>NC_067492.1:5537812-5846646 GCF_947179515.1 Apodemus sylvaticus | reverse complement strand
GGGAGCCAAGTGCGGTGTTGGATCAGGATGGGTGGGACGGATGGGTGTTGGAGGGCATCCTGGGCTTGGTGCAAATGGAGACAGGCTCTCCCCTCCAAACCTCTGCCAGCTAGCTAGCCAGCCAGCCCTGCAGGGAGGTGCGGTGTGGTGTGGTGTGGTGTGGTGTGGTGTGGTGTGGTGTGGTGTGGCGGTGCCCACTCTGAGGGCTCCGGGAGCCAGCGGTGATGGGCAATACAAGCCTCGTCCTATGCGAGGAGGACGAGGGGGGCGGGGTGCTCTCTCCCGAGTGTGGGGTGTGGGTGGGGATGGACTGCCCTGGGCCCGGGTCTCTGGTCCCCGAGGGGCCGGCTGTGGTCCTGACAGTGACCAAAAGCAAGAGAGGACACGCCGGGGCGGAGTCCAAAAAGCCTACAGCACCCGGTATTCCCAGGCGGTCTCCCATCCAAGTACTAACCAGGCCCGACCCTGCTTAGCTTCCGAGATCAGACGAGATCGGGCGCGTTCAGGGTGGTATGGCCGTAGACGACGGCCGCCGCTCCGGAAAGCCCCAAGAGCCTGCTGCCGGCGCTCGCCCGCCGCCACTGTCAACGCTGCCCCCCCTGCCCGCCCGCCCACCCACCCACCCGACGCCGAGCCCACGCGAGCCCAGGGCCCCGCAGACACACGCACTGTACCGCAGCGCACACACCAAGGACCACAGCCACGCACGCACGCACGCACGCCACTCGGCCCGGCCCGAGCCCCCACCCACACGCGCCAGCCCTCGCTGCCAGCCTACAACCTCCCCGAACCCCTTCAGCCCTCCTCCGCCCTCCCCATGGAGCACGGGCCCAGACAGTGAGTGCCAGACTTGGCCCCACGGAGACCTCTCCTTCTCCTACTCCTCCCCTCCCCTCCACTCCCCTCCCCTCCCCCTCCCCGGAGGTTCTTGGACCAGCATCCTCACCCACCCACCCACCCACCCACCCACCCACGCGTGACCTCCTCTTGCCCTGGACGCTCGAGGAGGACGAGGAGGACAGTCCGGCTTCTGGAATCTGGAATCGGGGACGCTGGGCCCCACCTCGCTCACGGCACCGTCCGTCCCTCAGTCCCTCCCCGTGCCCCGGACTGGGACCCTCAGGCTGGACACGCACGGGAATCCGACTGACTGTGGATGGCTGGCATCCCATCCCACCCAGCATCCGCACAGCCACAGCCAGCGGCACAGGCTAGCCCTGGAGCCAGGCACTGTCCGTGCCCTCCCTTTGGAGCGAGCGGGCGCACACACAATACCCACACAGGGGCACCCTGCGCCAGACACGAGCAAGGGCTCGCGGGCGCCCCCGGGCGAGAAAGCGCGATGGCCCAGACGCGCTACTGATCCACAGAAGTGGGAACTTGACGAACGGTTACACGCGTGCGTGCGCACACACGCACATCCACACGCACTCACAAGCATGATCGCACTGCGCGGACCCGCGCGAGCGCTTCCAGGCCCCAAAGCACACATGCCATCACACATACACACACATATACACACAGCACTCCCACACTAGCGGGCTGGCACACCCACCCAATCCCCCAGGCACACACACTTGTGTGTACTGGCTGATAAGAGCAAGTATGCAGGAAGGGCCCTCATGCTACACACACACACACACACACACACACACACACATACAGAGGCGCATTAGCAGAAGGCAGGATGGCCACACACACTCTCACACCCGTCAAACAGTCTCTTGCGTGCTCTCACACCCACACATACCAGCGCATGAACCCACGCACCAGACACAAGACACAAGCAGACACACTGACACAGGCCCCCAGAGCTCCCTAGACCTCCCGAGGCAGGCTAGAGTGGCAGGTGGTGGCTGGGTTCTTCCGGGACTCCTCCCACGGAGAGGGAGTGGGCGAGGGCGAGGGATGGAGTAGCCTTGTCCACCCCCCTCCCTGCCTGTGCAAGGTGGGAGCCAAGTGCGGTGTTGGATCAGGATGGGTGGGACGGATGGGTGTTGGAGGGCATCCTGGGCTTGGTGCAAATGGAGACAGGCTCTCCCCTCCAAACCTCTGCCAGCTAGCTAGCCAGCCAGCCCTGCAGGGAGGTGCGGTGTGGTGTGGTGTGGTGTGGTGTGGTGTGGTGTGGTGTGGCGGTGCCCACTCTGAGGGCTCCGGGAGCCAGCGGTGATGGGCAATACAAGCCTCGTCCTATGCGAGGAGGACGAGGGGGGCGGGGTGCTCTCTCCCGAGTGTGGGGTGTGGGTGGGGATGGACTGCCCTGGGCCCGGGTCTCTGGTCCCCGAGGGGCCGGCTGTGGTCCTGACAGTGACCAAAAGCAAGAGAGGACACGCCGGGGCGGAGTCCAAAAAGCCTACAGCACCCGGTATTCCCAGGCGGTCTCCCATCCAAGTACTAACCAGGCCCGACCCTGCTTAGCTTCCGAGATCAGACGAGATCGGGCGCGTTCAGGGTGGTATGGCCGTAGACGACGGCCGCCGCTCCGGAAAGCCCCAAGAGCCTGCTGCCGGCGCTCGCCCGCCGCCACTGTCAACGCTGCCCCCCTGCCCGCCCGCCCACCCACCCACCCGACGCCGAGCCCACGCGAGCCCAGGGCCCCGCAGACACACGCACTGTACCGCAGCGCACACCAAGGACCACAGCCACGCACGCACGCACGCACGCCACTCGGCCCCGGCCCGAGCCCCACCCACACGCGCCAGCCCTCGCTGCCAGCCTACAACCTCCCCGAACCCCTTCAGCCCCTCCTCCGCCCTCCCCATGGAGCACGGGCCCAGACAGTGAGTGCAGACTTGGCCCCACGGAGACCTCTCCTTCTCCTACTCCTCCCCTCCCCTCCACTCCCCTCCCCTCCCCTCCCCGGAGGTTCTTGGACCAGCATCCTCACCCACCCACCCACCCACCCACCCACCCACGCGTGACCTCCTCTTGCCCTGGACGCTCGAGGAGGACGAGGAGGACAGTCCGGCTTCTGGAATCTGGAATCGGGGACGCTGGGCCCCACCTCGCTCACGGCACCGTCCGTCCCTCAGTCCCTCCCCGTGCCCCCGGACTGGGACCCTCAGCCTGGACACGCACGGGAATCCGACTGACTGTGGATGGCTGGCATCCCATCCCACCCAGCATCCGCACAGCCACAGCCAGCGGCACAGGCTAGCCCTGGAGCCAGGCACTGTCCGTGCCCTCCCTTTGGAGCGAGCGGGGCGCACACACAATACCCACACAGGGGCACCCTGCGCCCGACACGAGCAAGGGCTCGCGGGCGCCCCCCGGGCGAGAAAGCGCGATGGCCCAGACGCGCTACTGATCCACAGAAGTGGGAACTTGACGAACGGTTACACGCGTGCGTGCGCACACACGCACATCCACACGCACTCACAAGCATGATCGCACTGCGCGGGACCCGCGCGAGCGCTTCCAGGCCCCAAAGCACACATGCCATCACACATACACACACATATACACACAGCACTCCCACACTAGCGGGCTGGCACACCCACCCAATCCCCCAGGCACACACACTTGTGTGTACTGGCTGATAAGAGCAAGTATGCAGGAAGGGCCCTCATGCTACACACACACACACACACACACACACACACACATACAGAGGCGCATTAGCAGAAGGCAGGATGGCCACACACACTCTCACACCCGTCAAACAGTCTCTTGCGTGCTCTCACACCCACACATACCAGCGCATGAACTCACGCACCAGACACAAGACACAAGCAGACACACTGACACAGGCCCCCAGAGCTCCCTAGACCTCCCGAGGCAGGCTAGAGTGGCAGGTGGTGGCTGGGTTCTTCCGGGACTCCTCCCACGGAGAGGGAGTGGGCGATGGCGAGGGATGGAGTAGCCTTGTCCACCCCCCTCCCTGCCTGTGCAAGGTGGGAGCCAAGTGCGGTGTTGGATCAGGATGGGTGGGACGGATGGGTGTTGGAGGGCATCCTGGGCTTGGTGCAAATGGAGACAGGCTCTCCCCTCCAAACCTCTGCCAGCTAGCTAGCCAGCCAGCCCTGCAGGGAGGTGCGGTGTGGTGTGGTGTGGTGTGGTGTGGTGTGGTGTGGTGTGGCGGTGCCCACTCTGAGGGCTCCGGGAGCCAGCGGTGATGGGCAATACAAGCCTCGTCCTATGCGAGGAGGACGAGGGGGGCGGGGTGCTCTCTCCCGAGTGTGGGGTGTGGGTGGGGATGGACTGCCCTGGGCCCGGGTCTCTGGTCCCCGAGGGGCCGGCTGTGGTCCTGACAGTGACCAAAAGCAAGAGAGGACACGCCGGGGCGGAGTCCAAAAAGCCTACAGCACCCGGTATTCCCAGGCGGTCTCCCATCCAAGTACTAACCAGGCCCGACCCTGCTTAGCTTCCGAGATCAGACGAGATCGGGCGCGTTCAGGGTGGTATGGCCGTAGACGACGGCCGCCGCTCCGGAAAGCCCCAAGAGCCTGCTGCCGGCGCTCGCCCGCCGCCACTGTCAACGCTGCCCCCCTGCCCGCCCGCCCACCCACCCACCCGACGCCGAGCCCACGCGAGCCCAGGGCCCCGCAGACACACGCACTGTACCGCAGCGCACACCAAGGACCACAGCCACGCACGCACGCACGCACGCCACTCGGCCCGGCCCGAGCCCCACCCACACGCGCCAGCCCTCGCTGCCAGCCTACAACCTCCCCGAACCCCTTCAGCCCTCCTCCGCCCTCCCCATGGAGCACGGGCCCAGACAGTGAGTGCCAGACTTGGCCCCACGGAGACCTCTCCTTCTCCTACTCCTCCCCTCCCCTCCACTCCCCTCCCCTCCCCTCCCCGGAGGTTCTTGGACCAGCATCCTCACCCACCCACCCACCCACCCACCCACCCACGCGTGACCTCCTCTTGCCCTGGACGCTCGAGGAGGACGAGGAGGACAGTCCGGCTTCTGGAATCTGGAATCGGGGACGCTGGGCCCCACCTCGCTCACGGCACCGTCCGTCCCTCAGTCCCTCCCCGTGCCCCGGACTGGGACCCTCAGCCTGGACACGCACGGGAATCCGACTGACTGTGGATGGCTGGCATCCCATCCCACCCAGCATCCGCACAGCCACAGCCAGCGGCACAGGCTAGCCCTGGAGCCAGGCACTGTCCGTGCCCTCCCTTTGGAGCGAGCGGGCGCACACACAATACCCACACAGGGGCACCCTGCGCCCGACACGAGCAAGGGCTCGCGGGCGCCCCCGGGCGAGAAAGCGCGATGGCCCAGACGCGCTACTGATCCACAGAAGTGGGAACTTGACGAACGGTTACACGCGTGCGTGCGCACACACGCACATCCACACGCACTCACAAGCATGATCGCACTGCGCGGACCCGCGCGAGCGCTTCCAGGCCCCAAAGCACACATGCCATCACACATACACACACATATACACACAGCACTCCCACACTAGCGGGCTGGCACACCCACCCAATCCCCCAGGCACACACACTTGTGTGTACTGGCTGATAAGAGCAAGTATGCAGGAAGGGCCCTCATGCTACACACACACACACACACACACACACACACACATACAGAGGCGCATTAGCAGAAGGCAGGATGGCCACACACACTCTCACACCCGTCAAACAGTCTCTTGCGTGCTCTCACACCCACACATACCAGCGCATGAACTCACGCACCAGACACACAAGACACAAGCAGACACACTGACACAGGCCCCCAGAGCTCCCTAGACCTCCCGAGGCAGGCTAGAGTGGCAGGTGGTGGCTGGGTTCTTCCGGGACTCCTCCCACGGAGAGGGAGTGGGCGAGGGCGAGGGATGGAGTAGCCTTGTCCACCCCCCTCCCTGCCTGTGCAAGGTGGGAGCCAAGTGCGGTGTTGGATCAGGATGGGTGGGACGGATGGGTGTTGGAGGGCATCCTGGGCTTGGTGCAAATGGAGACAGGCTCTCCCCTCCAAACCTCTGCCAGCTAGCTAGCCAGCCAGCCCTGCAGGGAGGTGCGGTGTGGTGTGGTGTGGTGTGGTGTGGTGTGGTGTGGTGTGGTGTGGCGGTGCCCACTCTGAGGGCTCCGGGAGCCAGCGGTGATGGGCAATACAAGCCTCGTCCTATGCGAGGAGGACGAGGGGGGCGGGGTGCTCTCTCCCGAGTGTGGGGTGTGGGTGGGGATGGACTGCCCTGGGCCCGGGTCTCTGGTCCCCGAGGGGCCGGCTGTGGTCCTGACAGTGACCAAAAGCAAGAGAGGACACGCCGGGGCGGAGTCCAAAAAGCCTACAGCACCCGGTATTCCCAGGCGGTCTCCCATCCAAGTACTAACCAGGCCCGACCCTGCTTAGCTTCCGAGATCAGATGAGATCGGGCGCGTTCAGGGTGGTATGGCCGTAGACGACGGCCGCCGCTCCGGAAAGCCCCAAGAGCCTGCTGCCGGCGCTCGCCCGCCGCCACTGTCAACGCTGCCCCCCTGCCCGCCCGCCCACCCCACCCACCCGACGCCGAGCCCACGCGAGCCCAGGGCCCCGCAGACACACGCACTGTACCGCAGCGCACACCAAGGACCACAGCCACGCACGCACGCACGCACGCCACTCGGCCCGGCCCGAGCCCCACCCACACGCGCCAGCCCTCGCTGCCAGCCTACAACCTCCCCGAACCCCTTCAGCCCTCCTCCGCCCTCCCCATGGAGCACGGGCCCAGACAGTGAGTGCCAGACTTGGCCCCACGGAGACCTCTCCTTCTCCTACTCCTCCCCTCCCCTCCACTCCCCTCCCCTCCCCTCCCCGGAGGTTCTTGGACCAGCATCCTCACCCACCCACCCACCCACCCACCCACCCACGCGTGACCTCCTCTTGCCCTGGACGCTCGAGGAGGACGAGGAGGACAGTCCGGCTTCTGGAATCTGGAATCGGGGACGCTGGGCCCCACCTCGCTCACGGCACCGTCCGTCCCTCAGTCCCTCCCCGTGCCCCGGACTGGGACCCTCAGCCTGGACACGCACGGGAATCCGACTGACTGTGGATGGCTGGCATCCCATCCCACCCAGCATCCGCACAGCCACAGCCAGCGGCACAGGCTAGCCCTGGAGCCAGGCACTGTCCGTGCCCTCCCTTTGGAGCGAGCGGGCGCACACACAATACCCACACAGGGGCACCCTGCGCCCGACACGAGCAAGGGCTCGCGGGCGCCCCCGGGCGAGAAAGCGCGATGGCCCAGACGCGCTACTGATCCACAGAAGTGGGAACTTGACGAACGGTTACACGCGTGCGTGCGCACACACGCACATCCACACGCACTCACAAGCATGATCGCACTGCGCGGACCCGCGCGAGCGCTTCCAGGCCCCAAAGCACACATGCCATCACACATACACACACATATACACACAGCACTCCCACACTAGCGGGCTGGCACACCCACCCAATCCCCCAGGCACACACACTTGTGTGTACTGGCTGATAAGAGCAAGTATGCAGGAAGGGCCCTCATGCTACACACACACACACACACACACACACATACAGAGGCGCATTAGCAGAAGGCAGGATGGCCACACACACTCTCACACCCGTCAAACAGTCTCTTGCGTGCTCTCACACCCACACATACCAGCGCATGAACCCACGCACCAGACACAAGACACAAGCAGACACACTGACACAGGCCCCCAGAGCTCCCTAGACCTCCCGAGGCAGGCTAGAGTGGCAGGTGGTGGCTGGGTTCTTCCGGGACTCCTCCCACGGAGAGGGAGTGGGCGAGGGCGAGGGATGGAGTAGCCTTGTCCACCCCCCTCCCTGCCTGTGCAAGGTGGGAGCCAAGTGCGGTGTTGGATCAGGATGGGTGGGACGGATGGGTGTTGGAGGGCATCCTGGGCGTGGTGCAAATGGAGACAGGCTCTCCCCTCCAAACCTCTGCCAGCTAGCTAGCCAGCCAGCCCTGCAGGGAGGTGCGGTGTGGTGTGGTGTGGTGTGGTGTGGTGTGGCGGTGCCCACTCTGAGGGCTCCGGGAGCCAGCGGTGATGGGCAATACAAGCCTCGTCCTATGCGAGGAGGACGAGGGGGGCGGGGTGCTCTCTCCCGAGTGTGGGGTGTGGGTGGGGATGGACTGCCCTGGGCCCGGGTCTCTGGTCCCCGAGGGGCCGGCTGTGGTCCTGACAGTGACCAAAAGCAAGAGAGGACACGCCGGGGCGGAGTCCAAAAAGCCTACAGCACCCGGTATTCCCAGGCGGTCTCCCATCCAAGTACTAACCAGGCCCGACCCTGCTTAGCTTCCGAGATCAGACGAGATCGGGCGCGTTCAGGGTGGTATGGCCGTAGACGACGGCCGCCGCTCCGGAAAGCCCCAAGAGCCTGCTGCCGGCGCTCGCCCGCCGCCACTGTCAACGCTGCCCCCCTGCCCGCCCGCCCACCCACCCACCCGACGCCGAGCCCACGCGAGCCCAGGGCCCCGCAGACACACGCACTGTACCGCAGCGCACACCAAGGACCACAGCCACGCACGCACGCACGCACGCCACTCGGCCCGGCCCGAGCCCCACCCACACGCGCCAGCCCTCGCTGCCAGCCTACAACCTCCCCGAACCCCTTCAGCCCTCCTCCGCCCTCCCCATGGAGCACGGGCCCAGACAGTGAGTGCCAGACTTGGCCCCACGGAGACCTCTCCTTCTCCTACTCCTCCCCTCCCCTCCACTCCCCTCCCCTCCCCTCCCCGGAGGTTCTTGGACCAGCATCCTCACCCACCCACCCACCCACCCACCCACCCACGCGTGACCTCCTCTTGCCCTGGACGCTCGAGGAGGACGAGGAGGACAGTCCGGCTTCTGGAATCTGGAATCGGGGACGCTGGGCCCCACCTCGCTCACGGCACCGTCCGTCCCTCAGTCCCTCCCCGTGCCCCGGACTGGGACCCTCAGCCTGGACACGCACGGGAATCCGACTGACTGTGGATGGCTGGCATCCCATCCCACCCAGCATCCGCACAGCCACAGCCAGCGGCACAGGCTAGCCCTGGAGCCAGGCACTGTCCGTGCCCTCCCTTTGGAGCGAGCGGGCGCACACACAATACCCACACAGGGGCACCCTGCGCCCGACACGAGCAAGGGCTCGCGGGCGCCCCCGGGCGAGAAAGCGCGATGGCCCAGACGCGCTACTGATCCACAGAAGTGGGAACTTGACGAACGGTTACACGCGTGCGTGCGCACACACGCACATCCACACGCACTCACAAGCATGATCGCACTGCGCGGACCCGCGCGAGCGCTTCCAGGCCCCAAAGCACACATGCCATCACACATACACACACATATACACACAGCACTCCCACACTAGCGGGCTGGCACACCCACCCAATCCCCCAGGCACACACACTTGTGTGTACTGGCTGATAAGAGCAAGTATGCAGGAAGGGCCCTCATGCTACACACACACACACACACACACACACACACACATACAGAGGCGCATTAGCAGAAGGCAGGATGGCCACACACACTCTCACACCCGTCAAACAGTCTCTTGCGTGCTCTCACACCCACACATACCAGCGCATGAACTCACGCACCAGACACAAGACACAAGCAGACACACTGACACAGGCCCCCAGAGCTCCCTAGACCTCCCGAGGCAGGCTAGAGTGGCAGGTGGTGGCTGGGTTCTTCCGGGACTCCTCCCACGGAGAGGGAGTGGGCGAGGGCGAGGGATGGAGTAGCCTTGTCCACCCCCCTCCCTGCCTGTGCAAGGTGGGAGCCAAGTGCGGTGTTGGATCAGGATGGGTGGGACGGGTGGGTGTTGGAGGGCATCCTGGGCTTGGTGCAAATGGAGACAGGCTCTCCCCTCCAAACCTCTGCCAGCTAGCTAGCCAGCCAGCCCTGCAGGGAGGTGCGGTGTGGTGTGGTGTGGTGTGGTGTGGTGTGGTGTGGTGTGGCGGTGCCCACTCTGAGGGCTCCGGGAGCCAGCGGTGATGGGCAATACAAGCCTCGTCCTATGCGAGGAGGACGAGGGGGGCGGGGTGCTCTCTCCCGAGTGTGGGGTGTGGGTGGGGATGGACTGCCCTGGGCCCGGGTCTCTGGTCCCCGAGGGGCCGGCTGTGGTCCTGACAGTGACCAAAAGCAAGAGAGGACACGCCGGGGCGGAGTCCAAAAAGCCTACAGCACCCGGTATTCCCAGGCGGTCTCCCATCCAAGTACTAACCAGGCCCGACCCTGCTTAGCTTCCGAGATCAGACGAGATCGGGCGCGTTCAGGGTGGTATGGCCGTAGACGACGGCCGCCGCTCCGGAAAGCCCCAAGAGCCTGCTGCTGGCGCTCGCCCGCCGCCACTGTCAACGCTGCCCCCCTGCCCGCCCGCCCACCCACCCACCCGACGCCGAGCCCACGCGAGCCCAGGGCCCCGCAGACACACGCACTGTACCGCAGCGCACACCAAGGACCACAGCCACGCACGCACGCACGCACGCCACTCGGCCCGGCCCGAGCCCCACCCACACGCGCCAGCCCTCGCTGCCAGCCTACAACCTCCCCGAACCCCTTCAGCCCTCCTCCGCCCTCCCCATGGAGCACGGGCCCAGACAGTGAGTGCCAGACTTGGCCCCACGGAGACCTCTCCTTCTCCTACTCCTCCCCTCCCCTCCACTCCCCTCCCCTCCCCTCCCCGGAGGTTCTTGGACCAGCATCCTCACCCACCCACCCACCCACCCACCCACCCACGCGTGACCTCCTCTTGCCCTGGACGCTCGAGGAGGACGAGGAGGACAGTCCGGCTTCTGGAATCTGGAATCGGGGACGCTGGGCCCCACCTCGCTCACGGCACCGTCCGTCCCTCAGTCCCTCCCCGTGCCCCGGACTGGGACCCTCAGCCTGGACACGCACGGGAATCCGACTGACTGTGGATGGCTGGCATCCCATCCCACCCAGCATCCGCACAGCCACAGCCAGCGGCACAGGCTAGCCCTGGAGCCAGGCACTGTCCGTGCCCTCCCTTTGGAGCGAGCGGGCGCACACACAATACCCACACAGGGGCACCCTGCGCCCGACACGAGCAAGGGCTCGCGGGCGCCCCCGGGCGAGAAAGCGCGATGGCCCAGACGCGCTACTGATCCACAGAAGTGGGAACTTGACGAACGGTTACACGCGTGCGTGCGCACACACGCACATCCACACGCACTCACAAGCATGATCGCACTGCGCGGACCCGCGCGAGCGCTTCCAGGCCCCAAAGCACACATGCCATCACACATACACACACATATACACACAGCACTCCCACACTAGCGGGCTGGCACACCCACCCAATCCCCCAGGCACACACACTTGTGTGTACTGGCTGATAAGAGCAAGTATGCAGGAAGGGCCCTCATGCTACACACACACACACACACACACACACACACACACATACAGAGGCGCATTAGCAGAAGGCAGGATGGCCACACACACTCTCACACCCGTCAAACAGTCTCTTGCGTGCTCTCACACCCACACATACCAGCGCATGAACCCACGCACCAGACACAAGACACAAGCAGACACACTGACACAGGCCCCCAGAGCTCCCTAGACCTCCCGAGGCAGGCTAGAGTGGCAGGTGGTGGCTGGGTTCTTCCGGGACTCCTCCCACGGAGAGGGAGTGGGCGAGGGCGAGGGATGGAGTAGCCTTGTCCACCCCCCTCCCTGCCTGTGCAAGGTGGGAGCCAAGTGCGGTGTTGGATCAGGATGGGTGGGACGGATGGGTGTTGGAGGGCATCCTGGGCGTGGTGCAAATGGAGACAGGCTCTCCCCTCCAAACCTCTGCCAGCTAGCTAGCCAGCCAGCCCTGCAGGGAGGTGCGGTGTGGTGTGGTGTGGTGTGGTGTGGTGTGGCGGTGCCCACTCTGAGGGCTCCGGGAGCCAGCGGTGATGGGCAATACAAGCCTCGTCCTATGCGAGGAGGACGAGGGGGGCGGGGTGCTCTCTCCCGAGTGTGGGGTGTGGGTGGGGATGGACTGCCCTGGGCCCGGGTCTCTGGTCCCCGAGGGGCCGGCTGTGGTCCTGACAGTGACCAAAAGCAAGAGAGGACACGCCGGGGCGGAGTCCAAAAAGCCTACAGCACCCGGTATTCCCAGGCGGTCTCCCATCCAAGTACTAACCAGGCCCGACCCTGCTTAGCTTCCGAGATCAGACGAGATCGGGCGCGTTCAGGGTGGTATGGCCGTAGACGACGGCCGCCGCTCCGGAAAGCCCCAAGAGCCTGCTGCCGGCGCTCGCCCGCCGCCACTGTCAACGCTGCCCCCCTGCCCGCCCGCCCACCCACCCACCCGACGCCGAGCCCACGCGAGCCCAGGGCCCCGCAGACACACGCACTGTACCGCAGCGCACACCAAGGACCACAGCCACGCACGCACGCACGCACGCCACTCGGCCCGGCCCGAGCCCCACCCACACGCGCCAGCCCTCGCTGCCAGCCTACAACCTCCCCGAACCCCTTCAGCCCTCCTCCGCCCTCCCCATGGAGCACGGGCCCAGACAGTGAGTGCCAGACTTGGCCCCACGGAGACCTCTCCTTCTCCTACTCCTCCCCTCCCCTCCACTCCCCTCCCCTCCCCTCCCCGGAGGTTCTTGGACCAGCATCCTCACCCACCCACCCACCCACCCACCCACGCGTGACCTCCTCTTGCCCTGGACGCTCGAGGAGGACGAGGAGGACAGTCCGGCTTCTGGAATCTGGAATCGGGGACGCTGGGCCCCACCTCGCTCACGGCACCGTCAGTCCCTCAGTCCCTCCCCGTGCCCCGGACTGGGACCCTCAGCCTGGACACGCACGGGAATCCGACTGACTGTGGATGGCTGGCATCCCATCCCACCCAGCATCCGCACAGCCACAGCCAGCGGCACAGGCTAGCCCTGGAGCCAGGCACTGTCCGTGCCCTCCCTTTGGAGCGAGCGGGCGCACACACAATACCCACACAGGGGCACCCTGCGCCCGACACGAGCAAGGGCTCGCGGGCGCCCCCGGGCGAGAAAGCGCGATGGCCCAGACGCGCTACTGATCCACAGAAGTGGGAACTTGACGAACGGTTACACGCGTGCGTGCGCACACACGCACATCCACACGCACTCACAAGCATGATCGCACTGCGCGGACCCGCGCGAGCGCTTCCAGGCCCCAAAGCACACATGCCATCACACATACACACACATATACACACAGCACTCCCACACTAGCGGGCTGGCACACCCACCCAATCCCCCAGGCACACACACTTGTGTGTACTGGCTGATAAGAGCAAGTATGCAGGAAGGGCCCTCATGCTACACACACACACACACACACACACACACACACACATACAGAGGCGCATTAGCAGAAGGCAGGATGGCCACACACACTCTCACACCCGTCAAACAGTCTCTTGCGTGCTCTCACACCCACACATACCAGCGCATGAACTCACGCACCAGACACACAAGACACAAGCAGACACACTGACACAGGCCCCCAGAGCTCCCTAGACCTCCCGAGGCAGGCTAGAGTGGCAGGTGGTGGCTGGGTTCTTCCGGGACTCCTCCCACGGAGAGGGAGTGGGCGAGGGCGAGGGATGGAGTAGCCTTGTCCACCCCCCTCCCTGCCTGTGCAAGGTGGGAGCCAAGTGCGGTGTTGGATCAGGATGGGTGGGACGGATGGGTGTTGGAGGGCATCCTGGGCTTGGTGCAAATGGAGACAGGCTCTCCCCTCCAAACCTCTGCCAGCTAGCTAGCCAGCCAGCCCTGCAGGGAGGTGCGGTGTGGTGTGGTGTGGTGTGGTGTGGTGTGGTGTGGTGTGGTGTGGCGGTGCCCACTCTGAGGGCTCCGGGAGCCAGCGGTGATGGGCAATACAAGCCTCGTCCTATGCGAGGAGGACGAGGGGGGCGGGGTGCTCTCTCCCGAGTGTGGGGTGTGGGTGGGGATGGACTGCCCTGGGCCCGGGTCTCTGGTCCCCGAGGGGCCGGCTGTGGTCCTGACAGTGACCAAAAGCAAGAGAGGACACGCCGGGGCGGAGTCCAAAAAGCCTACAGCACCCGGTATTCCCAGGCGGTCTCCCATCCAAGTACTAACCAGGCCCGACCCTGCTTAGCTTCCGAGATCAGACGAGATCGGGCGCGTTCAGGGTGGTATGGCCGTAGACGACGGCCGCCGCTCCGGAAAGCCCCAAGAGCCTGCTGCCGGCGCTCGCCCGCCGCCACTGTCAACGCTGCCCCCCTGCCCGCCCGCCCACCCACCCACCCGACGCCGAGCCCACGCGAGCCCAGGGCCCCGCAGACACACGCACTGTACCGCAGCGCACACCAAGGACCACAGCCACGCACGCACGCACGCACGCCACTCGGCCCGGCCCGAGCCCCACCCACACGCGCCAGCCCTCGCTGCCAGCCTACAACCTCCCCGAACCCCTTCAGCCCTCCTCCGCCCTCCCCATGGAGCACGGGCCCAGACAGTGAGTGCCAGACTTGGCCCCACGGAGACCTCTCCTTCTCCTACTCCTCCCCTCCCCTCCACTCCCCTCCCCTCCCCTCCCCGGAGGTTCTTGGACCAGCATCCTCACCCACCCACCCACCCACCCACCCACCCACGCGTGACCTCCTCTTGCCCTGGACGCTCGAGGAGGACGAGGAGGACAGTCCGGCTTCTGGAATCTGGAATCGGGGACGCTGGGCCCCACCTCGCTCACGGCACCGTCCGTCCCTCAGTCCCTCCCCGTGCCCCGGACTGGGACCCTCAGCCTGGACACGCACGGGAATCCGACTGACTGTGGATGGCTGGCATCCCATCCCACCCAGCATCCGCACAGCCACAGCCAGCGGCACAGGCTAGCCCTGGAGCCAGGCACTGTCCGTGCCCTCCCTTTGGAGCGAGCGGGCGCACACACAATACCCACACAGGGGCACCCTGCGCCCGACACGAGCAAGGGCTCGCGGGCGCCCCCGGGCGAGAAAGCGCGATGGCCCAGACGCGCTACTGATCCACAGAAGTGGGAACTTGACGAACGGTTACACGCGTGCGTGCGCACACACGCACATCCACACGCACTCACAAGCATGATCGCACTGCGCGGACCCGCGCGAGCGCTTCCAGGCCCCAAAGCACACATGCCATCACACATACACACACATATACACACAGCACTCCCACACTAGCGGGCTGGCACACCCACCCAATCCCCCAGGCACACACACTTGTGTGTACTGGCTGATAAGAGCAAGTATGCAGGAAGGGCCCTCATGCTACACACACACACACACACACACACACACACACATACAGAGGCGCATTAGCAGAAGGCAGGATGGCCACACACACTCTCACACCCGTCAAACAGTCTCTTGCGTGCTCTCACACCCACACATACCAGCGCATGAACCCACGCACCAGACACAAGACACAAGCAGACACACTGACACAGGCCCCCAGAGCTCCCTAGACCTCCCGAGGCAGGCTAGAGTGGCAGGTGGTGGCTGGGTTCTTCCGGGACTCCTCCCACGGAGAGGGAGTGGGCGAGGGCGAGGGATGGAGTAGCCTTGTCCACCCCCCTCCCTGCCTGTGCAAGGTGGGAGCCAAGTGCGGTGTTGGATCAGGATGGGTGGGACGGATGGGTGTTGGAGGGCATCCTGGGCGTGGTGCAAATGGAGACAGGCTCTCCCCTCCAAACCTCTGCCAGCTAGCTAGCCAGCCAGCCCTGCAGGGAGGTGCGGTGTGGTGTGGTGTGGTGTGGTGTGGTGTGGCGGTGCCCACTCTGAGGGCTCCGGGAGCCAGCGGTGATGGGCAATACAAGCCTCGTCCTATGCGAGGAGGACGAGGGGGGCGGGGTGCTCTCTCCCGAGTGTGGGGTGTGGGTGGGGATGGACTGCCCTGGGCCCGGGTCTCTGGTCCCCGAGGGGCCGGCTGTGGTCCTGACAGTGACCAAAAGCAAGAGAGGACACGCCGGGGCGGAGTCCAAAAAGCCTACAGCACCCGGTATTCCCAGGCGGTCTCCCATCCAAGTACTAACCAGGCCCGACCCTGCTTAGCTTCCGAGATCAGACGAGATCGGGCGCGTTCAGGGTGGTATGGCCGTAGACGACGGCCGCCGCTCCGGAAAGCCCCAAGAGCCTGCTGCCGGCGCTCGCCCGCCGCCACTGTCAACGCTGCCCCCCTGCCCGCCCGCCCACCCACCCACCCGACGCCGAGCCCACGCGAGCCCAGGGCCCCGCAGACACACGCACTGTACCGCAGCGCACACCAAGGACCACAGCCACGCACGCACGCACGCACGCCACTCGGCCCGGCCCGAGCCCCACCCACACGCGCCAGCCCTCGCTGCCAGCCTACAACCTCCCCGAACCCCTTCAGCCCTCCTCCGCCCTCCCCTTGGAGCACGGGCCCAGACAGTGAGTGCCAGACTTGGCCCCACGGAGACCTCTCCTTCTCCTACTCCTCCCCTCCCCTCCACTCCCCTCCCCTCCCCTCCCCTCCCCGGAGGTTCTTGGACCAGCATCCTCACCCACCCACCCACCCACCCACCCACCCACGCGTGACCTCCTCTTGCCCTGGACGCTCGAGGAGGACGAGGAGGACAGTCCGGCTTCTGGAATCTGGAATCGGGGACGCTGGGCCCCACCTCGCTCACGGCACCGTCCGTCCCTCAGTCCCTCCCCGTGCCCCGGACTGGGACCCTCAGCCTGGACACGCACGGGAATCCGACTGACTGTGGATGGCTGGCATCCCATCCCACCCAGCATCCGCACAGCCACAGCCAGCGGCACAGGCTAGCCCTGGAGCCAGGCACTGTCCGTGCCCTCCCTTTGGAGCGAGCGGGCGCACACACAATACCCACACAGGGGCACCCTGCGCCCGACACGAGCAAGGGCTCGCGGGCGCCCCCGGGCGAGAAAGCGCGATGGCCCAGACGCGCTACTGATCCACAGAAGTGGGAACTTGACGAACGGTTACACGCGTGCGTGCGCACACACGCACATCCACACGCACTCACAAGCATGATCGCACTGCGCGGACCCGCGCGAGCGCTTCCAGGCCCCAAAGCACACATGCCATCACACATACACACACATATACACACAGCACTCCCACACTAGCGGGCTGGCACACCCACCCAATCCCCCAGGCACACACACTTGTGTGTACTGGCTGATAAGAGCAAGTATGCAGGAAGGGCCCTCATGCTACACACACACACACACACACACACACACACACACATACAGAGGCGCATTAGCAGAAGGCAGGATGGCCACACACACTCTCACACCCGTCAAACAGTCTCTTGCGTGCTCTCACACCCACACATACCAGCGCATGAACTCACGCACCAGACACAAGACACAAGCAGACACACTGACACAGGCCCCCAGAGCTCCCTAGACCTCCCGAGGCAGGCTAGAGTGGCAGGTGGTGGCTGGGTTCTTCCGGGACTCCTCCCACGGAGAGGGAGTGGGCGAGGGCGAGGGATGGAGTAGCCTTGTCCACCCCCCTCCCTGCCTGTGCAAGGTGGGAGCCAAGTGCGGTGTTGGATCAGGATGGGTGGGACGGATGGGTGTTGGAGGGCATCCTGGGCTTGGTGCAAATGGAGACAGGCTCTCCCCTCCAAACCTCTGCCAGCTAGCTAGCCAGCCAGCCCTGCAGGGAGGTGCGGTGTGGTGTGGTGTGGTGTGGTGTGGTGTGGTGTGGTGTGGCGGTGCCCACTCTGAGGGCTCCGGGAGCCAGCGGTGATGGGCAATACAAGCCTCGTCCTATGCGAGGAGGACGAGGGGGGCGGGGTGCTCTCTCCCGAGTGTGGGGTGTGGGTGGGGCTGGACTGCCCTGGGCCCGGGTCTCTGGTCCCCGAGGGGCCGGCTGTGGTCCTGACAGTGACCAAAAGCAAGAGAGGACACGCCGGGGCGGAGTCCAAAAAGCCTACAGCACCCGGTATTCCCAGGCGGTCTCCCATCCAAGTACTAACCAGGCCCGACCCTGCTTAGCTTCCGAGATCAGACGAGATCGGGCGCGTTCAGGGTGGTATGGCCGTAGACGACGGCCGCCGCTCCGGAAAGCCCCAAGAGCCTGCTGCCGGCGCTCGCCCGCCGCCACTGTCAACGCTGCCCCCCTGCCCGCCCGCCCACCCACCCACCCGACGCCGAGCCCACGCGAGCCCAGGGCCCCGCAGACACACGCACTGTACCGCAGCGCACACCAAGGACCACAGCCACGCACGCACGCACGCACGCCACTCGGCCCGGCCCGAGCCCCACCCACACGCGCCAGCCCTCGCTGCCAGCCTACAACCTCCCCGAACCCCTTCAGCCCTCCTCCGCCCTCCCCATGGAGCACGGGCCCAGACAGTGAGTGCCAGACTTGGCCCCACGGAGACCTCTCCTTCTCCTACTCCTCCCCTCCCCTCCACTCCCCTCCCCTCCCCTCCCCGGAGGTTCTTGGACCAGCATCCTCACCCACCCACCCACCCACCCACCCACCCACCCACGCGTGACCTCCTCTTGCCCTGGACGCTCGAGGAGGACGAGGAGGACAGTCCGGCTTCTGGAATCTGGAATCGGGGACGCTGGGCCCCACCTCGCTCACGGCACCGTCCGTCCCTCAGTCCCTCCCCGTGCCCCGGACTGGGACCCTCAGCCTGGACACGCACGGGAATCCGACTGACTGTGGATGGCTGGCATCCCATCCCACCCAGCATCCGCACAGCCACAGCCAGCGGCACAGGCTAGCCCTGGAGCCAGGCACTGTCCGTGCCCTCCCTTTGGAGCGAGCGGGCGCACACACAATACCCACACAGGGGCACCCTGCGCCCGACACGAGCAAGGGCTCGCGGGCGCCCCCGGGCGAGAAAGCGCGATGGCCCAGACGCGCTACTGATCCACAGAAGTGGGAACTTGACGAACGGTTACACGCGTGCGTGCGCACACACGCACATCCACACGCACTCACAAGCATGATCGCACTGCGCGGACCCGCGCGAGCGCTTCCAGGCCCCAAAGCACACAGGCCATCACACATACACACACATATACACACAGCACTCCCACACTAGCGGGCTGGCACACCCACCCAATCCCCCAGGCACACACACTTGTGTGTACTGACTGATAAGAGCAAGTATGCAGGAAGGGCCCTCATGCTACACACACACACACACACACACACACACACACATACAGAGGCGCATTAGCAGAAGGCAGGATGGCCACACACACTCTCACACCCGTCAAACAGTCTCTTGCGTGCTCTCACACCCACACATACCAGCGCATGAACTCACGCACCAGACACAAGACACAAGCAGACACACTGACACAGGCCCCCAGAGCTCCCTAGACCTCCCGAGGCAGGCTAGAGTGGCAGGTGGTGGCTGGGTTCTTCCGGGACTCCTCCCACGGAGAGGGAGTGGGCGAGGGCGAGGGGTGGAGTAGCCTTGTCCACCCCCCTCCCTGCCTGTGCAAGGTGGGAGCCAAGTGCGGTGTTGGATCAGGATGGGTGGGACGGATGGGTGTTGGAGGGCATCCTGGGCTTGGTGCAAATGGAGACAGGCTCTCCCCTCCAAACCTCTGGCAGCTAGCTAGCCACACCGCACACATTGCAGGGAGGTGCGGTGTGGTGTGGTGTGGCGGTGCCCACTCTGAAGGCTCCGGGAGCCAGCGGTGATGGGCAATACAAGCCTCGTCCTATGCGAGGAGGACGAGGGGGGCGGGGTGCTCTCTCCCGAGTGTGGGGTGTGGGTGGGGCTGGACTGCCCTGGGCCCGGGTCTCTGGTCCCCGAGGGGCCGGCTGTGGTCCTGACAGTGACCAAAAGCAAGAGAGGACACGCCGGGGCGGAGTCCAAAAAGCCTACAGCACCCGGTATTCCCAGGCGGTCTCCCATCCAAGTACTAACCAGGCCCGACCCTGCTTAGCTTCCGAGATCAGACGAGATCGGGCGCGTTCAGGGTGGTATGGCCGTAGACGACGGCCGCCGCTCCGGAAAGCCCCAAGAGCCTGCTGCCGGCGCTCGCCCGCCGCCACTGTCAACGCTGCCCCCCTGCCCGCCCGCCCACCCACCCACCCGACGCCGAGCCCACGCGAGCCCAGGGCCCCGCAGACACACGCACTGTACCGCAGCGCACACCAAGGACCACAGCCACGCACGCACGCACGCACGCCACTCGGCCCGGCCCGAGCCCCACCCACACGCGCCAGCCCTCGCTGCCAGCCTACAACCTCCCCGAACCCCTTCAGCCCTCCTCCGCCCTCCCCTTGGAGCACGGGCCCAGACAGTGAGTGCCAGACTTGGCCCCACGGAGACCTCTCCTTCTCCTACTCCTCCCCTCCCCTCCACTCCCCTCCCCTCCCCTCCCCTCCCCGGAGGTTCTTGGACCAGCATCCTCACCCACCCACCCACCCACCCACCCACGCGTGACCTCCTCTTGCCCTGGACGCTCGAGGAGGACGAGGAGGACAGTCCGGCTTCTGGAATCTGGAATCGGGGACGCTGGGCCCCACCTCGCTCACGGCACCGTCCGTCCCTCAGTCCCTCCCCGTGCCCCGGACTGGGACCCTCAGCCTGGACACGCACGGGAATCCGACTGACTGTGGATGGCTGGCATCCCATCCCACCCAGCATCCGCACAGCCACAGCCAGCGGCACAGGCTAGCCCTGGAGCCAGGCACTGTCCGTGCCCTCCCTTTGGAGCGAGCGGGCGCACACACAATACCCACACAGGGGCACCCTGCGCCCGACACGAGCAAGGGCTCGCGGGCGCCCCCGGGCGAG
The DNA here is from genome assembly GCF_947179515.1 of Apodemus sylvaticus. Taxonomy (NCBI): domain Eukaryota; kingdom Metazoa; phylum Chordata; class Mammalia; order Rodentia; family Muridae; genus Apodemus; species Apodemus sylvaticus. The sequence goes on along the minus strand of NC_067492.1, from coordinate 5,825,937 downwards.
AAAGCGCGATGGCCCAGACGCGCTACTGATCCACAGAAGTGGGAACTTGACGAACGGTTACACGCGTGCGTGCGCACACACGCACATCCACACGCACTCACAAGCATGATCGCACTGCGCGGACCCGCGCGAGCGCTTCCAGGCCCCAAAGCACACATGCCATCACACATACACACACATATACACACAGCACTCCCACACTAGCGGGCTGGCACACCCACCCAATCCCCCAGGCACACACACTTGTGTGTACTGGCTGATAAGAGCAAGTATGCAGGAAGGGCCCTCATGCTACACACACACACACACACACACACACACACACACATACAGAGGCGCATTAGCAGAAGGCAGGATGGCCACACACACTCTCACACCCGTCAAACAGTCTCTTGCGTGCTCTCACACCCACACATACCAGCGCATGAACCCACGCACCAGACACAAGACACAAGCAGACACACTGACACAGGCCCCCAGAGCTCCCTAGACCTCCCGAGGCAGGCTAGAGTGGCAGGTGGTGGCTGGGTTCTTCCGGGACTCCTCCCACGGAGAGGGAGTGGGCGAGGGCGAGGGATGGAGTAGCCTTGTCCACCCCCCTCCCTGCCTGTGCAAGGTGGGAGCCAAGTGCGGTGTTGGATCAGGATGGGTGGGACGGATGGGTGTTGGAGGGCATCCTGGGCGTGGTGCAAATGGAGACAGGCTCTCCCCTCCAAACCTCTGCCAGCTAGCTAGCCAGCCAGCCCTGCAGGGAGGTGCGGTGTGGTGTGGTGTGGTGTGGTGTGGTGTGGCGGTGCCCACTCTGAGGGCTCCGGGAGCCAGCGGTGATGGGCAATACAAGCCTCGTCCTATGCGAGGAGGACGAGGGGGGCGGGGTGCTCTCTCCCGAGTGTGGGGTGTGGGTGGGGATGGACTGCCCTGGGCCCGGGTCTCTGGTCCCCGAGGGGCCGGCTGTGGTCCTGACAGTGACCAAAAGCAAGAGAGGACACGCCGGGGCGGAGTCCAAAAAGCCTACAGCACCCGGTATTCCCAGGCGGTCTCCCATCCAAGTACTAACCAGGCCCGACCCTGCTTAGCTTCCGAGATCAGACGAGATCGGGCGCGTTCAGGGTGGTATGGCCGTAGACGACGGCCGCCGCTCCGGAAAGCCCCAAGAGCCTGCTGCCGGCGCTCGCCCGCCGCCACTGTCAACGCTGCCCCCCTGCCCGCCCGCCCACCCACCCACCCGACGCCGAGCCCACGCGAGCCCAGGGCCCCGCAGACACACGCACTGTACCGCAGCGCACACCAAGGACCACAGCCACGCACGCACGCACGCACGCCACTCGGCCCGGCCCGAGCCCCACCCACACGCGCCAGCCCTCGCTGCCAGCCTACAACCTCCCCGAACCCCTTCAGCCCTCCTCCGCCCTCCCCATGGAGCACGGGCCCAGACAGTGAGTGCCAGACTTGGCCCCACGGAGACCTCTCCTTCTCCTACTCCTCCCCTCCCCTCCACTCCCCTCCCCTCCCCTCCCCGGAGGTTCTTGGACCAGCATCCTCACCCACCCACCCACCCACCCACCCACCCACGCGTGACCTCCTCTTGCCCTGGACGCTCGAGGAGGACGAGGAGGACAGTCCGGCTTCTGGAATCTGGAATCGGGGACGCTGGGCCCCACCTCGCTCACGGCACCGTCCGTCCCTCAGTCCCTCCCCGTGCCCCGGACTGGGACCCTCAGCCTGGACACGCACGGGAATCCGACTGACTGTGGATGGCTGGCATCCCATCCCACCCAGCATCCGCACAGCCACAGCCAGCGGCACAGGCTAGCCCTGGAGCCAGGCACTGTCCGTGCCCTCCCTTTGGAGCGAGCGGGCGCACACACAATACCCACACAGGGGCACCCTGCGCCCGACACGAGCAAGGGCTCGCGGGCGCCCCCGGGCGAGAAAGCGCGATGGCCCAGACGCGCTACTGATCCACAGAAGTGGGAACTTGACGAACGGTTACACGCGTGCGTGCGCACACACGCACATCCACACGCACTCACAAGCATGATCGCACTGCGCGGACCCGCGCGAGCGCTTCCAGGCCCCAAAGCACACATGCCATCACACATACACACACATATACACACAGCACTCCCACACTAGCGGGCTGGCACACCCACCCAATCCCCCAGGCACACACACTTGTGTGTACTGGCTGATAAGAGCAAGTATGCAGGAAGGGCCCTCATGCTACACACACACACACACACACACACATACAGAGGCGCATTAGCAGAAGGCAGGATGGCCACACACACTCTCACACCCGTCAAACAGTCTCTTGCGTGCTCTCACACCCACACATACCAGCGCATGAACTCACGCACCAGACACAAGACACAAGCAGACACACTGACACAGGCCCCCAGAGCTCCCTAGACCTCCCGAGGCAGGCTAGAGTGGCAGGTGGTGGCTGGGTTCTTCCGGGACTCCTCCCACGGAGAGGGAGTGGGCGAGGGCGAGGGATGGAGTAGCCTTGTCCACCCCCCTCCCTGCCTGTGCAAGGTGGGAGCCAAGTGCGGTGTTGGATCAGGATGGGTGGGACGGATGGGTGTTGGAGGGCATCCTGGGCTTGGTGCAAATGGAGACAGGCTCTCCCCTCCAAACCTCTGCCAGCTAGCTAGCCAGCCAGCCCTGCAGGGAGGTGCGGTGTGGTGTGGTGTGGTGTGGTGTGGTGTGGTGTGGCGGTGCCCACTCTGAGGGCTCCGGGAGCCAGCGGTGATGGGCAATACAAGCCTCGTCCTATGCGAGGAGGACGAGGGGGGCGGGGTGCTCTCTCCCGAGTGTGGGGTGTGGGTGGGGATGGACTGCCCTGGGCCCGGGTCTCTGGTCCCCGAGGGGCCGGCTGTGGTCCTGACAGTGACCAAAAGCAAGAGAGGACACGCCGGGGCGGAGTCCAAAAAGCCTACAGCACCCGGTATTCCCAGGCGGTCTCCCATCCAAGTACTAACCAGGCCCGACCCTGCTTAGCTTCCGAGATCAGACGAGATCGGGCGCGTTCAGGGTGGTATGGCCGTAGACGACGGCCGCCGCTCCGGAAAGCCCCAAGAGCCTGCTGCCGGCGCTCGCCCGCCGCCACTGTCAACGCTGCCCCCCTGCCCGCCCGCCCACCCACCCACCCGACGCCGAGCCCACGCGAGCCCAGGGCCCCGCAGACACACGCACTGTACCGCAGCGCACACCAAGGACCACAGCCACGCACGCACGCACGCACGCCACTCGGCCCGGCCCGAGCCCCACCCACACGCGCCAGCCCTCGCTGCCAGCCTACAACCTCCCCGAACCCCTTCAGCCCTCCTCCGCCCTCCCCATGGAGCACGGGCCCAGACAGTGAGTGCCAGACTTGGCCCCACGGAGACCTCTCCTTCTCCTACTCCTCCCCTCCCCTCCACTCCCCTCCCCTCCCCTCCCCGGAGGTTCTTGGACCAGCATCCTCACCCACCCACCCACCCACCCACCCACGCGTGACCTCCTCTTGCCCTGGACGCTCGAGGAGGACGAGGAGGACAGTCCGGCTTCTGGAATCTGGAATCGGGGACGCTGGGCCCCACCTCGCTCACGGCACCGTCCGTCCCTCAGTCCCTCCCCGTGCCCCGGACTGGGACCCTCAGCCTGGACACGCACGGGAATCCGACTGACTGTGGATGGCTGGCATCCCATCCCACCCAGCATCCGCACAGCCACAGCCAGCGGCACAGGCTAGCCCTGGAGCCAGGCACTGTCCGTGCCCTCCCTTTGGAGCGAGCGGGCGCACACACAATACCCACACAGGGGCACCCTGCGCCCGACACGAGCAAGGGCTCGCGGGCGCCCCCGGGCGAGAAAGCGCGATGGCCCAGACGCGCTACTGATCCACAGAAGTGGGAACTTGACGAACGGTTACACGCGTGCGTGCGCACACACGCACATCCACACGCACTCACAAGCATGATCGCACTGCGCGGACCCGCGCGAGCGCTTCCAGGCCCCAAAGCACACATGCCATCACACATACACACACATATACACACAGCACTCCCACACTAGCGGGCTGGCACACCCACCCAATCCCCCAGGCACACACACTTGTGTGTACTGGCTGATAAGAGCAAGTATGCAGGAAGGGCCCTCATGCTACACACACACACACACACACACACACACACACACATACAGAGGCGCATTAGCAGAAGGCAGGATGGCCACACACACTCTCACACCCGTCAAACAGTCTCTTGCGTGCTCTCACACCCACACATACCAGCGCATGAACCCACGCACCAGACACAAGACACAAGCAGACACACTGACACAGGCCCCCAGAGCTCCCTAGACCTCCCGAGGCAGGCTAGAGTGGCAGGTGGTGGCTGGGTTCTTCCGGGACTCCTCCCACGGAGAGGGAGTGGGCGAGGGCGAGGGATGGAGTAGCCTTGTCCACCCCCCTCCCTGCCTGTGCAAGGTGGGAGCCAAGTGCGGTGTTGGATCAGGATGGGTGGGACGGATGGGTGTTGGAGGGCATCCTGGGCGTGGTGCAAATGGAGACAGGCTCTCCCCTCCAAACCTCTGCCAGCTAGCTAGCCAGCCAGCCCTGCAGGGAGGTGCGGTGTGGTGTGGTGTGGTGTGGTGTGGTGTGGCGGTGCCCACTCTGAGGGCTCCGGGAGCCAGCGGTGATGGGCAATACAAGCCTCGTCCTATGCGAGGAGGACGAGGGGGGCGGGGTGCTCTCTCCCGAGTGTGGGGTGTGGGTGGGGATGGACTGCCCTGGGCCCGGGTCTCTGGTCCCCGAGGGGCCGGCTGTGGTCCTGACAGTGACCAAAAGCAAGAGAGGACACGCCGGGGCGGAGTCCAAAAAGCCTACAGCACCCGGTATTCCCAGGCGGTCTCCCATCCAAGTACTAACCAGGCCCGACCCTGCTTAGCTTCCGAGATCAGACGAGATCGGGCGCGTTCAGGGTGGTATGGCCGTAGACGACGGCCGCCGCTCCGGAAAGCCCCAAGAGCCTGCTGCCGGCGCTCGCCCGCCGCCACTGTCAACGCTGCCCCCCTGCCCGCCCGCCCACCCACCCACCCGACGCCGAGCCCACGCGAGCCCAGGGCCCCGCAGACACACGCACTGTACCGCAGCGCACACCAAGGACCACAGCCACGCACGCACGCACGCACGCCACTCGGCCCGGCCCGAGCCCCACCCACACGCGCCAGCCCTCGCTGCCAGCCTACAACCTCCCCGAACCCCTTCAGCCCTCCTCCGCCCTCCCCATGGAGCACGGGCCCAGACAGTGAGTGCCAGACTTGGCCCCACGGAGACCTCTCCTTCTCCTACTCCTCCCCTCCCCTCCACTCCCCTCCCCTCCCCTCCCCGGAGGTTCTTGGACCAGCATCCTCACCCACCCACCCACCCACCCACCCACCCACGCGTGACCTCCTCTTGCCCTGGACGCTCGAGGAGGACGAGGAGGACAGTCCGGCTTCTGGAATCTGGAATCGGGGACGCTGGGCCCCACCTCGCTCACGGCACCGTCCGTCCCTCAGTCCCTCCCCGTGCCCCGGACTGGGACCCTCAGCCTGGACACGCACGGGAATCCGACTGACTGTGGATGGCTGGCATCCCATCCCACCCAGCATCCGCACAGCCACAGCCAGCGGCACAGGCTAGCCCTGGAGCCAGGCACTGTCCGTGCCCTCCCTTTGGAGCGAGCGGGCGCACACACAATACCCACACAGGGGCACCCTGCGCCCGACACGAGCAAGGGCTCGCGGGCGCCCCCGGGCGAGAAAGCGCGATGGCCCAGACGCGCTACTGATCCACAGAAGTGGGAACTTGACGAACGGTTACACGCGTGCGTGCGCACACACGCACATCCACACGCACTCACAAGCATGATCGCACTGCGCGGACCCGCGCGAGCGCTTCCAGGCCCCAAAGCACACATGCCATCACACATACACACACATATACACACAGCACTCCCACACTAGCGGGCTGGCACACCCACCCAATCCCCCAGGCACACACACTTGTGTGTACTGGCTGATAAGAGCAAGTATGCAGGAAGGGCCCTCATGCTACACACACACACACACACACACACACACACACACATACAGAGGCGCATTAGCAGAAGGCAGGATGGCCACACACACTCTCACACCCGTCAAACAGTCTCTTGCGTGCTCTCACACCCACACATACCAGCGCATGAACTCACGCACCAGACACAAGACACAAGCAGACACACTGACACAGGCCCCCAGAGCTCCCTAGACCTCCCGAGGCAGGCTAGAGTGGCAGGTGGTGGCTGGGTTCTTCCGGGACTCCTCCCACGGAGAGGGAGTGGGCGAGGGCGAGGGATGGAGTAGCCTTGTCCACCCCCCTCCCTGCCTGTGCAAGGTGGGAGCCAAGTGCGGTGTTGGATCAGGATGGGTGGGACGGATGGGTGTTGGAGGGCATCCTGGGCTTGGTGCAAATGGAGACAGGCTCTCCCCTCCAAACCTCTGCCAGCTAGCTAGCCAGCCAGCCCTGCAGGGAGGTGCGGTGTGGTGTGGTGTGGTGTGGTGTGGTGTGGTGTGGTGTGGCGGTGCCCACTCTGAGGGCTCCGGGAGCCAGCGGTGATGGGCAATACAAGCCTCGTCCTATGCGAGGAGGACGAGGGGGGCGGGGTGCTCTCTCCCGAGTGTGGGGTGTGGGTGGGGATGGACTGCCCTGGGCCCGGGTCTCTGGTCCCCGAGGGGCCGGCTGTGGTCCTGACAGTGACCAAAAGCAAGAGAGGACACGCCGGGGCGGAGTCCAAAAAGCCTACAGCACCCGGTATTCCCAGGCGGTCTCCCATCCAAGTACTAACCAGGCCCGACCCTGCTTAGCTTCCGAGATCAGACGAGATCGGGCGCGTTCAGGGTGGTATGGCCGTAGACGACGGCCGCCGCTCCGGAAAGCCCCAAGAGCCTGCTGCCGGCGCTCGCCCGCCGCCACTGTCAACGCTGCCCCCCTGCCCGCCCGCCCACCCACCCACCCGACGCCGAGCCCACGCGAGCCCAGGGCCCCGCAGACACACGCACTGTACCGCAGCGCACACCAAGGACCACAGCCACGCACGCACGCACGCACGCCACTCGGCCCGGCCCGAGCCCCACCCACACGCGCCAGCCCTCGCTGCCAGCCTACAACCTCCCCGAACCCCTTCAGCCCTCCTCCGCCCTCCCCATGGAGCACGGGCCCAGACAGTGAGTGCCAGACTTGGCCCCACGGAGACCTCTCCTTCTCCTACTCCTCCCCTCCCCTCCACTCCCCTCCCCTCCCCTCCCCGGAGGTTCTTGGACCAGCATCCTCACCCACCCACCCACCCACCCACCCACCCACGCGTGACCTCCTCTTGCCCTGGACGCTCGAGGAGGACGAGGAGGACAGTCCGGCTTCTGGAATCTGGAATCGGGGACGCTGGGCCCCACCTCGCTCACGGCACCGTCCGTCCCTCAGTCCCTCCCCGTGCCCCGGACTGGGACCCTCAGCCTGGACACGCACGGGAATCCGACTGACTGTGGATGGCTGGCATCCCATCCCACCCAGCATCCGCACAGCCACAGCCAGCGGCACAGGCTAGCCCTGGAGCCAGGCACTGTCCGTGCCCTCCCTTTGGAGCGAGCGGGCGCACACACAATACCCACACAGGGGCACCCTGCGCCAGACACGAGCAAGGGCTCGCGGGCGCCCCCGGGCGAGAAAGCGCGATGGCCCAGACGCGCTACTGATCCACAGAAGTGGGAACTTGACGAACGGTTACACGCGTGCGTGCGCACACACGCACATCCACACGCACTCACAAGCATGATCGCACTGCGCGGACCCGCGCGAGCGCTTCCAGGCCCCAAAGCACACATGCCATCACACATACACACACATATACACACAGCACTCCCACACTAGCGGGCTGGCACACCCACCCAATCCCCCAGGCACACACACTTGTGTGTACTGACTGATAAGAGCAAGTATGCAGGAAGGGCCCTCATGCTACACACACACACACACACACACACACACACACACACATACAGAGGCGCATTAGCAGAAGGCAGGATGGCCACACACACTCTCACACCCGTCAAACAGTCTCTTGCGTGCTCTCACACCCACACATACCAGCGCATGAACTCACGCACCAGACACAAGACACAAGCAGACACACTGACACAGGCCCCCAGAGCTCCCTAGACCTCCCGAGGCAGGCTAGAGTGGCAGGTGGTGGCTGGGTTCTTCCGGGACTCCTCCCACGGAGAGGGAGTGGGCGAGGGGTGGAGTAGCCTTGTCCACCCCCCTCCCTGCCTGTGCAAGGTGGGAGCCAAGTGCGGTGTTGGATCAGGATGGGTGGGACGGATGGGTGTTGGAGGGCATCCTGGGCTTGGTGCAAATGGAGACAGGCTCTCCCCTCCAAACCTCTGGCAGCTAGCTAGCCACACCGCACACATTGCAGGGAGGTGCGGTGTGGTGTGGTGTGGCGGTGCCCACTCTGAAGGCTCCGGGAGCCAGCGGTGATGGGCAATACAAGCCTCGTCCTATGCGAGGAGGACGAGGGGGGCGGGGTGCTCTCTCCCGAGTGTGGGGTGTGGGTGGGGCTGGACTGCCCTGGGCCCGGGTCTCTGGTCCCCGAGGGGCCGGCTGTGGTCCTGACAGTGACCAAAAGCAAGAGAGGACACGCCGGGGCGGAGTCCAAAAAGCCTACAGCACCCGGTATTCCCAGGCGGTCTCCCATCCAAGTACTAACCAGGCCCGACCCTGCTTAGCTTCCGAGATCAGACGAGATCGGGCGCGTTCAGGGTGGTATGGCCGTAGACGACGGCCGCCGCTCCGGAAAGCCCCAAGAGCCTGCTGCCGGCGCTCGCCCGCCGCCACTGTCAACGCTGCCCCCCTGCCCGCCCGCCCACCCACCCACCCGACGCCGAGCCCACGCGAGCCCAGGGCCCCGCAGACACACGCACTGTACCGCAGCGCACACCAAGGACCACAGCCACGCACGCACGCACGCACGCCACTCGGCCCGGCCCGAGCCCCACCCACACGCGCCAGCCCTCGCTGCCAGCCTACAACCTCCCCGAACCCCTTCAGCCCTCCTCCGCCCTCCCCTTGGAGCACGGGCCCAGACAGTGAGTGCCAGACTTGGCCCCACGGAGACCTCTCCTTCTCCTACTCCTCCCCTCCCCTCCACTCCCCTCCCCTCCCCTCCCCTCCCCGGAGGTTCTTGGACCAGCATCCTCACCCACCCACCCACCCACCCACCCACGCGTGACCTCCTCTTGCCCTGGACGCTCGAGGAGGACGAGGAGGACAGTCCGGCTTCTGGAATCTGGAATCGGGGACGCTGGGCCCCACCTCGCTCACGGCACCGTCCGTCCCTCAGTCCCTCCCCGTGCCCCGGACTGGGACCCTCAGCCTGGACACGCACGGGAATCCGACTGACTGTGGATGGCTGGCATCCCATCCCACCCAGCATCCGCACAGCCACAGCCAGCGGCACAGGCTAGCCCTGGAGCCAGGCACTGTCCGTGCCCTCCCTTTGGAGCGAGCGGGCGCACACACAATACCCACACAGGGGCACCCTGCGCCCGACACGAGCAAGGGCTCGCGGGCGCCCCCGGGCGAGAAAGCGCGATGGCCCAGACGCGCTACTGATCCACAGAAGTGGGAACTTGACGAACGGTTACACGCGTGCGTGCGCACACACGCACATCCACACGCACTCACAAGCATGATCGCACTGCGCGGACCCGCGCGAGCGCTTCCAGGCCCCAAAGCACACATGCCATCACACATACACACACATATACACACAGCACTCCCACACTAGCGGGCTGGCACACCCACCCAATCCCCCAGGCACACACACTTGTGTGTACTGGCTGATAAGAGCAAGTATGCAGGAAGGGCCCTCATGCTACACACACACACACACACACACACACACACACACACACATACAGAGGCGCATTAGCAGAAGGCAGGATGGCCACACACACTCTCACACCCGTCAAACAGTCTCTTGCGTGCTCTCACACCCACACATACCAGCGCATGAACCCACGCACCAGACACAAGACACAAGCAGACACACTGACACAGGCCCCCAGAGCTCCCTAGACCTCCCGAGGCAGGCTAGAGTGGCAGGTGGTGGCTGGGTTCTTCCGGGACTCCTCCCACGGAGAGGGAGTGGGCGAGGGCGAGGGATGGAGTAGCCTTGTCCACCCCCCTCCCTGCCTGTGCAAGGTGGGAGCCAAGTGCGGTGTTGGATCAGGATGGGTGGGACGGATGGGTGTTGGAGGGCATCCTGGGCGTGGTGCAAATGGAGACAGGCTCTCCCCTCCAAACCTCTGCCAGCTAGCTAGCCAGCCAGCCCTGCAGGGAGGTGCGGTGTGGTGTGGTGTGGTGTGGTGTGGTGTGGCGGTGCCCACTCTGAGGGCTCCGGGAGCCAGCGGTGATGGGCAATACAAGCCTCGTCCTATGCGAGGAGGACGAGGGGGGCGGGGTGCTCTCTCCCGAGTGTGGGGTGTGGGTGGGGATGGACTGCCCTGGGCCCGGGTCTCTGGTCCCCGAGGGGCCGGCTGTGGTCCTGACAGTGACCAAAAGCAAGAGAGGACACGCCGGGGCGGAGTCCAAAAAGCCTACAGCACCCGGTATTCCCAGGCGGTCTCCCATCCAAGTACTAACCAGGCCCGACCCTGCTTAGCTTCCGAGATCAGACGAGATCGGGCGCGTTCAGGGTGGTATGGCCGTAGACGACGGCCGCCGCTCCGGAAAGCCCCAAGAGCCTGCTGCCGGCGCTCGCCCGCCGCCACTGTCAACGCTGCCCCCCTGCCCGCCCGCCCACCCACCCACCCGACGCCGAGCCCACGCGAGCCCAGGGCCCCGCAGACACACGCACTGTACCGCAGCGCACACCAAGGACCACAGCCACGCACGCACGCACGCACGCCACTCGGCCCGGCCCGAGCCCCACCCACACGCGCCAGCCCTCGCTGCCAGCCTACAACCTCCCCGAACCCCTTCAGCCCTCCTCCGCCCTCCCCATGGAGCACGGGCCCAGACAGTGAGTGCCAGACTTGGCCCCACGGAGACCTCTCCTTCTCCTACTCCTCCCCTCCCCTCCACTCCCCTCCCCTCCCCTCCCCGGAGGTTCTTGGACCAGCATCCTCACCCACCCACCCACCCACCCACCCACCCACGCGTGACCTCCTCTTGCCCTGGACGCTCGAGGAGGACGAGGAGGACAGTCCGGCTTCTGGAATCTGGAATCGGGGACGCTGGGCCCCACCTCGCTCACGGCACCGTCCGTCCCTCAGTCCCTCCCCGTGCCCCGGACTGGGACCCTCAGCCTGGACACGCACGGGAATCCGACTGACTGTGGATGGCTGGCATCCCATCCCACCCAGCATCCGCACAGCCACAGCCAGCGGCACAGGCTAGCCCTGGAGCCAGGCACTGTCCGTGCCCTCCCTTTGGAGCGAGCGGGCGCACACACAATACCCACACAGGGGCACCCTGCGCCCGACACGAGCAAGGGCTCGCGGGCGCCCCCGGGCGAGAAAGCGCGATGGCCCAGACGCGCTACTGATCCACAGAAGTGGGAACTTGACGAACGGTTACACGCGTGCGTGCGCACACACGCACATCCACACGCACTCACAAGCATGATCGCACTGCGCGGACCCGCGCGAGCGCTTCCAGGCCCCAAAGCACACATGCCATCACACATACACACACATATACACACAGCACTCCCACACTAGCGGGCTGGCACACCCACCCAATCCCCCAGGCACACACACTTGTGTGTACTGGCTGATAAGAGCAAGTATGCAGGAAGGGCCCTCATGCTACACACACACACACACACACACACATACAGAGGCGCATTAGCAGAAGGCAGGATGGCCACACACACTCTCACACCCGTCAAACAGTCTCTTGCGTGCTCTCACACCCACACATACCAGCGCATGAACTCACGCACCAGACACAAGACACAAGCAGACACACTGACACAGGCCCCCAGAGCTCCCTAGACCTCCCGAGGCAGGCTAGAGTGGCAGGTGGTGGCTGGGTTCTTCCGGGACTCCTCCCACGGAGAGGGAGTGGGCGAGGGCGAGGGATGGAGTAGCCTTGTCCACCCCCCTCCCTGCCTGTGCAAGGTGGGAGCCAAGTGCGGTGTTGGATCAGGATGGGTGGGACGGATGGGTGTTGGAGGGCATCCTGGGCTTGGTGCAAATGGAGACAGGCTCTCCCCTCCAAACCTCTGCCAGCTAGCTAGCCAGCCAGCCCTGCAGGGAGGTGCGGTGTGGTGTGGTGTGGTGTGGTGTGGTGTGGTGTGGTGTGGCGGTGCCCACTCTGAGGGCTCCGGGAGCCAGCGGTGATGGGCAATACAAGCCTCGTCCTATGCGAGGAGGACGAGGGGGGCGGGGTGCTCTCTCCCGAGTGTGGGGTGTGGGTGGGGCTGGACTGCCCTGGGCCCGGGTCTCTGGTCCCCGAGGGGCCGGCTGTGGTCCTGACAGTGACCAAAAGCAAGAGAGGACACGCCGGGGCGGAGTCCAAAAAGCCTACAGCACCCGGTATTCCCAGGCGGTCTCCCATCCAAGTACTAATCAGGCCCGACCCTGCTTAGCTTCCGAGATCAGACGAGATCGGGCGCGTTCAGGGTGGTATGGCCGTAGACGACGGCCGCCGCTCCGGAAAGCCCCAAGAGCCTGCTGCCGGCGCTCGCCCGCCGCCACTGTCAACGCTGCCCCCCTGCCCGCCCGCCCACCCACCCACCCGACGCCGAGCCCACGCGAGCCCAGGGCCCCGCAGACACACGCACTGTACCGCAGCGCACACCAAGGACCACAGCCACGCACGCACGCACGCACGCCACTCGGCCCGGCCCGAGCCCCACCCACACGCGCCAGCCCTCGCTGCCAGCCTACAACCTCCCCGAACCCCTTCAGCCCTCCTCCGCCCTCCCCATGGAGCACGGGCCCAGACAGTGAGTGCCAGACTTGGCCCCACGGAGACCTCTCCTTCTCCTACTCCTCCCCTCCCCTCCACTCCCCTCCCCTCCCCTCCCCGGAGGTTCTTGGACCAGCATCCTCACCCACCCACCCACCCACCCACCCACCCACGCGTGACCTCCTCTTGCCCTGGACGCTCGAGGAGGACGAGGAGGACAGTCCGGCTTCTGGAATCTGGAATCGGGGACGCTGGGCCCCACCTCGCTCACGGCACCGTCCGTCCCTCAGTCCCTCCCCGTGCCCCGGACTGGGACCCTCAGCCTGGACACGCACGGGAATCCGACTGACTGTGGATGGCTGGCATCCCATCCCACCCAGCATCCGCACAGCCACAGCCAGCGGCACAGGCTAGCCCTGGAGCCAGGCACTGTCCGTGCCCTCCCTTTGGAGCGAGCGGGCGCACACACAATACCCACACAGGGGCACCCTGCGCCAGACACGAGCAAGGGCTCGCGGGCGCCCCCGGGCGAGAAAGCGCGATGGCCCAGACGCGCTACTGATCCACAGAAGTGGGAACTTGACGAACGGTTACACGCGTGCGTGCGCACACACGCACATCCACACGCACTCACAAGCATGATCGCACTGCGCGGACCCGCGCGAGCGCTTCCAGGCCCCAAAGCACACATGCCATCACACATACACACACATATACACACAGCACTCCCACACTAGCGGGCTGGCACACCCACCCAATCCCCCAGGCACACACACTTGTGTGTACTGACTGATAAGAGCAAGTATGCAGGAAGGGCCCTCATGCTACACACACACACACACACACACACACACACACATACAGAGGCGCATTAGCAGAAGGCAGGATGGCCACACACACTCTCACACCCGTCAAACAGTCTCTTGCGTGCTCTCACACCCACACATACCAGCGCATGAACTCACGCACCAGACACAAGACACAAGCAGACACACTGACACAGGCCCCCAGAGCTCCCTAGACCTCCCGAGGCAGGCTAGAGTGGCAGGTGGTGGCTGGGTTCTTCCGGGACTCCTCCCACGGAGAGGGAGTGGGCGAGGGCGAGGGGTGGAGTAGCCTTGTCCACCCCCCTCCCTGCCTGTGCAAGGTGGGAGCCAAGTGCGGTGTTGGATCAGGATGGGTGGGACGGATGGGTGTTGGAGGGCATCCTGGGCTTGGTGCAAATGGAGACAGGCTCTCCCCTCCAAACCTCTGGCAGCTAGCTAGCCACACCGCACACATTGCAGGGAGGTGCGGTGTGGTGTGGTGTGGCGGTGCCCACTCTGAAGGCTCCGGGAGCCAGCGGTGATGGGCAATACAAGCCTCGTCCTATGCGAGGAGGACGAGGGGGGCGGGGTGCTCTCTCCCGAGTGTGGGGTGTGGGTGGGGCTGGACTGCCCTGGGCCCGGGTCTCTGGTCCCCGAGGGGCCGGCTGTGGTCCTGACAGTGACCAAAAGCAAGAGAGGACACGCCGGGGCGGAGTCCAAAAAGCCTACAGCACCCGGTATTCCCAGGCGGTCTCCCATCCAAGTACTAACCAGGCCCGACCCTGCTTAGCTTCCGAGATCAGACGAGATCGGGCGCGTTCAGGGTGGTATGGCCGTAGACGACGGCCGCCGCTCCGGAAAGCCCCAAGAGCCTGCTGCCGGCGCTCGCCCGCCGCCACTGTCAACGCTGCCCCCCTGCCCGCCCGCCCACCCACCCACCCGACGCTGAGCCCACGCGAGCCCAGGGCCCCGCAGACACACGCACTGTACCGCAGCGCACACCAAGGACCACAGCCACGCACGCACGCACGCACGCCACTCGGCCCGGCCCGAGCCCCACCCACACGCGCCAGCCCTCGCTGCCAGCCTACAACCTCCCCGAACCCCTTCAGCCCTCCTCCGCCCTCCCCTTGGAGCACGGGCCCAGACAGTGAGTGCCAGACTTGGCCCCACGGAGACCTCTCCTTCTCCTACTCCTCCCCTCCCCTCCACTCCCCTCCCCTCCCCTCCCCTCCCCGGAGGTTCTTGGACCAGCATCCTCACCCACCCACCCACCCACCCACCCACGCGTGACCTCCTCTTGCCCTGGACGCTCGAGGAGGACGAGGAGGACAGTCCGGCTTCTGGAATCTGGAATCGGGGACGCTGGGCCCCACCTCGCTCACGGCACCGTCCGTCCCTCAGTCCCTCCCCGTGCCCCGGACTGGGACCCTCAGCCTGGACACGCACGGGAATCCGACTGACTGTGGATGGCTGGCATCCCATCCCACCCAGCATCCGCACAGCCACAGCCAGCGGCACAGGCTAGCCCTGGAGCCAGGCACTGTCCGTGCCCTCCCTTTGGAGCGAGCGGGCGCACACACAATACCCACACAGGGGCACCCTGCGCCCGACACGAGCAAGGGCTCGCGGGCGCCCCCGGGCGAGAAAGCGCGATGGCCCAGACGCGCTACTGATCCACAGAAGTGGGAACTTGACGAACGGTTACACGCGTGCGTGCGCACACACGCACATCCACACGCACTCACAAGCATGATCGCACTGCGCGGACCCGCGCGAGCGCTTCCAGGCCCCAAAGCACACATGCCATCACACATACACACACATATACACACAGCACTCCCACACTAGCGGGCTGGCACACCCACCCAATCCCCCAGGCACACACACTTGTGTGTACTGGCTGATAAGAGCAAGTATGCAGGAAGGGCCCTCATGCTACACACACACACACACACACACACACACACACACACACATACAGAGGCGCATTAGCAGAAGGCAGGATGGCCACACACACTCTCACACCCGTCAAACAGTCTCTTGCGTGCTCTCACACCCACACATACCAGCGCATGAACCCACGCACCAGACACAAGACACAAGCAGACACACTGACACAGGCCCCCAGAGCTCCCTAGACCTCCCGAGGCAGGCTAGAGTGGCAGGTGGTGGCTGGGTTCTTCCGGGACTCCTCCCACGGAGAGGGAGTGGGCGAGGGCGAGGGATGGAGTAGCCTTGTCCACCCCCCTCCCTGCCTGTGCAAGGTGGGAGCCAAGTGCGGTGTTGGATCAGGATGGGTGGGACGGATGGGTGTTGGAGGGCATCCTGGGCGTGGTGCAAATGGAGACAGGCTCTCCCCTCCAAACCTCTGCCAGCTAGCTAGCCAGCCAGCCCTGCAGGGAGGTGCGGTGTGGTGTGGTGTGGTGTGGTGTGGTGTGGCGGTGCCCACTCTGAGGGCTCCGGGAGCCAGCGGTGATGGGCAATACAAGCCTCGTCCTATGCGAGGAGGACGAGGGGGGCGGGGTGCTCTCTCCCGAGTGTGGGGTGTGGGTGGGGATGGACTGCCCTGGGCCCGGGTCTCTGGTCCCCGAGGGGCCGGCTGTGGTCCTGACAGTGACCAAAAGCAAGAGAGGACACGCCGGGGCGGAGTCCAAAAAGCCTACAGCACCCGGTATTCCCAGGCGGTCTCCCATCCAAGTACTAACCAGGCCCGACCCTGCTTAGCTTCCGAGATCAGACGAGATCGGGCGCGTTCAGGGTGGTATGGCCGTAGACGACGGCCGCCGCTCCGGAAAGCCCCAAGAGCCTGCTGCCGGCGCTCGCCCGCCGCCACTGTCAACGCTGCCCCCCTGCCCGCCCGCCCACCCACCCACCCGACGCCGAGCCCACGCGAGCCCAGGGCCCCGCAGACACACGCACTGTACCGCAGCGCACACCAAGGACCACAGCCACGCACGCACGCACGCACGCCACTCGGCCCGGCCCGAGCCCCACCCACACGCGCCAGCCCTCGCTGCCAGCCTACAACCTCCCCGAACCCCTTCAGCCCTCCTCCGCCCTCCCCATGGAGCACGGGCCCAGACAGTGAGTGCCAGACTTGGCCCCACGGAGACCTCTCCTTCTCCTACTCCTCCCCTCCCCTCCACTCCCCTCCCCTCCCCTCCCCGGAGGTTCTTGGACCAGCATCCTCACCCACCCACCCACCCACCCACCCACCCACGCGTGACCTCCTCTTGCCCTGGACGCTCGAGGAGGACGAGGAGGACAGTCCGGCTTCTGGAATCTGGAATCGGGGACGCTGGGCCCCACCTCGCTCACGGCACCGTCCGTCCCTCAGTCCCTCCCCGTGCCCCGGACTGGGACCCTCAGCCTGGACACGCACGGGAATCCGACTGACTGTGGATGGCTGGCATCCCATCCCACCCAGCATCCGCACAGCCACAGCCAGCGGCACAGGCTAGCCCTGGAGCCAGGCACTGTCCGTGCCCTCCCTTTGGAGCGAGCGGGCGCACACACAATACCCACACAGGGGCACCCTGCGCCCGACACGAGCAAGGGCTCGCGGGCGCCCCCGGGCGAGAAAGCGCGATGGCCCAGACGCGCTACTGATCCACAGAAGTGGGAACTTGACGAACGGTTACACGCGTGCGTGCGCACACACGCACATCCACACGCACTCACAAGCATGATCGCACTGCGCGGACCCGCGCGAGCGCTTCCAGGCCCCAAAGCACACATGCCATCACACATACACACACATATACACACAGCACTCCCACACTAGCGGGCTGGCACACCCACCCAATCCCCCAGGCACACACACTTGTGTGTACTGGCTGATAAGAGCAAGTATGCAGGAAGGGCCCTCATGCTACACACACACACACACACACACACATACAGAGGCGCATTAGCAGAAGGCAGGATGGCCACACACACTCTCACACCCGTCAAACAGTCTCTTGCGTGCTCTCACACCCACACATACCAGCGCATGAACTCACGCACCAGACACAAGACACAAGCAGACACACTGACACAGGCCCCCAGAGCTCCCTAGACCTCCCGAGGCAGGCTAGAGTGGCAGGTGGTGGCTGGGTTCTTCCGGGACTCCTCCCACGGAGAGGGAGTGGGCGAGGGCGAGGGATGGAGTAGCCTTGTCCACCCCCCTCCCTGCCTGTGCAAGGTGGGAGCCAAGTGCGGTGTTGGATCAGGATGGGTGGGACGGATGGGTGTTGGAGGGCATCCTGGGCTTGGTGCAAATGGAGACAGGCTCTCCCCTCCAAACCTCTGCCAGCTAGCTAGCCAGCCAGCCCTGCAGGGAGGTGCGGTGTGGTGTGGTGTGGTGTGGTGTGGTGTGGTGTGGTGTGGCGGTGCCCACTCTGAGGGCTCCGGGAGCCAGCGGTGATGGGCAATACAAGCCTCGTCCTATGCGAGGAGGACGAGGGGGGCGGGGTGCTCTCTCCCGAGTGTGGGGTGTGGGTGGGGATGGACTGCCCTGGGCCCGGGTCTCTGGTCCCCGAGGGGCCGGCTGTGGTCCTGACAGTGACCAAAAGCAAGAGAGGACACGCCGGGGCGGAGTCCAAAAAGCCTACAGCACCCGGTATTCCCAGGCGGTCTCCCATCCAAGTACTAACCAGGCCCGACCCTGCTTAGCTTCCGAGATCAGACGAGATCGGGCGCGTTCAGGGTGGTATGGCCGTAGACGACGGCCGCCGCTCCGGAAAGCCCCAAGAGCCTGCTGCCGGCGCTCGCCCGCCGCCACTGTCAACGCTGCCCCCCTGCCCGCCCGCCCACCCACCCACCCGACGCCGAGCCCACGCGAGCCCAGGGCCCCGCAGACACACGCACTGTACCGCAGCGCACACCAAGGACCACAGCCACGCACGCACGCACGCACGCCACTCGGCCCGGCCCGAGCCCCACCCACACGCGCCAGCCCTCGCTGCCAGCCTACAACCTCCCCGAACCCCTTCAGCCCTCCTCCGCCCTCCCCATGGAGCACGGGCCCAGACAGTGAGTGCCAGACTTGGCCCCACGGAGACCTCTCCTTCTCCTACTCCTCCCCTCCCCTCCACTCCCCTCCCCTCCCCTCCCCGGAGGTTCTTGGACCAGCATCCTCACCCACCCACCCACCCACCCACCCACCCACGCGTGACCTCCTCTTGCCCTGGACGCTCGAGGAGGACGAGGAGGACAGTCCGGCTTCTGGAATCTGGAATCGGGGACGCTGGGCCCCACCTCGCTCACGGCACCGTCCGTCCCTCAGTCCCTCCCCGTGCCCCGGACTGGGACCCTCAGCCTGGACACGCACGGGAATCCGACTGACTGTGGATGGCTGGCATCCCATCCCACCCAGCATCCGCACAGCCACAGCCAGCGGCACAGGCTAGCCCTGGAGCCAGGCACTGTCCGTGCCCTCCCTTTGGAGCGAGCGGGCGCACACACAATACCCACACAGGGGCACCCTGCGCCCGACACGAGCAAGGGCTCGCGGGCGCCCCCGGGCGAGAAAGCGCGATGGCCCAGACGCGCTACTGATCCACAGAAGTGGGAACTTGACGAACGGTTACACGCGTGCGTGCGCACACACGCACATCCACACGCACTCACAAGCATGATCGCACTGCGCGGACCCGCGCGAGCGCTTCCAGGCCCCAAAGCACACATGCCATCACACATACACACACATATACACACAGCACTCCCACACTAGCGGGCTGGCACACCCACCCAATCCCCCAGGCACACACACTTGTGTGTACTGACTGATAAGAGCAAGTATGCAGGAAGGGCCCTCATGCTACACACACACACACACACACACACACACACACACACATACAGAGGCGCATTAGCAGAAGGCAGGATGGCCACACACACTCTCACACCCGTCAAACAGTCTCTTGCGTGCTCTCACACCCACACATACCAGCGCATGAACTCACGCACCAGACACAAGACACAAGCAGACACACTGACACAGGCCCCCAGAGCTCCCTAGACCTCCCGAGGCAGGCTAGAGTGGCAGGTGGTGGCTGGGTTCTTCCGGGACTCCTCCCACGGAGAGGGAGTGGGCGAGGGCGAGGGGTGGAGTAGCCTTGTCCACCCCCCTCCCTGCCTGTGCAAGGTGGGAGCCAAGTGCGGTGTTGGATCAGGATGGGTGGGACGGATGGGTGTTGGAGGGCATCCTGGGCTTGGTGCAAATGGAGACAGGCTCTCCCCTCCAAACCTCTGGCAGCTAGCTAGCCACACCGCACACATTGCAGGGAGGTGCGGTGTGGTGTGGTGTGGCGGTGCCCACTCTGAAGGCTCCGGGAGCCAGCGGTGATGGGCAATACAAGCCTCGTCCTATGCGAGGAGGACGAGGGGGGCGGGGTGCTCTCTCCCGAGTGTGGGGTGTGGGTGGGGCTGGACTGCCCTGGGCCCGGGTCTCTGGTCCCCGAGGGGCCGGCTGTGGTCCTGACAGTGACCAAAAGCAAGAGAGGACACGCCGGGGCGGAGTCCAAAAAGCCTACAGCACCCGGTATTCCCAGGCGGTCTCCCATCCAAGTACTAACCAGGCCCGACCCTGCTTAGCTTCCGAGATCAGACGAGATCGGGCGCGTTCAGGGTGGTATGGCCGTAGACGACGGCCGCCGCTCCGGAAAGCCCCAAGAGCCTGCTGCCGGCGCTCGCCCGCCGCCACTGTCAACGCTGCCCCCCTGCCCGCCCGCCCACCCACCCACCCGACGCCGAGCCCACGCGAGCCCAGGGCCCCGCAGACACACGCACTGTACCGCAGCGCACACCAAGGACCACAGCCACGCACGCACGCACGCACGCCACTCGGCCCGGCCCGAGCCCCACCCACACGCGCCAGCCCTCGCTGCCAGCCTACAACCTCCCCGAACCCCTTCAGCCCTCCTCCGCCCTCCCCTTGGAGCACGGGCCCAGACAGTGAGTGCCAGACTTGGCCCCACGGAGACCTCTCCTTCTCCTACTCCTCCCCTCCCCTCCACTCCCCTCCCCTCCCCTCCCCGGAGGTTCTTGGACCAGCATCCTCACCCACCCACCCACCCACCCACCCACCCACGCGTGACCTCCTCTTGCCCTGGACGCTCGAGGAGGACGAGGAGGACAGTCCGGCTTCTGGAATCTGGAATCGGGGACGCTGGGCCCCACCTCGCTCACGGCACCGTCCGTCCCTCAGTCCCTCCCCGTGCCCCGGACTGGGACCCTCAGCCTGGACACGCACGGGAATCCGACTGACTGTGGATGGCTGGCATCCCATCCCACCCAGCATCCGCACAGCCACAGCCAGCGGCACAGGCTAGCCCTGGAGCCAGGCACTGTCCGTGCCCTCCCTTTGGAGCGAGCGGGCGCACACACAATACCCACACAGGGGCACCCTGCGCCAGACACGAGCAAGGGCTCGCGGGCGCCCCCGGGCGAGAAAGCGCGATGGCCCAGACGCGCTACTGATCCACAGAAGTGGGAACTTGACGAACGGTTACACGCGTGCGTACGCACACACGCACATCCACACGCACTCACAAGCATGATCGCACTGCGCGGACCCGCGCGAGCGCTTCCAGGCCCCAAAGCACACATGCCATCACACATACACACACATATACACACAGCACTCCCACACTAGCGGGCTGGCACACCCACCCAATCCCCCAGGCACACACACTTGTGTGTACTGACTGATAAGAGCAAGTATGCAGGAAGGGCCCTCATGCTACACACACACACACACACACACACACACACATACAGAGGCGCATTAGCAGAAGGCAGGATGGCCACACACACTCTCACACCCGTCAAACAGTCTCTTGCGTGCTCTCACACCCACACATACCAGCGCATGAACTCACGCACCAGACACAAGACACAAGCAGACACACTGACACAGGCCCCCAGAGCTCCCTAGACCTCCCGAGGCAGGCTAGAGTGGCAGGTGGTGGCTGGGTTCTTCCGGGACTCCTCCCACGGAGAGGGAGTGGGCGAGGGCGAGGGGTGGAGTAGCCTTGTCCACCCCCCTCCCTGCCTGTGCAAGGTGGGAGCCAAGTGCGGTGTTGGATCAGGATGGGTGGGACGGATGGGTGTTGGAGGGCATCCTGGGCTTGGTGCAAATGGAGACAGGCTCTCCCCTCCAAACCTCTGGCAGCTAGCTAGCCACACCGCACACATTGCAGGGAGGTGCGGTGTGGTGTGGTGTGGCGGTGCCCACTCTGAAGGCTCCGGGAGCCAGCGGTGATGGGCAATACAAGCCTCGTCCTATGCGAGGAGGACGAGGGGGGCGGGGTGCTCTCTCCCGAGTGTGGGGTGTGGGTGGGGCTGGACTGCCCTGGGCCCGGGTCTCTGGTCCCCGAGGGGCCGGCTGTGGTCCTGACAGTGACCAAAAGCAAGAGAGGACACGCCGGGGCGGAGTCCAAAAAGCCTACAGCACCCGGTATTCCCAGGCGGTCTCCCATCCAAGTACTAACCAGGCCCGACCCTGCTTAGCTTCCGAGATCAGACGAGATCGGGCGCGTTCAGGGTGGTATGGCCGTAGACGACGGCCGCCGCTCCGGAAAGCCCCAAGAGCCTGCTGCCGGCGCTCGCCCGCCGCCACTGTCAACGCTGCCCCCCTGCCCGCCCGCCCACCCACCCACCCGACGCCGAGCCCACGCGAGCCCAGGGCCCCGCAGACACACGCACTGTACCGCAGCGCACACCAAGGACCACAGCCACGCACGCACGCACGCACGCCACTCGGCCCGGCCCGAGCCCCACCCACACGCGCCAGCCCTCGCTGCCAGCCTACAACCTCCCCGAACCCCTTCAGCCCTCCTCCGCCCTCCCCTTGGAGCACGGGCCCAGACAGTGAGTGCCAGACTTGGCCCCACGGAGACCTCTCCTTCTCCTACTCCTCCCCTCCCCTCCACTCCCCTCCCCTCCCCTCCCCTCCCCGGAGGTTCTTGGACCAGCATCCTCACCCACCCACCCACCCACCCACCCACGCGTGACCTCCTCTTGCCCTGGACGCTCGAGGAGGACGAGGAGGACAGTCCGGCTTCTGGAATCTGGAATCGGGGACGCTGGGCCCCACCTCGCTCACGGCACCGTCCGTCCCTCAGTCCCTCCCCGTGCCCCGGACTGGGACCCTCAGCCTGGACACGCACGGGAATCCGACTGACTGTGGATGGCTGGCATCCCATCCCACCCAGCATCCGCACAGCCACAGCCAGCGGCACAGGCTAGCCCTGGAGCCAGGCACTGTCCGTGCCCTCCCTTTGGAGCGAGCGGGCGCACACACAATACCCACACAGGGGCACCCTGCGCCCGACACGAGCAAGGGCTCGCGGGCGCCCCCGGGCGAGAAAGCGCGATGGCCCAGACGCGCTACTGATCCACAGAAGTGGGAACTTGACGAACGGTTACACGCGTGCGTGCGCACACACGCACATCCACACGCACTCACAAGCATGATCGCACTGCGGGGACCCGCGCGAGCGCTTCCAGGCCCCAAAGCACACAGGCCATCACACATACACACACATATACACACAGCACTCCCACACTAGCGGGCTGGCACACCCACCCAATCCCCCAGGCACACACACTTGTGTGTACTGGCTGATAAGAGCAAGTATGCAGGAAGGGCCCTCATGCTACACACACACACACACACACACACACACACACACACACACATACAGAGGCGCATTAGCAGAAGGCAGGATGGCCACACACACTCTCACACCCGTCAAACAGTCTCTTGCGTGCTCTCACACCCACACATACCAGCGCATGAACTCACGCACCAGACACAAGACACAAGCAGACACACTGACACAGGCCCCCAGAGCTCCCTAGACCTCCCGAGGCAGGCTAGAGTGGCAGGTGGTGGCTGGGTTCTTCCGGGACTCCTCCCACGGAGAGGGAGTGGGCGAGGGCGAGGGGTGGAGTAGCCTTGTCCACCCCCCTCCCTGCCTGTGCAAGGTGGGAGCCAAGTGCGGTGTTGGATCAGGATGGGTGGGACGGATGGGTGTTGGAGGGCATCCTGGGCTTGGTGCAAATGGAGACAGGCTCTCCCCTCCAAACCTCTGGCAGCTAGCTAGCCACACCGCACACATTGCAGGGAGGTGCGGTGTGGTGTGGTGTGGCGGTGCCCACTCTGAAGGCTCCGGGAGCCAGCGGTGATGGGCAATACAAGCCTCGTCCTATGCGAGGAGGACGAGGGGGGCGGGGTGCTCTCTCCCGAGTGTGGGGTGTGGGTGGGGCTGGACTGCCCTGGGCCCGGGTCTCTGGTCCCCGAGGGGCCGGCTGTGGTCCTGACAGTGACCAAAAGCAAGAGAGGACACGCCGGGGCGGAGTCCAAAAAGCCTACAGCACCCGGTATTCCCAGGCGGTCTCCCATCCAAGTACTAACCAGGCCCGACCCTGCTTAGCTTCCGAGATCAGACGAGATCGGGCGCGTTCAGGGTGGTATGGCCGTAGACGACGGCCGCCGCTCCGGAAAGCCCCAAGAGCCTGCTGCCGGCGCTCGCCCGCCGCCACTGTCAACGCTGCCCCCCTGCCCGCCCGCCCACCCACCCACCCGACGCCGAGCCCACGCGAGCCCAGGGCCCCGCAGACACACGCACTGTACCGCAGCGCACACCAAGGACCACAGCCACGCACGCACGCACGCACGCCACTCGGCCCGGCCCGAGCCCCACCCACACGCGCCAGCCCTCGCTGCCAGCCTACAACCTCCCCGAACCCCTTCAGCCCTCCTCCGCCCTCCCCTTGGAGCACGGGCCCAGACAGTGAGTGCCAGACTTGGCCCCACGGAGACCTCTCCTTCTCCTACTCCTCCCCTCCCCTCCACTCCCCTCCCCTCCCCTCCCCTCCCCGGAGGTTCTTGGACCAGCATCCTCACCCACCCACCCACCCACCCACCCACGCGTGACCTCCTCTTGCCCTGGACGCTCGAGGAGGACGAGGAGGACAGTCCGGCTTCTGGAATCTGGAATCGGGGACGCTGGGCCCCACCTCGCTCACGGCACCGTCCGTCCCTCAGTCCCTCCCCGTGCCCCGGACTGGGACCCTCAGCCTGGACACGCACGGGAATCCGACTGACTGTGGATGGCTGGCATCCCATCCCACCCAGCATCCGCACAGCCACAGCCAGCGGCACAGGCTAGCCCTGGAGCCAGGCACTGTCCGTGCCCTCCCTTTGGAGCGAGCGGGCGCACACACAATACCCACACAGGGGCACCCTGCGCCCGACACGAGCAAGGGCTCGCGGGCGCCCCCGGGCGAGAAAGCGCGATGGCCCAGACGCGCTACTGATCCACAGAAGTGGGAACTTGACGAACGGTTACACGCGTGCGTGCGCACACACGCACATCCACACGCACTCACAAGCATGATCGCACTGCGCGGACCCGCGCGAGCGCTTCCAGGCCCCAAAGCACACATGCCATCACACATACACACACATATACACACAGCACTCCCACACTAGCGGGCTGGCACACCCACCCAATCCCCCAGGCACACACACTTGTGTGTACTGGCTGATAAGAGCAAGTATGCAGGAAGGGCCCTCATGCTACACACACACACACACACACACACACACACACACATACAGAGGCGCATTAGCAGAAGGCAGGATGGCCACACACACTCTCACACCCGTCAAACAGTCTCTTGCGTGCTCTCACACCCACACATACCAGCGCATGAACCCACGCACCAGACACAAGACACAAGCAGACACACTGACACAGGCCCCCAGAGCTCCCTAGACCTCCCGAGGCAGGCTAGAGTGGCAGGTGGTGGCTGGGTTCTTCCGGGACTCCTCCCACGGAGAGGGAGTGGGCGAGGGCGAGGGATGGAGTAGCCTTGTCCACCCCCCTCCCTGCCTGTGCAAGGTGGGAGCCAAGTGCGGTGTTGGATCAGGATGGGTGGGACGGATGGGTGTTGGAGGGCATCCTGGGCGTGGTGCAAATGGAGACAGGCTCTCCCCTCCAAACCTCTGCCAGCTAGCTAGCCAGCCAGCCCTGCAGGGAGGTGCGGTGTGGTGTGGTGTGGTGTGGTGTGGTGTGGCGGTGCCCACTCTGAGGGCTCCGGGAGCCAGCGGTGATGGGCAATACAAGCCTCGTCCTATGCGAGGAGGACGAGGGGGGCGGGGTGCTCTCTCCCGAGTGTGGGGTGTGGGTGGGGATGGACTGCCCTGGGCCCGGGTCTCTGGTCCCCGAGGGGCCGGCTGTGGTCCTGACAGTGACCAAAAGCAAGAGAGGACACGCCGGGGCGGAGTCCAAAAAGCCTACAGCACCCGGTATTCCCAGGCGGTCTCCCATCCAAGTACTAACCAGGCCCGACCCTGCTTAGCTTCCGAGATCAGACGAGATCGGGCGCGTTCAGGGTGGTATGGCCGTAGACGACGGCCGCCGCTCCGGAAAGCCCCAAGAGCCTGCTGCCGGCGCTCGCCCGCCGCCACTGTCAACGCTGCCCCCCTGCCCGCCCGCCCACCCACCCACCCGACGCCGAGCCCACGCGAGCCCAGGGCCCCGCAGACACACGCACTGTACCGCAGCGCACACCAAGGACCACAGCCACGCACGCACGCACGCACGCCACTCGGCCCGGCCCGAGCCCCACCCACACGCGCCAGCCCTCGCTGCCAGCCTACAACCTCCCCGAACCCCTTCAGCCCTCCTCCGCCCTCCCCATGGAGCACGGGCCCAGACAGTGAGTGCCAGACTTGGCCCCACGGAGACCTCTCCTTCTCCTACTCCTCCCCTCCCCTCCACTCCCCTCCCCTCCCCTCCCCGGAGGTTCTTGGACCAGCATCCTCACCCACCCACCCACCCACCCACCCACCCACGCGTGACCTCCTCTTGCCCTGGACGCTCGAGGAGGACGAGGAGGACAGTCCGGCTTCTGGAATCTGGAATCGGGGACGCTGGGCCCCACCTCGCTCACGGCACCGTCCGTCCCTCAGTCCCTCCCCGTGCCCCGGACTGGGACCCTCAGCCTGGACACGCACGGGAATCCGACTGACTGTGGATGGCTGGCATCCCATCCCACCCAGCATCCGCACAGCCACAGCCAGCGGCACAGGCTAGCCCTGGAGCCAGGCACTGTCCGTGCCCTCCCTTTGGAGCGAGCGGGCGCACACACAATACCCACACAGGGGCACCCTGCGCCCGACACGAGCAAGGGCTCGCGGGCGCCCCCGGGCGAGAAAGCGCGATGGCCCAGACGCGCTACTGATCCACAGAAGTGGGAACTTGACGAACGGTTACACGCGTGCGTGCGCACACACGCACATCCACACGCACTCACAAGCATGATCGCACTGCGCGGACCCGCGCGAGCGCTTCCAGGCCCCAAAGCACACATGCCATCACACATACACACACATATACACACAGCACTCCCACACTAGCGGGCTGGCACACCCACCCAATCCCCCAGGCACACACACTTGTGTGTACTGGCTGATAAGAGCAAGTATGCAGGAAGGGCCCTCATGCTACACACACACACACACACACACACACACACACACATACAGAGGCGCATTAGCAGAAGGCAGGATGGCCACACACACTCTCACAACCCGTCAAACAGTCTCTTGCGTGCTCTCACACCCACACATACCAGCGCATGAACCCACGCACCAGACACAAGACACAAGCAGACACACTGACACAGGCCCCCAGAGCTCCCTAGACCTCCCGAGGCAGGCTAGAGTGGCAGGTGGTGGCTGGGTTCTTCCGGGACTCCTCCCACGGAGAGGGAGGTGGGCGAGGGCGAGGGATGGAGTAGCCTTGTCCACCCCCCTCCCTGCCTGTGCAAGGTGGGAGCCAAGTGCGGTGTTGGATCAGGATGGGTGGGACGGATGGGTGTTGGAGGGCATCCTGGGCGTGGTGCAAATGGAGACAGGCTCTCCCCTCCAAACCTCTGCCAGCTAGCTAGCCAGCCAGCCCTGCAGGGAGGTGCGGTGTGGTGTGGTGTGGTGTGGTGTGGTGTGGCGGTGCCCACTCTGAGGGCTCCGGGAGCCAGCGGTGATGGGCAATACAAGCCTCGTCCTATGCGAGGAGGACGAGGGGGGCGGGGTGCTCTCTCCCGAGTGTGGGGTGTGGGTGGGGATGGACTGCCCTGGGCCCGGGTCTCTGGTCCCCGAGGGGCCGGCTGTGGTCCTGACAGTGACCAAAAGCAAGAGAGGACACGCCGGGGCGGAGTCCAAAAAGCCTACAGCACCCGGTATTCCCAGGCGGTCTCCCATCCAAGTACTAACCAGGCCCGACCCTGCTTAGCTTCCGAGATCAGACGAGATCGGGCGCGTTCAGGGTGGTATGGCCGTAGACGACGGCCGCCGCTCCGGAAAGCCCCAAGAGCCTGCTGCCGGCGCTCGCCCGCCGCCACTGTCAACGCTGCCCCCCTGCCCGCCCGCCCACCCACCCACCCGACGCCGAGCCCACGCGAGCCCAGGGCCCCGCAGACACACGCACTGTACCGCAGCGCACACCAAGGACCACAGCCACGCACGCACGCACGCACGCCACTCGGCCCGGCCCGAGCCCCACCCACACGCGCCAGCCCTCGCTGCCAGCCTACAACCTCCCCGAACCCCTTCAGCCCTCCTCCGCCCTCCCCATGGAGCACGGGCCCAGACAGTGAGTGCCAGACTTGGCCCCACGGAGACCTCTCCTTCTCCTACTCCTCCCCTCCCCTCCACTCCCCTCCCCTCCCCTCCCCGGAGGTTCTTGGACCAGCATCCTCACCCACCCACCCACCCACCCACCCACCCACGCGTGACCTCCTCTTGCCCTGGACGCTCGAGGAGGACGAGGAGGACAGTCCGGCTTCTGGAATCTGGAATCGGGGACGCTGGGCCCCACCTCGCTCACGGCACCGTCCGTCCCTCAGTCCCTCCCCGTGCCCCGGACTGGGACCCTCAGCCTGGACACGCACGGGAATCCGACTGACTGTGGATGGCTGGCATCCCATCCCACCCAGCATCCGCACAGCCACAGCCAGCGGCACAGGCTAGCCCTGGAGCCAGGCACTGTCCGTGCCCTCCCTTTGGAGCGAGCGGGCGCACACACAATACCCACACAGGGGCACCCTGCGCCAGACACGAGCAAGGGCTCGCGGGCGCCCCCGGGCGAGAAAGCGCGATGGCCCAGACGCGCTACTGATCCACAGAAGTGGGAACTTGACGAACGGTTACACGCGTGCGTGCGCACACACGCACATCCACACGCACTCACAAGCATGATCGCACTGCGCGGACCCGCGCGAGCGCTTCCAGGCCCCAAAGCACACATGCCATCACACATACACACACATATACACACAGCACTCCCACACTAGCGGGCTGGCACACCCACCCAATCCCCCAGGCACACACACTTGTGTGTACTGACTGATAAGAGCAAGTATGCAGGAAGGGCCCTCATGCTACACACACACACACACACACACACACACACACACACATACAGAGGCGCATTAGCAGAAGGCAGGATGGCCACACACACTCTCACACCCGTCAAACAGTCTCTTGCGTGCTCTCACACCCACACATACCAGCGCATGAACTCACGCACCAGACACAAGACACAAGCAGACACACTGACACAGGCCCCCAGAGCTCCCTAGACCTCCCGAGGCAGGCTAGAGTGGCAGGTGGTGGCTGGGTTCTTCCGGGACTCCTCCCACGGAGAGGGAGTGGGCGAGGGCGAGGGGTGGAGTAGCCTTGTCCACCCCCCTCCCTGCCTGTGCAAGGTGGGAGCCAAGTGCGGTGTTGGATCAGGATGGGTGGGACGGATGGGTGTTGGAGGGCATCCTGGGCTTGGTGCAAATGGAGACAGGCTCTCCCCTCCAAACCTCTGGCAGCTAGCTAGCCACACCGCACACATTGCAGGGAGGTGCGGTGTGGTGTGGTGTGGCGGTGCCCACTCTGAAGGCTCCGGGAGCCAGCGGTGATGGGCAATACAAGCCTCGTCCTATGCGAGGAGGACGAGGGGGGCGGGGTGCTCTCTCCCGAGTGTGGGGTGTGGGTGGGGCTGGACTGCCCTGGGCCCGGGTCTCTGGTCCCCGAGGGGCCGGCTGTGGTCCTGACAGTGACCAAAAGCAAGAGAGGACACGCCGGGGCGGAGTCCAAAAAGCCTACAGCACCCGGTATTCCCAGGCGGTCTCCCATCCAAGTACTAACCAGGCCCGACCCTGCTTAGCTTCCGAGATCAGACGAGATCGGGCGCGTTCAGGGTGGTATGGCCGTAGACGACGGCCGCCGCTCCGGAAAGCCCCAAGAGCCTGCTGCCGGCGCTCGCCCGCCGCCACTGTCAACGCTGCCCCCCTGCCCGCCCGCCCACCCACCCACCCGACGCTGAGCCCACGCGAGCCCAGGGCCCCGCAGACACACGCACTGTACCGCAGCGCACACCAAGGACCACAGCCACGCACGCACGCACGCACGCCACTCGGCCCGGCCCGAGCCCCACCCACACGCGCCAGCCCTCGCTGCCAGCCTACAACCTCCCCGAACCCCTTCAGCCCTCCTCCGCCCTCCCCTTGGAGCACGGGCCCAGACAGTGAGTGCCAGACTTGGCCCCACGGAGACCTCTCCTTCTCCTACTCCTCCCCTCCCCTCCACTCCCCTCCCCTCCCCTCCCCTCCCCGGAGGTTCTTGGACCAGCATCCTCACCCACCCACCCACCCACCCACCCACGCGTGACCTCCTCTTGCCCTGGACGCTCGAGGAGGACGAGGAGGACAGTCCGGCTTCTGGAATCTGGAATCGGGGACGCTGGGCCCCACCTCGCTCACGGCACCGTCCGTCCCTCAGTCCC
This sequence comes from Apodemus sylvaticus, assembly GCF_947179515.1. NCBI lineage: Eukaryota > Metazoa > Chordata > Mammalia > Rodentia > Muridae > Apodemus > Apodemus sylvaticus. The sequence continues at coordinate 5,795,314 of NC_067492.1, read as the reverse complement.
TCCCCGTGCCCCGGACTGGGACCCTCAGCCTGGACACGCACGGGAATCCGACTGACTGTGGATGGCTGGCATCCCATCCCACCCAGCATCCGCACAGCCACAGCCAGCGGCACAGGCTAGCCCTGGAGCCAGGCACTGTCCGTGCCCTCCCTTTGGAGCGAGCGGGCGCACACACAATACCCACACAGGGGCACCCTGCGCCCGACACGAGCAAGGGCTCGCGGGCGCCCCCGGGCGAGAAAGCGCGATGGCCCAGACGCGCTACTGATCCACAGAAGTGGGAACTTGACGAACGGTTACACGCGTGCGTGCGCACACACGCACATCCACACGCACTCACAAGCATGATCGCACTGCGCGGACCCGCGCGAGCGCTTCCAGGCCCCAAAGCACACATGCCATCACACATACACACACATATACACACAGCACTCCCACACTAGCGGGCTGGCACACCCACCCAATCCCCCAGGCACACACACTTGTGTGTACTGGCTGATAAGAGCAAGTATGCAGGAAGGGCCCTCATGCTACACACACACACACACACACACACACATACAGAGGCGCATTAGCAGAAGGCAGGATGGCCACACACACTCTCACACCCGTCAAACAGTCTCTTGCGTGCTCTCACACCCACACATACCAGCGCATGAACCCACGCACCAGACACAAGACACAAGCAGACACACTGACACAGGCCCCCAGAGCTCCCTAGACCTCCCGAGGCAGGCTAGAGTGGCAGGTGGTGGCTGGGTTCTTCCGGGACTCCTCCCACGGAGAGGGAGTGGGCGAGGGCGAGGGATGGAGTAGCCTTGTCCACCCCCCTCCCTGCCTGTGCAAGGTGGGAGCCAAGTGCGGTGTTGGATCAGGATGGGTGGGACGGATGGGTGTTGGAGGGCATCCTGGGCGTGGTGCAAATGGAGACAGGCTCTCCCCTCCAAACCTCTGCCAGCTAGCTAGCCAGCCAGCCCTGCAGGGAGGTGCGGTGTGGTGTGGTGTGGTGTGGTGTGGTGTGGCGGTGCCCACTCTGAGGGCTCCGGGAGCCAGCGGTGATGGGCAATACAAGCCTCGTCCTATGCGAGGAGGACGAGGGGGGCGGGGTGCTCTCTCCCGAGTGTGGGGTGTGGGTGGGGATGGACTGCCCTGGGCCCGGGTCTCTGGTCCCCGAGGGGCCGGCTGTGGTCCTGACAGTGACCAAAAGCAAGAGAGGACACGCCGGGGCGGAGTCCAAAAAGCCTACAGCACCCGGTATTCCCAGGCGGTCTCCCATCCAAGTACTAACCAGGCCCGACCCTGCTTAGCTTCCGAGATCAGACGAGATCGGGCGCGTTCAGGGTGGTATGGCCGTAGACGACGGCCGCCGCTCCGGAAAGCCCCAAGAGCCTGCTGCCGGCGCTCGCCCGCCGCCACTGTCAACGCTGCCCCCCTGCCCGCCCGCCCACCCACCCACCCGACGCCGAGCCCACGCGAGCCCAGGGCCCCGCAGACACACGCACTGTACCGCAGCGCACACCAAGGACCACAGCCACGCACGCACGCACGCACGCCACTCGGCCCGGCCCGAGCCCCACCCACACGCGCCAGCCCTCGCTGCCAGCCTACAACCTCCCCGAACCCCTTCAGCCCTCCTCCGCCCTCCCCATGGAGCACGGGCCCAGACAGTGAGTGCCAGACTTGGCCCCACGGAGACCTCTCCTTCTCCTACTCCTCCCCTCCCCTCCACTCCCCTCCCCTCCCCTCCCCGGAGGTTCTTGGACCAGCATCCTCACCCACCCACCCACCCACCCACCCACCCACGCGTGACCTCCTCTTGCCCTGGACGCTCGAGGAGGACGAGGAGGACAGTCCGGCTTCTGGAATCTGGAATCGGGGACGCTGGGCCCCACCTCGCTCACGGCACCGTCCGTCCCTCAGTCCCTCCCCGTGCCCCGGACTGGGACCCTCAGCCTGGACACGCACGGGAATCCGACTGACTGTGGATGGCTGGCATCCCATCCCACCCAGCATCCGCACAGCCACAGCCAGCGGCACAGGCTAGCCCTGGAGCCAGGCACTGTCCGTGCCCTCCCTTTGGAGCGAGCGGGCGCACACACAATACCCACACAGGGGCACCCTGCGCCCGACACGAGCAAGGGCTCGCGGGCGCCCCCGGGCGAGAAAGCGCGATGGCCCAGACGCGCTACTGATCCACAGAAGTGGGAACTTGACGAACGGTTACACGCGTGCGTGCGCACACACGCACATCCACACGCACTCACAAGCATGATCGCACTGCGCGGACCCGCGCGAGCGCTTCCAGGCCCCAAAGCACACATGCCATCACACATACACACACATATACACACAGCACTCCCACACTAGCGGGCTGGCACACCCACCCAATCCCCCAGGCACACACACTTGTGTGTACTGGCTGATAAGAGCAAGTATGCAGGAAGGGCCCTCATGCTACACACACACACACACACACACACATACAGAGGCGCATTAGCAGAAGGCAGGATGGCCACACACACTCTCACACCCGTCAAACAGTCTCTTGCGTGCTCTCACACCCACACATACCAGCGCATGAACTCACGCACCAGACACAAGACACAAGCAGACACACTGACACAGGCCCCCAGAGCTCCCTAGACCTCCCGAGGCAGGCTAGAGTGGCAGGTGGTGGCTGGGTTCTTCCGGGACTCCTCCCACGGAGAGGGAGTGGGCGAGGGCGAGGGATGGAGTAGCCTTGTCCACCCCCCTCCCTGCCTGTGCAAGGTGGGAGCCAAGTGCGGTGTTGGATCAGGATGGGTGGGACGGATGGGTGTTGGAGGGCATCCTGGGCTTGGTGCAAATGGAGACAGGCTCTCCCCTCCAAACCTCTGCCAGCTAGCTAGCCAGCCAGCCCTGCAGGGAGGTGCGGTGTGGTGTGGTGTGGTGTGGTGTGGTGTGGTGTGGTGTGGCGGTGCCCACTCTGAGGGCTCCGGGAGCCAGCGGTGATGGGCAATACAAGCCTCGTCCTATGCGAGGAGGACGAGGGGGGCGGGGTGCTCTCTCCCGAGTGTGGGGTGTGGGTGGGGATGGACTGCCCTGGGCCCGGGTCTCTGGTCCCCGAGGGGCCGGCTGTGGTCCTGACAGTGACCAAAAGCAAGAGAGGACACGCCGGGGCGGAGTCCAAAAAGCCTACAGCACCCGGTATTCCCAGGCGGTCTCCCATCCAAGTACTAACCAGGCCCGACCCTGCTTAGCTTCCGAGATCAGACGAGATCGGGCGCGTTCAGGGTGGTATGGCCGTAGACGACGGCCGCCGCTCCGGAAAGCCCCAAGAGCCTGCTGCCGGCGCTCGCCCGCCGCCACTGTCAACGCTGCCCCCCTGCCCGCCCGCCCACCCACCCACCCGACGCCGAGCCCACGCGAGCCCAGGGCCCCGCAGACACACGCACTGTACCGCAGCGCACACCAAGGACCACAGCCACGCACGCACGCACGCACGCCACTCGGCCCGGCCCGAGCCCCACCCACACGCGCCAGCCCTCGCTGCCAGCCTACAACCTCCCCGAACCCCTTCAGCCCTCCTCCGCCCTCCCCATGGAGCACGGGCCCAGACAGTGAGTGCCAGACTTGGCCCCACGGAGACCTCTCCTTCTCCTACTCCTCCCCTCCCCTCCACTCCCCTCCGCTCCCCTCCCCGGAGGTTCTTGGACCAGCATCCTCACCCACCCACCCACCCACCCACCCACCCACGCGTGACCTCCTCTTGCCCTGGACGCTCGAGGAGGACGAGGAGGACAGTCCGGCTTCTGGAATCTGGAATCGGGGACGCTGGGCCCCACCTCGCTCACGGCACCGTCCGTCCCTCAGTCCCTCCCCGTGCCCCGGACTGGGACCCTCAGCCTGGACACGCACGGGAATCCGACTGACTGTGGATGGCTGGCATCCCATCCCACCCAGCATCCGCACAGCCACAGCCAGCGGCACAGGCTAGCCCTGGAGCCAGGCACTGTCCGTGCCCTCCCTTTGGAGCGAGCGGGCGCACACACAATACCCACACAGGGGCACCCTGCGCCCGACACGAGCAAGGGCTCGCGGGCGCCCCCGGGCGAGAAAGCGCGATGGCCCAGACGCGCTACTGATCCACAGAAGTGGGAACTTGACGAACGGTTACACGCGTGCGTGCGCACACACGCACATCCACACGCACTCACAAGCATGATCGCACTGCGCGGACCCGCGCGAGCGCTTCCAGGCCCCAAAGCACACATGCCATCACACATACACACACATATACACACAGCACTCCCACACTAGCGGGCTGGCACACCCACCCAATCCCCCAGGCACACACACTTGTGTGTACTGACTGATAAGAGCAAGTATGCAGGAAGGGCCCTCATGCTACACACACACACACACACACACACACACACACACACATACAGAGGCGCATTAGCAGAAGGCAGGATGGCCACACACACTCTCACACCCGTCAAACAGTCTCTTGCGTGCTCTCACACCCACACATACCAGCGCATGAACTCACGCACCAGACACAAGACACAAGCAGACACACTGACACAGGCCCCCAGAGCTCCCTAGACCTCCCGAGGCAGGCTAGAGTGGCAGGTGGTGGCTGGGTTCTTCCGGGACTCCTCCCACGGAGAGGGAGTGGGCGAGGGCGAGGGGTGGAGTAGCCTTGTCCACCCCCCTCCCTGCCTGTGCAAGGTGGGAGCCAAGTGCGGTGTTGGATCAGGATGGGTGGGACGGATGGGTGTTGGAGGGCATCCTGGGCTTGGTGCAAATGGAGACAGGCTCTCCCCTCCAAACCTCTGGCAGCTAGCTAGCCACACCGCACACATTGCAGGGAGGTGCGGTGTGGTGTGGTGTGGCGGTGCCCACTCTGAAGGCTCCGGGAGCCAGCGGTGATGGGCAATACAAGCCTCGTCCTATGCGAGGAGGACGAGGGGGGCGGGGTGCTCTCTCCCGAGTGTGGGGTGTGGGTGGGGCTGGACTGCCCTGGGCCCGGGTCTCTGGTCCCCGAGGGGCCGGCTGTGGTCCTGACAGTGACCAAAAGCAAGAGAGGACACGCCGGGGCGGAGTCCAAAAAGCCTACAGCACCCGGTATTCCCAGGCGGTCTCCCATCCAAGTACTAACCAGGCCCGACCCTGCTTAGCTTCCGAGATCAGACGAGATCGGGCGCGTTCAGGGTGGTATGGCCGTAGACGACGGCCGCCGCTCCGGAAAGCCCCAAGAGCCTGCTGCCGGCGCTCGCCCCGCCGCCACTGTCAACGCTGCCCCCCTGCCCGCCCGCCCACCCACCCACCCGACGCCGAGCCCACGCGAGCCCAGGGCCCCGCAGACACACGCACTGTACCGCAGCGCACACCAAGGACCACAGCCACGCACGCACGCACGCACGCCACTCGGCCCGGCCCGAGCCCCACCCACACGCGCCAGCCCTCGCTGCCAGCCTACAACCTCCCCGAACCCCTTCAGCCCTCCTCCGCCCTCCCCTTGGAGCACGGGCCCAGACAGTGAGTGCCAGACTTGGCCCCACGGAGACCTCTCCTTCTCCTACTCCTCCCCTCCCCTCCACTCCCCTCCCCTCCCCTCCCCTCCCCGGAGGTTCTTGGACCAGCATCCTCACCCACCCACCCACCCACCCACCCACGCGTGACCTCCTCTTGCCCTGGACGCTCGAGGAGGACGAGGAGGACAGTCCGGCTTCTGGAATCTGGAATCGGGGACGCTGGGCCCCACCTCGCTCACGGCACCGTCCGTCCCTCAGTCCCTCCCCGTGCCCCGGACTGGGACCCTCAGCCTGGACACGCACGGGAATCCGACTGACTGTGGATGGCTGGCATCCCATCCCACCCAGCATCCGCACAGCCACAGCCAGCGGCACAGGCTAGCCCTGGAGCCAGGCACTGTCCGTGCCCTCCCTTTGGAGCGAGCGGGCGCACACACAATACCCACACAGGGGCACCCTGCGCCCGACACGAGCAAGGGCTCGCGGGCGCCCCCGGGCGAGAAAGCGCGATGGCCCAGACGCGCTACTGATCCACAGAAGTGGGAACTTGACGAACGGTTACACGCGTGCGTGCGCACACACGCACATCCACACGCACTCACAAGCATGATCGCACTGCGGGGACCCGCGCGAGCGCTTCCAGGCCCCAAAGCACACAGGCCATCACACATACACACACATATACACACAGCACTCCCACACTAGCGGGCTGGCACACCCACCCAATCCCCCAGGCACACACACTTGTGTGTACTGGCTGATAAGAGCAAGTATGCAGGAAGGGCCCTCATGCTACACACACACACACACACACACACACACACACACACACACACATACAGAGGCGCATTAGCAGAAGGCAGGATGGCCACACACACTCTCACACCCGTCAAACAGTCTCTTGCGTGCTCTCACACCCACACATACCAGCGCATGAACTCACGCACCAGACACAAGACACAAGCAGACACACTGACACAGGCCCCCAGAGCTCCCTAGACCTCCCGAGGCAGGCTAGAGTGGCAGGTGGTGGCTGGGTTCTTCCGGGACTCCTCCCACGGAGAGGGAGTGGGCGAGGGCGAGGGGTGGAGTAGCCTTGTCCACCCCCCTCCCTGCCTGTGCAAGGTGGGAGCCAAGTGCGGTGTTGGATCAGGATGGGTGGGACGGATGGGTGTTGGAGGGCATCCTGGGCTTGGTGCAAATGGAGACAGGCTCTCCCCTCCAAACCTCTGGCAGCTAGCTAGCCACACCGCACACATTGCAGGGAGGTGCGGTGTGGTGTGGTGTGGCGGTGCCCACTCTGAAGGCTCCGGGAGCCAGCGGTGATGGGCAATACAAGCCTCGTCCTATGCGAGGAGGACGAGGGGGGCGGGGTGCTCTCTCCCGAGTGTGGGGTGTGGGTGGGGCTGGACTGCCCTGGGCCCGGGTCTCTGGTCCCCGAGGGGCCGGCTGTGGTCCTGACAGTGACCAAAAGCAAGAGAGGACACGCCGGGGCGGAGTCCAAAAAGCCTACAGCACCCGGTATTCCCAGGCGGTCTCCCATCCAAGTACTAACCAGGCCCGACCCTGCTTAGCTTCCGAGATCAGACGAGATCGGGCGCGTTCAGGGTGGTATGGCCGTAGACGACGGCCGCCGCTCCGGAAAGCCCCAAGAGCCTGCTGCCGGCGCTCGCCCGCCGCCACTGTCAACGCTGCCCCCCCTGCCCGCCCGCCCACCCACCCACCCGACGCCGAGCCCACGCGAGCCCAGGGCCCCGCAGACACACGCACTGTACCGCAGCGCACACCAAGGACCACAGCCACGCACGCACGCACGCACGCCACTCGGCCCCGGCCCGAGCCCCACCCACACGCGCCAGCCCTCGCTGCCAGCCTACAACCTCCCCGAACCCCTTCAGCCCTCCTCCGCCCTCCCCTTGGAGCACGGGCCCAGACAGTGAGTGCCAGACTTGGCCCCACGGAGACCTCTCCTTCTCCTACTCCTCCCCTCCCCTCCACTCCCCTCCCCTCCCCTCCCCTCCCCGGAGGTTCTTGGACCAGCATCCTCACCCACCCACCCACCCACCCACCCACGCGTGACCTCCTCTTGCCCTGGACGCTCGAGGAGGACGAGGAGGACAGTCCGGCTTCTGGAATCTGGAATCGGGGACGCTGGGCCCCACCTCGCTCACGGCACCGTCCGTCCCTCAGTCCCTCCCCGTGCCCCGGACTGGGACCCTCAGCCTGGACACGCACGGGAATCCGACTGACTGTGGATGGCTGGCATCCCATCCCACCCAGCATCCGCACAGCCACAGCCAGCGGCACAGGCTAGCCCTGGAGCCAGGCACTGTCCGTGCCCTCCCTTTGGAGCGAGCGGGCGCACACACAATACCCACACAGGGGCACCCTGCGCCCGACACGAGCAAGGGCTCGCGGGCGCCCCCGGGCGAGAAAGCGCGATGGCCCAGACGCGCTACTGATCCACAGAAGTGGGAACTTGACGAACGGTTACACGCGTGCGTGCGCACACACGCACATCCACACGCACTCACAAGCATGATCGCACTGCGGGGACCCGCGCGAGCGCTTCCAGGCCCCAAAGCACACAGGCCATCACACATACACACACATATACACACAGCACTCCCACACTAGCGGGCTGGCACACCCACCCAATCCCCCAGGCACACACACTTGTGTGTACTGGCTGATAAGAGCAAGTATGCAGGAAGGGCCCTCATGCTACACACACACACACACACACACACACACACACACACACACACACATACAGAGGCGCATTAGCAGAAGGCAGGATGGCCACACACACTCTCACACCCGTCAAACAGTCTCTTGCGTGCTCTCACACCCACACATACCAGCGCATGAACTCACGCACCAGACACAAGACACAAGCAGACACACTGACACAGGCCCCCAGAGCTCCCTAGACCTCCCGAGGCAGGCTAGAGTGGCAGGTGGTGGCTGGGTTCTTCCGGGACTCCTCCCACGGAGAGGGAGTGGGCGAGGGCGAGGGGTGGAGTAGCCTTGTCCACCCCCCTCCCTGCCTGTGCAAGGTGGGAGCCAAGTGCGGTGTTGGATCAGGATGGGTGGGACGGATGGGTGTTGGAGGGCATCCTGGGCTTGGTGCAAATGGAGACAGGCTCTCCCCTCCAAACCTCTGGCAGCTAGCTAGCCACACCGCACACATTGCAGGGAGGTGCGGTGTGGTGTGGTGTGGCGGTGCCCACTCTGAAGGCTCCGGGAGCCAGCGGTGATGGGCAATACAAGCCTCGTCCTATGCGAGGAGGACGAGGGGGGCGGGGTGCTCTCTCCCGAGTGTGGGGTGTGGGTGGGGCTGGACTGCCCTGGGCCCGGGTCTCTGGTCCCCGAGGGGCCGGCTGTGGTCCTGACAGTGACCAAAAGCAAGAGAGGACACGCCGGGGCGGAGTCCAAAAAGCCTACAGCACCCGGTATTCCCAGGCGGTCTCCCATCCAAGTACTAACCAGGCCCGACCCTGCTTAGCTTCCGAGATCAGACGAGATCGGGCGCGTTCAGGGTGGTATGGCCGTAGACGACGGCCGCCGCTCCGGAAAGCCCCAAGAGCCTGCTGCCGGCGCTCGCCCGCCGCCACTGTCAACGCTGCCCCCCTGCCCGCCCGCCCACCCACCCACCCGACGCCGAGCCCACGCGAGCCCAGGGCCCCCGCAGACACACGCACTGTACCGCAGCGCACACCAAGGACCACAGCCACGGACGCACGCACGCACGCCACTCGGCCCGGCCCGAGCCCCACCCACACGCGCCAGCCCTCGCTGCCAGCCTACAACCTCCCCGAACCCCTTCAGCCCTCCTCCGCCCTCCCCTTGGAGCACGGGCCCAGACAGTGAGTGCCAGACTTGGCCCCACGGAGACCTCTCCTTCTCCTACTCCTCCCCTCCCCTCCACTCCCCTCCCCTCCCCTCCCCTCCCCGGAGGTTCTTGGACCAGCATCCTCACCCACCCACCCACCCACCCACCCACGCGTGACCTCCTCTTGCCCTGGACGCTCGAGGAGGACGAGGAGGACAGTCCGGCTTCTGGAATCTGGAATCGGGGACGCTGGGCCCCACCTCGCTCACGGCACCGTCCGTCCCTCAGTCCCTCCCCGTGCCCCGGACTGGGACCCTCAGCCTGGACACGCACGGGAATCCGACTGACTGTGGATGGCTGGCATCCCATCCCACCCAGCATCCGCACAGCCACAGCCAGCGGCACAGGCTAGCCCTGGAGCCAGGCACTGTCCGTGCCCTCCCTTTGGAGCGAGCGGGCGCACACACAATACCCACACAGGGGCACCCTGCGCCCGACACGAGCAAGGGCTCGCGGGCGCCCCCGGGCGAGAAAGCGCGATGGCCCAGACGCGCTACTGATCCACAGAAGTGGGAACTTGACGAACGGTTACACGCGTGCGTGCGCACACACGCACATCCACACGCACTCACAAGCATGATCGCACTGCGCGGACCCGCGCGAGCGCTTCCAGGCCCCAAAGCACACATGCCATCACACATACACACACATATACACACAGCACTCCCACACTAGCGGGCTGGCACACCCACCCAATCCCCCAGGCACACACACTTGTGTGTACTGGCTGATAAGAGCAAGTATGCAGGAAGGGCCCTCATGCTACACACACACACACACACACACACACACACACACATACAGAGGCGCATTAGCAGAAGGCAGGATGGCCACACACACTCTCACACCCGTCAAACAGTCTCTTGCGTGCTCTCACACCCACACATACCAGCGCATGAACCCACGCACCAGACACAAGACACAAGCAGACACACTGACACAGGCCCCCAGAGCTCCCTAGACCTCCCGAGGCAGGCTAGAGTGGCAGGTGGTGGCTGGGTTCTTCCGGGACTCCTCCCACGGAGAGGGAGTGGGCGAGGGCGAGGGATGGAGTAGCCTTGTCCACCCCCCTCCCTGCCTGTGCAAGGTGGGAGCCAAGTGCGGTGTTGGATCAGGATGGGTGGGACGGATGGGTGTTGGAGGGCATCCTGGGCGTGGTGCAAATGGAGACAGGCTCTCCCCTCCAAACCTCTGCCAGCTAGCTAGCCAGCCAGCCCTGCAGGGAGGTGCGGTGTGGTGTGGTGTGGTGTGGTGTGGTGTGGCGGTGCCCACTCTGAGGGCTCCGGGAGCCAGCGGTGATGGGCAATACAAGCCTCGTCCTATGCGAGGAGGACGAGGGGGGCGGGGTGCTCTCTCCCGAGTGTGGGGTGTGGGTGGGGATGGACTGCCCTGGGCCCGGGTCTCTGGTCCCCGAGGGGCCGGCTGTGGTCCTGACAGTGACCAAAAGCAAGAGAGGACACGCCGGGGCGGAGTCCAAAAAGCCTACAGCACCCGGTATTCCCAGGCGGTCTCCCATCCAAGTACTAACCAGGCCCGACCCTGCTTAGCTTCCGAGATCAGACGAGATCGGGCGCGTTCAGGGTGGTATGGCCGTAGACGACGGCCGCCGCTCCGGAAAGCCCCAAGAGCCTGCTGCCGGCGCTCGCCCGCCGCCACTGTCAACGCTGCCCCCCTGCCCGCCCGCCCACCCACCCACCCGACGCCGAGCCCACGCGAGCCCAGGGCCCCGCAGACACACGCACTGTACCGCAGCGCACACCAAGGACCACAGCCACGCACGCACGCACGCACGCCACTCGGCCCGGCCCGAGCCCCACCCACACGCGCCAGCCCTCGCTGCCAGCCTACAACCTCCCCGAACCCCTTCAGCCCTCCTCCGCCCTCCCCATGGAGCACGGGCCCAGACAGTGAGTGCCAGACTTGGCCCCACGGAGACCTCTCCTTCTCCTACTCCTCCCCTCCCCTCCACTCCCCTCCCCTCCCCTCCCCGGAGGTTCTTGGACCAGCATCCTCACCCACCCACCCACCCACCCACCCACCCACGCGTGACCTCCTCTTGCCCTGGACGCTCGAGGAGGACGAGGAGGACAGTCCGGCTTCTGGAATCTGGAATCGGGGACGCTGGGCCCCACCTCGCTCACGGCACCGTCCGTCCCTCAGTCCCTCCCCGTGCCCCGGACTGGGACCCTCAGCCTGGACACGCACGGGAATCCGACTGACTGTGGATGGCTGGCATCCCATCCCACCCAGCATCCGCACAGCCACAGCCAGCGGCACAGGCTAGCCCTGGAGCCAGGCACTGTCCGTGCCCTCCCTTTGGAGCGAGCGGGCGCACACACAATACCCACACAGGGGCACCCTGCGCCCGACACGAGCAAGGGCTCGCGGGCGCCCCCGGGCGAGAAAGCGCGATGGCCCAGACGCGCTACTGATCCACAGAAGTGGGAACTTGACGAACGGTTACACGCGTGCGTGCGCACACACGCACATCCACACGCACTCACAAGCATGATCGCACTGCGCGGACCCGCGCGAGCGCTTCCAGGCCCCAAAGCACACATGCCATCACACATACACACACATATACACACAGCACTCCCACACTAGCGGGCTGGCACACCCACCCAATCCCCCAGGCACACACACTTGTGTGTACTGGCTGATAAGAGCAAGTATGCAGGAAGGGCCCTCATGCTACACACACACACACACACACACACACACACACATACAGAGGCGCATTAGCAGAAGGCAGGATGGCCACACACACTCTCACACCCGTCAAACAGTCTCTTGCGTGCTCTCACACCCACACATACCAGCGCATGAACTCACGCACCAGACACAAGACACAAGCAGACACACTGACACAGGCCCCCAGAGCTCCCTAGACCTCCCGAGGCAGGCTAGAGTGGCAGGTGGTGGCTGGGTTCTTCCGGGACTCCTCCCACGGAGAGGGAGTGGGCGAGGGCGAGGGATGGAGTAGCCTTGTCCACCCCCCTCCCTGCCTGTGCAAGGTGGGAGCCAAGTGCGGTGTTGGATCAGGATGGGTGGGACGGATGGGTGTTGGAGGGCATCCTGGGCTTGGTGCAAATGGAGACAGGCTCTCCCCTCCAAACCTCTGCCAGCTAGCTAGCCAGCCAGCCCTGCAGGGAGGTGCGGTGTGGTGTGGTGTGGTGTGGTGTGGTGTGGTGTGGTGTGGCGGTGCCCACTCTGAGGGCTCCGGGAGCCAGCGGTGATGGGCAATACAAGCCTCGTCCTATGCGAGGAGGACGAGGGGGGCGGGGTGCTCTCTCCCGAGTGTGGGGTGTGGGTGGGGATGGACTGCCCTGGGCCCGGGTCTCTGGTCCCCGAGGGGCCGGCTGTGGTCCTGACAGTGACCAAAAGCAAGAGAGGACACGCCGGGGCGGAGTCCAAAAAGCCTACAGCACCCGGTATTCCCAGGCGGTCTCCCATCCAAGTACTAACCAGGCCCGACCCTGCTTAGCTTCCGAGATCAGACGAGATCGGGCGCGTTCAGGGTGGTATGGCCGTAGACGACGGCCGCCGCTCCGGAAAGCCCCAAGAGCCTGCTGCTGGCGCTCGCCCGCCGCCACTGTCAACGCTGCCCCCCTGCCCGCCCGCCCACCCACCCACCCGACGCCGAGCCCACGCGAGCCCAGGGCCCCGCAGACACACGCACTGTACCGCAGCGCACACCAAGGACCACAGCCACGCACGCACGCACGCACGCCACTCGGCCCGGCCCGAGCCCCACCCACACGCGCCAGCCCTCGCTGCCAGCCTACAACCTCCCCGAACCCCTTCAGCCCTCCTCCGCCCTCCCCATGGAGCACGGGCCCAGACAGTGAGTGCCAGACTTGGCCCCACGGAGACCTCTCCTTCTCCTACTCCTCCCCTCCCCTCCACTCCCCTCCCCTCCCCTCCCCGGAGGTTCTTGGACCAGCATCCTCACCCACCCACCCACCCACCCACCCACCCACGCGTGACCTCCTCTTGCCCTGGACGCTCGAGGAGGACGAGGAGGACAGTCCGGCTTCTGGAATCTGGAATCGGGGACGCTGGGCCCCACCTCGCTCACGGCACCGTCCGTCCCTCAGTCCCTCCCCGTGCCCCGGACTGGGACCCTCAGCCTGGACACGCACGGGAATCCGACTGACTGTGGATGGCTGGCATCCCATCCCACCCAGCATCCGCACAGCCACAGCCAGCGGCACAGGCTAGCCCTGGAGCCAGGCACTGTCCGTGCCCTCCCTTTGGAGCGAGCGGGCGCACACACAATACCCACACAGGGGCACCCTGCGCCAGACACGAGCAAGGGCTCGCGGGCGCCCCCGGGCGAGAAAGCGCGATGGCCCAGACGCGCTACTGATCCACAGAAGTGGGAACTTGACGAACGGTTACACGCGTGCGTGCGCACACACGCACATCCACACGCACTCACAAGCATGATCGCACTGCGCGGACCCGCGCGAGCGCTTCCAGGCCCCAAAGCACACATGCCATCACACATACACACACATATACACACAGCACTCCCACACTAGCGGGCTGGCACACCCACCCAATCCCCCAGGCACACACACTTGTGTGTACTGACTGATAAGAGCAAGTATGCAGGAAGGGCCCTCATGCTACACACACACACACACACACACACACACACACACACATACAGAGGCGCATTAGCAGAAGGCAGGATGGCCACACACACTCTCACACCCGTCAAACAGTCTCTTGCGTGCTCTCACACCCACACATACCAGCGCATGAACTCACGCACCAGACACAAGACACAAGCAGACACACTGACACAGGCCCCCAGAGCTCCCTAGACCTCCCGAGGCAGGCTAGAGTGGCAGGTGGTGGCTGGGTTCTTCCGGGACTCCTCCCACGGAGAGGGAGTGGGCGAGGGGTGGAGTAGCCTTGTCCACCCCCCTCCCTGCCTGTGCAAGGTGGGAGCCAAGTGCGGTGTTGGATCAGGATGGGTGGGACGGATGGGTGTTGGAGGGCATCCTGGGCTTGGTGCAAATGGAGACAGGCTCTCCCCTCCAAACCTCTGGCAGCTAGCTAGCCACACCGCACACATTGCAGGGAGGTGCGGTGTGGTGTGGTGTGGCGGTGCCCACTCTGAAGGCTCCGGGAGCCAGCGGTGATGGGCAATACAAGCCTCGTCCTATGCGAGGAGGACGAGGGGGGCGGGGTGCTCTCTCCCGAGTGTGGGGTGTGGGTGGGGCTGGACTGCCCTGGGCCCGGGTCTCTGGTCCCCGAGGGGCCGGCTGTGGTCCTGACAGTGACCAAAAGCAAGAGAGGACACGCCGGGGCGGAGTCCAAAAAGCCTACAGCACCCGGTATTCCCAGGCGGTCTCCCATCCAAGTACTAACCAGGCCCGACCCTGCTTAGCTTCCGAGATCAGACGAGATCGGGCGCGTTCAGGGTGGTATGGCCGTAGACGACGGCCGCCGCTCCGGAAAGCCCCAAGAGCCTGCTGCCGGCGCTCGCCCGCCGCCACTGTCAACGCTGCCCCCCTGCCCGCCCGCCCACCCACCCACCCGACGCCGAGCCCACGCGAGCCCAGGGCCCCGCAGACACACGCACTGTACCGCAGCGCACACCAAGGACCACAGCCACGCACGCACGCACGCACGCCACTCGGCCCGGCCCGAGCCCCACCCACACGCGCCAGCCCTCGCTGCCAGCCTACAACCTCCCCGAACCCCTTCAGCCCTCCTCCGCCCTCCCCTTGGAGCACGGGCCCAGACAGTGAGTGCCAGACTTGGCCCCACGGAGACCTCTCCTTCTCCTACTCCTCCCCTCCCCTCCACTCCCCTCCCCTCCCCTCCCCTCCCCGGAGGTTCTTGGACCAGCATCCTCACCCACCCACCCACCCACCCACCCACGCGTGACCTCCTCTTGCCCTGGACGCTCGAGGAGGACGAGGAGGACAGTCCGGCTTCTGGAATCTGGAATCGGGGACGCTGGGCCCCACCTCGCTCACGGCACCGTCCGTCCCTCAGTCCCTCCCCGTGCCCCGGACTGGGACCCTCAGCCTGGACACGCACGGGAATCCGACTGACTGTGGATGGCTGGCATCCCATCCCACCCAGCATCCGCACAGCCACAGCCAGCGGCACAGGCTAGCCCTGGAGCCAGGCACTGTCCGTGCCCTCCCTTTGGAGCGAGCGGGCGCACACACAATACCCACACAGGGGCACCCTGCGCCCGACACGAGCAAGGGCTCGCGGGCGCCCCCGGGCGAGAAAGCGCGATGGCCCAGACGCGCTACTGATCCACAGAAGTGGGAACTTGACGAACGGTTACACGCGTGCGTGCGCACACACGCACATCCACACGCACTCACAAGCATGATCGCACTGCGCGGACCCGCGCGAGCGCTTCCAGGCCCCAAAGCACACATGCCATCACACATACACACACATATACACACAGCACTCCCACACTAGCGGGCTGGCACACCCACCCAATCCCCCAGGCACACACACTTGTGTGTACTGGCTGATAAGAGCAAGTATGCAGGAAGGGCCCTCATGCTACACACACACACACACACACACACACACACACACACACATACAGAGGCGCATTAGCAGAAGGCAGGATGGCCACACACACTCTCACACCCGTCAAACAGTCTCTTGCGTGCTCTCACACCCACACATACCAGCGCATGAACCCACGCACCAGACACAAGACACAAGCAGACACACTGACACAGGCCCCCAGAGCTCCCTAGACCTCCCGAGGCAGGCTAGAGTGGCAGGTGGTGGCTGGGTTCTTCCGGGACTCCTCCCACGGAGAGGGAGTGGGCGAGGGCGAGGGATGGAGTAGCCTTGTCCACCCCCCTCCCTGCCTGTGCAAGGTGGGAGCCAAGTGCGGTGTTGGATCAGGATGGGTGGGACGGATGGGTGTTGGAGGGCATCCTGGGCGTGGTGCAAATGGAGACAGGCTCTCCCCTCCAAACCTCTGCCAGCTAGCTAGCCAGCCAGCCCTGGGTGCGGTGTGGTGTGGTGTGGTGTGGTGTGGTGTGGCGGTGCCCACTCTGAGGGCTCCGGGAGCCAGCGGTGATGGGCAATACAAGCCTCGTCCTATGCGAGGAGGACGAGGGGGGCGGGGTGCTCTCTCCCGAGTGTGGGGTGTGGGTGGGGATGGACTGCCCTGGGCCCGGGTCTCTGGTCCCCGAGGGGCCGGCTGTGGTCCTGACAGTGACCAAAAGCAAGAGAGGACACGCCGGGGCGGAGTCCAAAAAGCCTACAGCACCCGGTATTCCCAGGCGGTCTCCCATCCAAGTACTAACCAGGCCCGACCCTGCTTAGCTTCCGAGATCAGACGAGATCGGGCGCGTTCAGGGTGGTATGGCCGTAGACGACGGCCGCCGCTCCGGAAAGCCCCAAGAGCCTGCTGCCGGCGCTCGCCCGCCGCCACTGTCAACGCTGCCCCCCTGCCCGCCCGCCCACCCACCCACCCGACGCCGAGCCCACGCGAGCCCAGGGCCCCGCAGACACACGCACTGTACCGCAGCGCACACCAAGGACCACAGCCACGCACGCACGCACGCACGCCACTCGGCCCGGCCCGAGCCCCACCCACACGCGCCAGCCCTCGCTGCCAGCCTACAACCTCCCCGAACCCCTTCAGCCCTCCTCCGCCCTCCCCATGGAGCACGGGCCCAGACAGTGAGTGCCAGACTTGGCCCCACGGAGACCTCTCCTTCTCCTACTCCTCCCCTCCCCTCCACTCCCCTCCCCTCCCCTCCCCGGAGGTTCTTGGACCAGCATCCTCACCCACCCACCCACCCACCCACCCACCCACGCGTGACCTCCTCTTGCCCTGGACGCTCGAGGAGGACGAGGAGGACAGTCCGGCTTCTGGAATCTGGAATCGGGGACGCTGGGCCCCACCTCGCTCACGGCACCGTCCGTCCCTCAGTCCCTCCCCGTGCCCCGGACTGGGACCCTCAGCCTGGACACGCACGGGAATCCGACTGACTGTGGATGGCTGGCATCCCATCCCACCCAGCATCCGCACAGCCACAGCCAGCGGCACAGGCTAGCCCTGGAGCCAGGCACTGTCCGTGCCCTCCCTTTGGAGCGAGCGGGCGCACACACAATACCCACACAGGGGCACCCTGCGCCCGACACGAGCAAGGGCTCGCGGGCGCCCCCGGGCGAGAAAGCGCGATGGCCCAGACGCGCTACTGATCCACAGAAGTGGGAACTTGACGAACGGTTACACGCGTGCGTGCGCACACACGCACATCCACACGCACTCACAAGCATGATCGCACTGCGCGGACCCGCGCGAGCGCTTCCAGGCCCCAAAGCACACATGCCATCACACATACACACACATATACACACAGCACTCCCACACTAGCGGGCTGGCACACCCACCCAATCCCCCAGGCACACACACTTGTGTGTACTGGCTGATAAGAGCAAGTATGCAGGAAGGGCCCTCATGCTACACACACACACACACACACACACACATACAGAGGCGCATTAGCAGAAGGCAGGATGGCCACACACACTCTCACACCCGTCAAACAGTCTCTTGCGTGCTCTCACACCCACACATACCAGCGCATGAACTCACGCACCAGACACAAGACACAAGCAGACACACTGACACAGGCCCCCAGAGCTCCCTAGACCTCCCGAGGCAGGCTAGAGTGGCAGGTGGTGGCTGGGTTCTTCCGGGACTCCTCCCACGGAGAGGGAGTGGGCGAGGGCGAGGGATGGAGTAGCCTTGTCCACCCCCCTCCCTGCCTGTGCAAGGTGGGAGCCAAGTGCGGTGTTGGATCAGGATGGGTGGGACGGATGGGTGTTGGAGGGCATCCTGGGCTTGGTGCAAATGGAGACAGGCTCTCCCCTCCAAACCTCTGCCAGCTAGCTAGCCAGCCAGCCCTGCAGGGAGGTGCGGTGTGGTGTGGTGTGGTGTGGTGTGGTGTGGTGTGGTGTGGCGGTGCCCACTCTGAGGGCTCCGGGAGCCAGCGGTGATGGGCAATACAAGCCTCGTCCTATGCGAGGAGGACGAGGGGGGCGGGGTGCTCTCTCCCGAGTGTGGGGTGTGGGTGGGGCTGGACTGCCCTGGGCCCGGGTCTCTGGTCCCCGAGGGGCCGGCTGTGGTCCTGACAGTGACCAAAAGCAAGAGAGGACACGCCGGGGCGGAGTCCAAAAAGCCTACAGCACCCGGTATTCCCAGGCGGTCTCCCATCCAAGTACTAACCAGGCCCGACCCTGCTTAGCTTCCGAGATCAGACGAGATCGGGCGCGTTCAGGGTGGTATGGCCGTAGACGACGGCCGCCGCTCCGGAAAGCCCCAAGAGCCTGCTGCCGGCGCTCGCCCGCCGCCACTGTCAACGCTGCCCCCCTGCCCGCCCGCCCACCCACCCACCCGACGCCGAGCCCACGCGAGCCCAGGGCCCCGCAGACACACGCACTGTACCGCAGCGCACACCAAGGACCACAGCCACGCACGCACGCACGCACGCCACTCGGCCCGGCCCGAGCCCCACCCACACGCGCCAGCCCTCGCTGCCAGCCTACAACCTCCCCGAACCCCTTCAGCCCTCCTCCGCCCTCCCCATGGAGCACGGGCCCAGACAGTGAGTGCCAGACTTGGCCCCACGGAGACCTCTCCTTCTCCTACTCCTCCCCTCCCCTCCACTCCCCTCCCCTCCCCTCCCCGGAGGTTCTTGGACCAGCATCCTCACCCACCCACCCACCCACCCACCCACCCACGCGTGACCTCCTCTTGCCCTGGACGCTCGAGGAGGACGAGGAGGACAGTCCGGCTTCTGGAATCTGGAATCGGGGACGCTGGGCCCCACCTCGCTCACGGCACCGTCCGTCCCTCAGTCCCTCCCCGTGCCCCGGACTGGGACCCTCAGCCTGGACACGCACGGGAATCCGACTGACTGTGGATGGCTGGCATCCCATCCCACCCAGCATCCGCACAGCCACAGCCAGCGGCACAGGCTAGCCCTGGAGCCAGGCACTGTCCGTGCCCTCCCTTTGGAGCGAGCGGGCGCACACACAATACCCACACAGGGGCACCCTGCGCCAGACACGAGCAAGGGCTCGCGGGCGCCCCCGGGCGAGAAAGCGCGATGGCCCAGACGCGCTACTGATCCACAGAAGTGGGAACTTGACGAACGGTTACACGCGTGCGTGCGCACACACGCACATCCACACGCACTCACAAGCATGATCGCACTGCGCGGACCCGCGCGAGCGCTTCCAGGCCCCAAAGCACACATGCCATCACACATACACACACATATACACACAGCACTCCCACACTAGCGGGCTGGCACACCCACCCAATCCCCCAGGCACACACACTTGTGTGTACTGACTGATAAGAGCAAGTATGCAGGAAGGGCCCTCATGCTACACACACACACACACACACACACACACACACACACATACAGAGGCGCATTAGCAGAAGGCAGGATGGCCACACACACTCTCACACCCGTCAAACAGTCTCTTGCGTGCTCTCACACCCACACATACCAGCGCATGAACTCACGCACCAGACACAAGACACAAGCAGACACACTGACACAGGCCCCCAGAGCTCCCTAGACCTCCCGAGGCAGGCTAGAGTGGCAGGTGGTGGCTGGGTTCTTCCGGGACTCCTCCCACGGAGAGGGAGTGGGCGAGGGGTGGAGTAGCCTTGTCCACCCCCCTCCCTGCCTGTGCAAGGTGGGAGCCAAGTGCGGTGTTGGATCAGGATGGGTGGGACGGATGGGTGTTGGAGGGCATCCTGGGCTTGGTGCAAATGGAGACAGGCTCTCCCCTCCAAACCTCTGGCAGCTAGCTAGCCACACCGCACACATTGCAGGGAGGTGCGGTGTGGTGTGGTGTGGCGGTGCCCACTCTGAAGGCTCCGGGAGCCAGCGGTGATGGGCAATACAAGCCTCGTCCTATGCGAGGAGGACGAGGGGGGCGGGGTGCTCTCTCCCGAGTGTGGGGTGTGGGTGGGGCTGGACTGCCCTGGGCCCGGGTCTCTGGTCCCCGAGGGGCCGGCTGTGGTCCTGACAGTGACCAAAAGCAAGAGAGGACACGCCGGGGCGGAGTCCAAAAAGCCTACAGCACCCGGTATTCCCAGGCGGTCTCCCATCCAAGTACTAACCAGGCCCGACCCTGCTTAGCTTCCGAGATCAGACGAGATCGGGCGCGTTCAGGGTGGTATGGCCGTAGACGACGGCCGCCGCTCCGGAAAGCCCCAAGAGCCTGCTGCCGGCGCTCGCCCGCCGCCACTGTCAACGCTGCCCCCCCTGCCCGCCCGCCCACCCACCCACCCGACGCCGAGCCCACGCGAGCCCAGGGCCCCGCAGACACACGCACTGTACCGCAGCGCACACCAAGGACCACAGCCACGCACGCACGCACGCACGCCACTCGGCCCGGCCCGAGCCCCACCCACACGCGCCAGCCCTCGCTGCCAGCCTACAACCTCCCCGAACCCCTTCAGCCCTCCTCCGCCCTCCCCTTGGAGCACGGGCCCAGACAGTGAGTGCCAGACTTGGCCCCACGGAGACCTCTCCTTCTCCTACTCCTCCCCTCCCCTCCACTCCCCTCCCCTCCCCTCCCCGGAGGTTCTTGGACCAGCATCCTCACCCACCCACCCACCCACCCACCCACCCACGCGTGACCTCCTCTTGCCCTGGACGCTCGAGGAGGACGAGGAGGACA
The DNA here is from genome assembly GCF_947179515.1 of Apodemus sylvaticus. NCBI lineage: Eukaryota > Metazoa > Chordata > Mammalia > Rodentia > Muridae > Apodemus > Apodemus sylvaticus. The sequence goes on along the minus strand of NC_067492.1, from coordinate 5,774,170 downwards.
GTCCGGCTTCTGGAATCTGGAATCGGGGACGCTGGGCCCCACCTCGCTCACGGCACCGTCCGTCCCTCAGTCCCTCCCCGTGCCCCGGACTGGGACCCTCAGCCTGGACACGCACGGGAATCCGACTGACTGTGGATGGCTGGCATCCCATCCCACCCAGCATCCGCACAGCCACAGCCAGCGGCACAGGCTAGCCCTGGAGCCAGGCACTGTCCGTGCCCTCCCTTTGGAGCGAGCGGGCGCACACACAATACCCACACAGGGGCACCCCTGCGCCAGACACGAGCAAGGGCTCGCGGGCGCCCCCGGGCGAGAAAGCGCGATGGCCCAGACGCGCTACTGATCCACAGAAGTGGGAACTTGACGAACGGTTACACGCGTGCGTGCGCACACACGCACATCCACACGCACTCACAAGCATGATCGCACTGCGCGGACCCGCGCGAGCGCTTCCAGGCCCCAAAGCACACATGCCATCACACATACACACACATATACACACAGCACTCCCACACTAGCGGGCTGGCACACCCACCCAATCCCCCAGGCACACACACTTGTGTGTACTGGCTGATAAGAGCAAGTATGCAGGAAGGGCCCTCATGCTACACACACACACACACACACACACACACACACACACACACATACAGAGGCGCATTAGCAGAAGGCAGGATGGCCACACACACTCTCACACCCGTCAAACAGTCTCTTGCGTGCTCTCACACCCACACATACCAGCGCATGAACCCACGCACCAGACACAAGACACAAGCAGACACACTGACACAGGCCCCCAGAGCTCCCTAGACCTCCCGAGGCAGGCTAGAGTGGCAGGTGGTGGCTGGGTTCTTCCGGGACTCCTCCCACGGAGAGGGAGTGGGCGAGGGCGAGGGATGGAGTAGCCTTGTCCACCCCCCTCCCTGCCTGTGCAAGGTGGGAGCCAAGTGCGGTGTTGGATCAGGATGGGTGGGACGGATGGGTGTTGGAGGGCATCCTGGGCGTGGTGCAAATGGAGACAGGCTCTCCCCTCCAAACCTCTGCCAGCTAGCTAGCCAGCCAGCCCTGCAGGGAGGTGCGGTGTGGTGTGGTGTGGTGTGGTGTGGTGTGGCGGTGCCCACTCTGAGGGCTCCGGGAGCCAGCGGTGATGGGCAATACAAGCCTCGTCCTATGCGAGGAGGACGAGGGGGGCGGGGTGCTCTCTCCCGAGTGTGGGGTGTGGGTGGGGATGGACTGCCCTGGGCCCGGGTCTCTGGTCCCCGAGGGGCCGGCTGTGGTCCTGACAGTGACCAAAAGCAAGAGAGGACACGCCGGGGCGGAGTCCAAAAAGCCTACAGCACCCGGTATTCCCAGGCGGTCTCCCATCCAAGTACTAACCAGGCCCGACCCTGCTTAGCTTCCGAGATCAGACGAGATCGGGCGCGTTCAGGGTGGTATGGCCGTAGACGACGGCCGCCGCTCCGGAAAGCCCCAAGAGCCTGCTGCCGGCGCTCGCCCGCCGCCACTGTCAACGCTGCCCCCCTGCCCGCCCGCCCACCCACCCACCCGACGCCGAGCCCACGCGAGCCCAGGGCCCCGCAGACACACGCACTGTACCGCAGCGCACACCAAGGACCACAGCCACGCACGCACGCACGCACGCCACTCGGCCCGGCCCGAGCCCCACCCACACGCGCCAGCCCTCGCTGCCAGCCTACAACCTCCCCGAACCCCTTCAGCCCTCCTCCGCCCTCCCCATGGAGCACGGGCCCAGACAGTGAGTGCCAGACTTGGCCCCACGGAGACCTCTCCTTCTCCTACTCCTCCCCTCCCCTCCACTCCCCTCCCCTCCCCTCCCCGGAGGTTCTTGGACCAGCATCCTCACCCACCCACCCACCCACCCACCCACCCACGCGTGACCTCCTCTTGCCCTGGACGCTCGAGGAGGACGAGGAGGACAGTCCGGCTTCTGGAATCTGGAATCGGGGACGCTGGGCCCCACCTCGCTCACGGCACCGTCCGTCCCTCAGTCCCTCCCCGTGCCCCGGACTGGGACCCTCAGCCTGGACACGCACGGGAATCCGACTGACTGTGGATGGCTGGCATCCCATCCCACCCAGCATCCGCACAGCCACAGCCAGCGGCACAGGCTAGCCCTGGAGCCAGGCACTGTCCGTGCCCTCCCTTTGGAGCGAGCGGGCGCACACACAATACCCACACAGGGGCACCCTGCGCCAGACACGAGCAAGGGCTCGCGGGCGCCCCCGGGCGAGAAAGCGCGATGGCCCAGACGCGCTACTGATCCACAGAAGTGGGAACTTGACGAACGGTTACACGCGTGCGTGCGCACACACGCACATCCACACGCACTCACAAGCATGATCGCACTGCGCGGACCCGCGCGAGCGCTTCCAGGCCCCAAAGCACACATGCCATCACACATACACACACATATACACACAGCACTCCCACACTAGCGGGCTGGCACACCCACCCAATCCCCCAGGCACACACACTTGTGTGTACTGACTGATAAGAGCAAGTATGCAGGAAGGGCCCTCATGCTACACACACACACACACACACACACACACACATACAGAGGCGCATTAGCAGAAGGCAGGATGGCCACACACACTCTCACACCCGTCAAACAGTCTCTTGCGTGCTCTCACACCCACACATACCAGCGCATGAACTCACGCACCAGACACAAGACACAAGCAGACACACTGACACAGGCCCCCAGAGCTCCCTAGACCTCCCGAGGCAGGCTAGAGTGGCAGGTGGTGGCTGGGTTCTTCCGGGACTCCTCCCACGGAGAGGGAGTGGGCGAGGGGTGGAGTAGCCTTGTCCACCCCCCTCCCTGCCTGTGCAAGGTGGGAGCCAAGTGCGGTGTTGGATCAGGATGGGTGGGACGGATGGGTGTTGGAGGGCATCCTGGGCTTGGTGCAAATGGAGACAGGCTCTCCCCTCCAAACCTCTGGCAGCTAGCTAGCCACACCGCACACATTGCAGGGAGGTGCGGTGTGGTGTGGTGTGGCGGTGCCCACTCTGAAGGCTCCGGGAGCCAGCGGTGATGGGCAATACAAGCCTCGTCCTATGCGAGGAGGACGAGGGGGGCGGGGTGCTCTCTCCCGAGTGTGGGGTGTGGGTGGGGCTGGACTGCCCTGGGCCCGGGTCTCTGGTCCCCGAGGGGCCGGCTGTGGTCCTGACAGTGACCAAAAGCAAGAGAGGACACGCCGGGGCGGAGTCCAAAAAGCCTACAGCACCCGGTATTCCCAGGCGGTCTCCCATCCAAGTACTAACCAGGCCCGACCCTGCTTAGCTTCCGAGATCAGACGAGATCGGGCGCGTTCAGGGTGGTATGGCCGTAGACGACGGCCGCCGCTCCGGAAAGCCCCAAGAGCCTGCTGCCGGCGCTCGCCCGCCGCCACTGTCAACGCTGCCCCCCCTGCCCGCCCGCCCACCCACCCACCCGACGCCGAGCCCACGCGAGCCCAGGGCCCCGCAGACACACGCACTGTACCGCAGCGCACACCAAGGACCACAGCCACGCACGCACGCACGCACGCCACTCGGCCCGGCCCGAGCCCCACCCACACGCGCCAGCCCTCGCTGCCAGCCTACAACCTCCCCGAACCCCTTCAGCCCTCCTCCGCCCTCCCCTTGGAGCACGGGCCCAGACAGTGAGTGCCAGACTTGGCCCCACGGAGACCTCTCCTTCTCCTACTCCTCCCCTCCCCTCCACTCCCCTCCCCTCCCCTCCCCGGAGGTTCTTGGACCAGCATCCTCACCCACCCACCCACCCACCCACCCACCCACGCGTGACCTCCTCTTGCCCTGGACGCTCGAGGAGGACGAGGAGGACAGTCCGGCTTCTGGAATCTGGAATCGGGGACGCTGGGCCCCACCTCGCTCACGGCACCGTCCGTCCCTCAGTCCCTCCCCGTGCCCCGGACTGGGACCCTCAGCCTGGACACGCACGGGAATCCGACTGACTGTGGATGGCTGGCATCCCATCCCACCCAGCATCCGCACAGCCACAGCCAGCGGCACAGGCTAGCCCTGGAGCCAGGCACTGTCCGTGCCCTCCCTTTGGAGCGAGCGGGCGCACACACAATACCCACACAGGGGCACCCTGCGCCAGACACGAGCAAGGGCTCGCGGGCGCCCCCGGGCGAGAAAGCGCGATGGCCCAGACGCGCTACTGATCCACAGAAGTGGGAACTTGACGAACGGTTACACGCGTGCGTGCGCACACACGCACATCCACACGCACTCACAAGCATGATCGCACTGCGCGGACCCGCGCGAGCGCTTCCAGGCCCCAAAGCACACATGCCATCACACATACACACACATATACACACAGCACTCCCACACTAGCGGGCTGGCACACCCACCCAATCCCCCAGGCACACACACTTGTGTGTACTGGCTGATAAGAGCAAGTATGCAGGAAGGGCCCTCATGCTACACACACACACACACACACACACACACACACACACACATACAGAGGCGCATTAGCAGAAGGCAGGATGGCCACACACACTCTCACACCCGTCAAACAGTCTCTTGCGTGCTCTCACACCCACACATACCAGCGCATGAACCCACGCACCAGACACAAGACACAAGCAGACACACTGACACAGGCCCCCAGAGCTCCCTAGACCTCCCGAGGCAGGCTAGAGTGGCAGGTGGTGGCTGGGTTCTTCCGGGACTCCTCCCACGGAGAGGGAGTGGGCGAGGGCGAGGGATGGAGTAGCCTTGTCCACCCCCCTCCCTGCCTGTGCAAGGTGGGAGCCAAGTGCGGTGTTGGATCAGGATGGGTGGGACGGATGGGTGTTGGAGGGCATCCTGGGCGTGGTGCAAATGGAGACAGGCTCTCCCCTCCAAACCTCTGCCAGCTAGCTAGCCAGCCAGCCCTGCAGGGAGGTGCGGTGTGGTGTGGTGTGGTGTGGTGTGGTGTGGCGGTGCCCACTCTGAGGGCTCCGGGAGCCAGCGGTGATGGGCAATACAAGCCTCGTCCTATGCGAGGAGGACGAGGGGGGCGGGGTGCTCTCTCCCGAGTGTGGGGTGTGGGTGGGGATGGACTGCCCTGGGCCCGGGTCTCTGGTCCCCGAGGGGCCGGCTGTGGTCCTGACAGTGACCAAAAGCAAGAGAGGACACGCCGGGGCGGAGTCCAAAAAGCCTACAGCACCCGGTATTCCCAGGCGGTCTCCCATCCAAGTACTAACCAGGCCCGACCCTGCTTAGCTTCCGAGATCAGACGAGATCGGGCGCGTTCAGGGTGGTATGGCCGTAGACGACGGCCGCCGCTCCGGAAAGCCCCAAGAGCCTGCTGCCGGCGCTCGCCCGCCGCCACTGTCAACGCTGCCCCCCTGCCCGCCCGCCCACCCACCCACCCGACGCCGAGCCCACGCGAGCCCAGGGCCCCGCAGACACACGCACTGTACCGCAGCGCACACCAAGGACCACAGCCACGCACGCACGCACGCACGCCACTCGGCCCGGCCCGAGCCCCACCCACACGCGCCAGCCCTCGCTGCCAGCCTACAACCTCCCCGAACCCCTTCAGCCCTCCTCCGCCCTCCCCATGGAGCACGGGCCCAGACAGTGAGTGCCAGACTTGGCCCCACGGAGACCTCTCCTTCTCCTACTCCTCCCCTCCCCTCCACTCCCCTCCCCTCCCCTCCCCGGAGGTTCTTGGACCAGCATCCTCACCCACCCACCCACCCACCCACCCACCCACGCGTGACCTCCTCTTGCCCTGGACGCTCGAGGAGGACGAGGAGGACAGTCCGGCTTCTGGAATCTGGAATCGGGGACGCTGGGCCCCACCTCGCTCACGGCACCGTCCGTCCCTCAGTCCCTCCCCGTGCCCCGGACTGGGACCCTCAGCCTGGACACGCACGGGAATCCGACTGACTGTGGATGGCTGGCATCCCATCCCACCCAGCATCCGCACAGCCACAGCCAGCGGCACAGGCTAGCCCTGGAGCCAGGCACTGTCCGTGCCCTCCCTTTGGAGCGAGCGGGCGCACACACAATACCCACACAGGGGCACCCTGCGCCCGACACGAGCAAGGGCTCGCGGGCGCCCCCGGGCGAGAAAGCGCGATGGCCCAGACGCGCTACTGATCCACAGAAGTGGGAACTTGACGAACGGTTACACGCGTGCGTGCGCACACACGCACATCCACACGCACTCACAAGCATGATCGCACTGCGCGGACCCGCGCGAGCGCTTCCAGGCCCCAAAGCACACATGCCATCACACATACACACACATATACACACAGCACTCCCACACTAGCGGGCTGGCACACCCACCCAATCCCCCAGGCACACACACTTGTGTGTACTGGCTGATAAGAGCAAGTATGCAGGAAGGGCCCTCATGCTACACACACACACACACACACACACATACAGAGGCGCATTAGCAGAAGGCAGGATGGCCACACACACTCTCACACCCGTCAAACAGTCTCTTGCGTGCTCTCACACCCACACATACCAGCGCATGAACTCACGCACCAGACACAAGACACAAGCAGACACACTGACACAGGCCCCCAGAGCTCCCTAGACCTCCCGAGGCAGGCTAGAGTGGCAGGTGGTGGCTGGGTTCTTCCGGGACTCCTCCCACGGAGAGGGAGTGGGCGAGGGCGAGGGATGGAGTAGCCTTGTCCACCCCCCTCCCTGCCTGTGCAAGGTGGGAGCCAAGTGCGGTGTTGGATCAGGATGGGTGGGACGGATGGGTGTTGGAGGGCATCCTGGGCTTGGTGCAAATGGAGACAGGCTCTCCCCTCCAAACCTCTGCCAGCTAGCTAGCCAGCCAGCCCTGCAGGGAGGTGCGGTGTGGTGTGGTGTGGTGTGGTGTGGTGTGGTGTGGTGTGGCGGTGCCCACTCTGAGGGCTCCGGGAGCCAGCGGTGATGGGCAATACAAGCCTCGTCCTATGCGAGGAGGACGAGGGGGGCGGGGTGCTCTCTCCCGAGTGTGGGGTGTGGGTGGGGCTGGACTGCCCTGGGCCCGGGTCTCTGGTCCCCGAGGGGCCGGCTGTGGTCCTGACAGTGACCAAAAGCAAGAGAGGACACGCCGGGGCGGAGTCCAAAAAGCCTACAGCACCCGGTATTCCCAGGCGGTCTCCCATCCAAGTACTAACCAGGCCCGACCCTGCTTAGCTTCCGAGATCAGACGAGATCGGGCGCGTTCAGGGTGGTATGGCCGTAGACGACGGCCGCCGCTCCGGAAAGCCCCAAGAGCCTGCTGCCGGCGCTCGCCCGCCGCCACTGTCAACGCTGCCCCCCTGCCCGCCCGCCCACCCACCCACCCGACGCCGAGCCCACGCGAGCCCAGGGCCCCGCAGACACACGCACTGTACCGCAGCGCACACCAAGGACCACAGCCACGCACGCACGCACGCACGCCACTCGGCCCGGCCCGAGCCCCACCCACACGCGCCAGCCCTCGCTGCCAGCCTACAACCTCCCCGAACCCCTTCAGCCCTCCTCCGCCCTCCCCATGGAGCACGGGCCCAGACAGTGAGTGCCAGACTTGGCCCCACGGAGACCTCTCCTTCTCCTACTCCTCCCCTCCCCTCCACTCCCCTCCCCTCCCCTCCCCGGAGGTTCTTGGACCAGCATCCTCACCCACCCACCCACCCACCCACCCACCCACGCGTGACCTCCTCTTGCCCTGGACGCTCGAGGAGGACGAGGAGGACAGTCCGGCTTCTGGAATCTGGAATCGGGGACGCTGGGCCCCACCTCGCTCACGGCACCGTCCGTCCCTCAGTCCCTCCCCGTGCCCCGGACTGGGACCCTCAGCCTGGACACGCACGGGAATCCGACTGACTGTGGATGGCTGGCATCCCATCCCACCCAGCATCCGCACAGCCACAGCCAGCGGCACAGGCTAGCCCTGGAGCCAGGCACTGTCCGTGCCCTCCCTTTGGAGCGAGCGGGCGCACACACAATACCCACACAGGGGCACCCTGCGCCAGACACGAGCAAGGGCTCGCGGGCGCCCCCGGGCGAGAAAGCGCGATGGCCCAGACGCGCTACTGATCCACAGAAGTGGGAACTTGACGAACGGTTACACGCGTGCGTGCGCACACACGCACATCCACACGCACTCACAAGCATGATCGCACTGCGCGGACCCGCGCGAGCGCTTCCAGGCCCCAAAGCACACATGCCATCACACATACACACACATATACACACAGCACTCCCACACTAGCGGGCTGGCACACCCACCCAATCCCCCAGGCACACACACTTGTGTGTACTGACTGATAAGAGCAAGTATGCAGGAAGGGCCCTCATGCTACACACACACACACACACACACACACACACACACACATACAGAGGCGCATTAGCAGAAGGCAGGATGGCCACACACACTCTCACACCCGTCAAACAGTCTCTTGCGTGCTCTCACACCCACACATACCAGCGCATGAACTCACGCACCAGACACAAGACACAAGCAGACACACTGACACAGGCCCCCAGAGCTCCCTAGACCTCCCGAGGCAGGCTAGAGTGGCAGGTGGTGGCTGGGTTCTTCCGGGACTCCTCCCACGGAGAGGGAGTGGGCGAGGGCGAGGGGTGGAGTAGCCTTGTCCACCCCCCTCCCTGCCTGTGCAAGGTGGGAGCCAAGTGCGGTGTTGGATCAGGATGGGTGGGACGGATGGGTGTTGGAGGGCATCCTGGGCTTGGTGCAAATGGAGACAGGCTCTCCCCTCCAAACCTCTGGCAGCTAGCTAGCCACACCGCACACATTGCAGGGAGGTGCGGTGTGGTGTGGTGTGGCGGTGCCCACTCTGAAGGCTCCGGGAGCCAGCGGTGATGGGCAATACAAGCCTCGTCCTATGCGAGGAGGACGAGGGGGGCGGGGTGCTCTCTCCCGAGTGTGGGGTGTGGGTGGGGCTGGACTGCCCTGGGCCCGGGTCTCTGGTCCCCGAGGGGCCGGCTGTGGTCCTGACAGTGACCAAAAGCAAGAGAGGACACGCCGGGGCGGAGTCCAAAAAGCCTACAGCACCCGGTATTCCCAGGCGGTCTCCCATCCAAGTACTAACCAGGCCCGACCCTGCTTAGCTTCCGAGATCAGACGAGATCGGGCGCGTTCAGGGTGGTATGGCCGTAGACGACGGCCGCCGCTCCGGAAAGCCCCAAGAGCCTGCTGCCGGCGCTCGCCCGCCGCCACTGTCAACGCTGCCCCCCTGCCCGCCCGCCCACCCACCCACCCGACGCCGAGCCCACGCGAGCCCAGGGCCCCGCAGACACACGCACTGTACCGCAGCGCACACCAAGGACCACAGCCACGCACGCACGCACGCACGCCACTCGGCCCGGCCCGAGCCCCACCCACACGCGCCAGCCCTCGCTGCCAGCCTACAACCTCCCCGAACCCCTTCAGCCCTCCTCCGCCCTCCCCTTGGAGCACGGGCCCAGACAGTGAGTGCCAGACTTGGCCCCACGGAGACCTCTCCTTCTCCTACTCCTCCCCTCCCCTCCACTCCCCTCCCCTCCCCTCCCCTCCCCGGAGGTTCTTGGACCAGCATCCTCACCCACCCACCCACCCACCCACCCACCCACGCGTGACCTCCTCTTGCCCTGGACGCTCGAGGAGGACGAGGAGGACAGTCCGGCTTCTGGAATCTGGAATCGGGGACGCTGGGCCCCACCTCGCTCACGGCACCGTCCGTCCCTCAGTCCCTCCCCGTGCCCCGGACTGGGACCCTCAGCCTGGACACGCACGGGAATCCGACTGACTGTGGATGGCTGGCATCCCATCCCACCCAGCATCCGCACAGCCACAGCCAGCGGCACAGGCTAGCCCTGGAGCCAGGCACTGTCCGTGCCCTCCCTTTGGAGCGAGCGGGCGCACACACAATACCCACACAGGGGCACCCTGCGCCCGACACGAGCAAGGGCTCGCGGGCGCCCCCGGGCGAGAAAGCGCGATGGCCCAGACGCGCTACTGATCCACAGAAGTGGGAACTTGACGAACGGTTACACGCGTGCGTGCGCACACACGCACATCCACACGCACTCACAAGCATGATCGCACTGCGCGGACCCGCGCGAGCGCTTCCAGGCCCCAAAGCACACAGGCCATCACACATACACACACATATACACACAGCACTCCCACACTAGCGGGCTGGCACACCCACCCAATCCCCCAGGCACACACACTTGTGTGTACTGGCTGATAAGAGCAAGTATGCAGGAAGGGCCCTCATGCTACACACACACACACACACACACACACACACACACATACAGAGGCGCATTAGCAGAAGGCAGGATGGCCACACACACTCTCACACCCGTCAAACAGTCTCTTGCGTGCTCTCACACCCACACATACCAGCGCATGAACCCACGCACCAGACACAAGACACAAGCAGACACACTGACACAGGCCCCCAGAGCTCCCTAGACCTCCCGAGGCAGGCTAGAGTGGCAGGTGGTGGCTGGGTTCTTCCGGGACTCCTCCCACGGAGAGGGAGTGGGCGAGGGCGAGGGATGGAGTAGCCTTGTCCACCCCCCTCCCTGCCTGTGCAAGGTGGGAGCCAAGTGCGGTGTTGGATCAGGATGGGTGGGACGGATGGGTGTTGGAGGGCATCCTGGGCGTGGTGCAAATGGAGACAGGCTCTCCCCTCCAAACCTCTGCCAGCTAGCTAGCCAGCCAGCCCTGCAGGGAGGTGCGGTGTGGTGTGGTGTGGTGTGGTGTGGTGTGGTGTGGCGGTGCCCACTCTGAGGGCTCCGGGAGCCAGCGGTGATGGGCAATACAAGCCTCGTCCTATGCGAGGAGGACGAGGGGGGCGGGGTGCTCTCTCCCGAGTGTGGGGTGTGGGTGGGGATGGACTGCCCTGGGCCCGGGTCTCTGGTCCCCGAGGGGCCGGCTGTGGTCCTGACAGTGACCAAAAGCAAGAGAGGACACGCCGGGGCGGAGTCCAAAAAGCCTACAGCACCCGGTATTCCCAGGCGGTCTCCCATCCAAGTACTAACCAGGCCCGACCCTGCTTAGCTTCCGAGATCAGACGAGATCGGGCGCGTTCAGGGTGGTATGGCCGTAGACGACGGCCGCCGCTCCGGAAAGCCCCAAGAGCCTGCTGCCGGCGCTCGCCCGCCGCCACTGTCAACGCTGCCCCCCTGCCCGCCCGCCCACCCACCCACCCGACGCCGAGCCCACGCGAGCCCAGGGCCCCGCAGACACACGCACTGTACCGCAGCGCACACCAAGGACCACAGCCACGCACGCACGCACGCACGCCACTCGGCCCGGCCCGAGCCCCACCCACACGCGCCAGCCCTCGCTGCCAGCCTACAACCTCCCCGAACCCCTTCAGCCCTCCTCCGCCCTCCCCTTGGAGCACGGGCCCAGACAGTGAGTGCCAGACTTGGCCCCACGGAGACCTCTCCTTCTCCTACTCCTCCCCTCCCCTCCACTCCCCTCCCCTCCCCTCCCCGGAGGTTCTTGGACCAGCATCCTCACCCACCCACCCACCCACCCACCCACCCACGCGTGACCTCCTCTTGCCCTGGACGCTCGAGGAGGACGAGGAGGACAGTCCGGCTTCTGGAATCTGGAATCGGGGACGCTGGGCCCCACCTCGCTCACGGCACCGTCCGTCCCTCAGTCCCTCCCCGTGCCCCGGACTGGGACCCTCAGCCTGGACACGCACGGGAATCCGACTGACTGTGGATGGCTGGCATCCCATCCCACCCAGCATCCGCACAGCCACAGCCAGCGGCACAGGCTAGCCCTGGAGCCAGGCACTGTCCGTGCCCTCCCTTTGGAGCGAGCGGGCGCACACACAATACCCACACAGGGGCACCCTGCGCCCGACACGAGCAAGGGCTCGCGGGCGCCCCCGGGCGAGAAAGCGCGATGGCCCAGACGCGCTACTGATCCACAGAAGTGGGAACTTGACGAACGGTTACACGCGTGCGTGCGCACACACGCACATCCACACGCACTCACAAGCATGATCGCACTGCGCGGACCCGCGCGAGCGCTTCCAGGCCCCAAAGCACACAGGCCATCACACATACACACACATATACACACAGCACTCCCACACTAGCGGGCTGGCACACCCACCCAATCCCCCAGGCACACACACTTGTGTGTACTGGCTGATAAGAGCAAGTATGCAGGAAGGGCCCTCATGCTACACACACACACACACACACACACACACACACACACACATACAGAGGCGCATTAGCAGAAGGCAGGATGGCCACACACACTCTCACACCCGTCAAACAGTCTCTTGCGTGCTCTCACACCCACACATACCAGCGCATGAACTCACGCACCAGACACAAGACACAAGCAGACACACTGACACAGGCCCCCAGAGCTCCCTAGACCTCCCGAGGCAGGCTAGAGTGGCAGGTGGTGGCTGGGTTCTTCCGGGACTCCTCCCACGGAGAGGGAGTGGGCGAGGGCGAGGGGTGGAGTAGCCTTGTCCACCCCCCTCCCTGCCTGTGCAAGGTGGGAGCCAAGTGCGGTGTTGGATCAGGATGGGTGGGACGGATGGGTGTTGGAGGGCATCCTGGGCTTGGTGCAAATGGAGACAGGCTCTCCCCTCCAAACCTCTGGCAGCTAGCTAGCCACACCGCACACATTGCAGGGAGGTGCGGTGTGGTGTGGTGTGGCGGTGCCCACTCTGAAGGCTCCGGGAGCCAGCGGTGATGGGCAATACAAGCCTCGTCCTATGCGAGGAGGACGAGGGGGGCGGGGTGCTCTCTCCCGAGTGTGGGGTGTGGGTGGGGATGGACTGCCCTGGGCCCGGGTCTCTGGTCCCCGAGGGGCCGGCTGTGGTCCTGACAGTGACCAAAAGCAAGAGAGGACACGCCGGGGCGGAGTCCAAAAAGCCTACAGCACCCGGTATTCCCAGGCGGTCTCCCATCCAAGTACTAACCAGGCCCGACCCTGCTTAGCTTCCGAGATCAGACGAGATCGGGCGCGTTCAGGGTGGTATGGCCGTAGACGACGGCCGCCGCTCCGGAAAGCCCCAAGAGCCTGCTGCCGGCGCTCGCCCGCCGCCACTGTCAACGCTGCCCCCCCTGCCCGCCCGCCCACCCACCCACCCGACGCCGAGCCCACGCGAGCCCAGGGCCCCGCAGACACACGCACTGTACCGCAGCGCACACCAAGGACCACAGCCACGCACGCACGCACGCACGCCACTCGGCCCGGCCCGAGCCCCACCCACACGCGCCAGCCCTCGCTGCCAGCCTACAACCTCCCCGAACCCCTTCAGCCCTCCTCCGCCCTCCCCTTGGAGCACGGGCCCAGACAGTGAGTGCCAGACTTGGCCCCACGGAGACCTCTCCTTCTCCTACTCCTCCCCTCCCCTCCACTCCCCTCCCCTCCCCTCCCCGGAGGTTCTTGGACCAGCATCCTCACCCACCCACCCACCCACCCACCCACGCGTGACCTCCTCTTGCCCTGGACGCTCGAGGAGGACGAGGAGGACAGTCCGGCTTCTGGAATCTGGAATCGGGGACGCTGGGCCCCACCTCGCTCACGGCACCGTCCGTCCCTCAGTCCCTCCCCGTGCCCCGGACTGGGACCCTCAGCCTGGACACGCACGGGAATCCGACTGACTGTGGATGGCTGGCATCCCATCCCACCCAGCATCCGCACAGCCACAGCCAGCGGCACAGGCTAGCCCTGGAGCCAGGCACTGTCCGTGCCCTCCCTTTGGAGCGAGCGGGCGCACACACAATACCCACACAGGGGCACCCTGCGCCCGACACGAGCAAGGGCTCGCGGGCGCCCCCGGGCGAGAAAGCGCGATGGCCCAGACGCGCTACTGATCCACAGAAGTGGGAACTTGACGAACGGTTACACGCGTGCGTGCGCACACACGCACATCCACACGCACTCACAAGCATGATCGCACTGCGCGGACCCGCGCGAGCGCTTCCAGGCCCCAAAGCACACATGCCATCACACATACACACACATATACACACAGCACTCCCACACTAGCGGGCTGGCACACCCACCCAATCCCCCAGGCACACACACTTGTGTGTACTGGCTGATAAGAGCAAGTATGCAGGAAGGGCCCTCATGCTACACACACACACACACACACACACACACACACACACATACAGAGGCGCATTAGCAGAAGGCAGGATGGCCACACACACTCTCACACCCGTCAAACAGTCTCTTGCGTGCTCTCACACCCACACATACCAGCGCATGAACCCACGCACCAGACACAAGACACAAGCAGACACACTGACACAGGCCCCCAGAGCTCCCTAGACCTCCCGAGGCAGGCTAGAGTGGCAGGTGGTGGCTGGGTTCTTCCGGGACTCCTCCCACGGAGAGGGAGTGGGCGAGGGCGAGGGATGGAGTAGCCTTGTCCACCCCCCTCCCTGCCTGTGCAAGGTGGGAGCCAAGTGCGGTGTTGGATCAGGATGGGTGGGACGGATGGGTGTTGGAGGGCATCCTGGGCTTGGTGCAAATGGAGACAGGCTCTCCCCTCCAAACCTCTGCCAGCTAGCTAGCCAGCCAGCCCTGCAGGGAGGTGCGGTGTGGTGTGGTGTGGTGTGGTGTGGTGTGGTGTGGTGTGGTGTGGTGTGGCGGTGCCCACTCTGAGGGCTCCGGGAGCCAGCGGTGATGGGCAATACAAGCCTCGTCCTATGCGAGGAGGACGAGGGGGGCGGGGTGCTCTCTCCCGAGTGTGGGGTGTGGGTGGGGCTGGACTGCCCTGGGCCCGGGTCTCTGGTCCCCGAGGGGCCGGCTGTGGTCCTGACAGTGACCAAAAGCAAGAGAGGACACGCCGGGGCGGAGTCCAAAAAGCCTACAGCACCCGGTATTCCCAGGCGGTCTCCCATCCAAGTACTAACCAGGCCCGACCCTGCTTAGCTTCCGAGATCAGACGAGATCGGGCGCGTTCAGGGTGGTATGGCCGTAGACGACGGCCGCCGCTCCGGAAAGCCCCAAGAGCCTGCTGCCGGCGCTCGCCCGCCGCCACTGTCAACGCTGCCCCCCTGCCCGCCCGCCCACCCACCCACCCGACGCCGAGCCCACGCGAGCCCAGGGCCCCGCAGACACACGCACTGTACCGCAGCGCACACCAAGGACCACAGCCACGCACGCACGCACGCACGCCACTCGGCCCGGCCCGAGCCCCACCCACACGCGCCAGCCCTCGCTGCCAGCCTACAACCTCCCCGAACCCCTTCAGCCCTCCTCCGCCCTCCCCATGGAGCACGGGCCCAGACAGTGAGTGCCAGACTTGGCCCCACGGAGACCTCTCCTTCTCCTACTCCTCCCCTCCCCTCCACTCCCCTCCCCTCCCCTCCCCTCCCCGGAGGTTCTTGGACCAGCATCCTCACCCACCCACCCACCCACCCACCCACGCGTGACCTCCTCTTGCCCTGGACGCTCGAGGAGGACGAGGAGGACAGTCCGGCTTCTGGAATCTGGAATCGGGGACGCTGGGCCCCACCTCGCTCACGGCACCGTCCGTCCCTCAGTCCCTCCCCGTGCCCCGGACTGGGACCCTCAGCCTGGACACGCACGGGAATCCGACTGACTGTGGATGGCTGGCATCCCATCCCACCCAGCATCCGCACAGCCACAGCCAGCGGCACAGGCTAGCCCTGGAGCCAGGCACTGTCCGTGCCCTCCCTTTGGAGCGAGCGGGCGCACACACAATACCCACACAGGGGCACCCTGCGCCCGACACGAGCAAGGGCTCGCGGGCGCCCCCGGGCGAGAAAGCGCGATGGCCCAGACGCGCTACTGATCCACAGAAGTGGGAACTTGACGAACGGTTACACGCGTGCGTGCGCACACACGCACATCCACACGCACTCACAAGCATGATCGCACTGCGCGGACCCGCGCGAGCGCTTCCAGGCCCCAAAGCACACATGCCATCACACATACACACACATATACACACAGCACTCCCACACTAGCGGGCTGGCACACCCACCCAATCCCCCAGGCACACACACTTGTGTGTACTGGCTGATAAGAGCAAGTATGCAGGAAGGGCCCTCATGCTACACACACACACACACACACACATACAGAGGCGCATTAGCAGAAGGCAGGATGGCCACACACACTCTCACACCCGTCAAACAGTCTCTTGCGTGCTCTCACACCCACACATACCAGCGCATGAACCCACGCACCAGACACAAGACACAAGCAGACACACTGACACAGGCCCCCAGAGCTCCCTAGACCTCCCGAGGCAGGCTAGAGTGGCAGGTGGTGGCTGGGTTCTTGCAGGACTCCTCCCACGGAGAGGGAGTGGGCGAGGGCGAGGGATGGAGTAGCCTTGTCCACCCCCCTCCCTGCCTGTGCAAGGTGGGAGCCAAGTGCGGTGTTGGATCAGGATGGGTGGGACGGATGGGTGTTGGAGGGCATCCTGGGCGTGGTGCAAATGGAGACAGGCTCTCCCCTCCAAACCTCTGCCAGCTAGCTAGCCAGCCAGCCCTGCAGGGAGGTGCGGTGTGGTGTGGTGTGGTGTGGTGTGGTGTGGTGTGGCGGTGCCCACTCTGAGGGCTCCGGGAGCCAGCGGTGATGGGCAATACAAGCCTCGTCCTATGCGAGGAGGACGAGGGGGGCGGGGTGCTCTCTCCCGAGTGTGGGGTGTGGGTGGGGCTGGACTGCCCTGGGCCCGGGTCTCTGGTCCCCGAGGGGCCGGCTGTGGTCCTGACAGTGACCAAAAGCAAGAGAGGACACGCCGGGGCGGAGTCCAAAAAGCCTACAGCACCCGGTATTCCCAGGCGGTCTCCCATCCAAGTACTAACCAGGCCCGACCCTGCTTAGCTTCCGAGATCAGACGAGATCGGGCGCGTTCAGGGTGGTATGGCCGTAGACGACGGCCGCCGCTCCGGAAAGCCCCAAGAGCCTGCTGCCGGCGCTCGCCCGCCGCCACTGTCAACGCTGCCCCCCTGCCCGCCCGCCCACCCACCCACCCGACGCCGAGCCCACGCGAGCCCAGGGCCCCGCAGACACACGCACTGTACCGCAGCGCACACCAAGGACCACAGCCACGCACGCACGCACGCACGCCACTCGGCCCGGCCCGAGCCCCACCCACACGCGCCAGCCCTCGCTGCCAGCCTACAACCTCCCCGAACCCCTTCAGCCCTCCTCCGCCCTCCCCATGGAGCACGGGCCCAGACAGTGAGTGCCAGACTTGGCCCCACGGAGACCTCTCCTTCTCCTACTCCTCCCCTCCCCTCCACTCCCCTCCCCTCCCCTCCCCTCCCCGGAGGTTCTTGGACCAGCATCCTCACCCACCCACCCACCCACCCACCCACGCGTGACCTCCTCTTGCCCTGGACGCTCGAGGAGGACGAGGAGGACAGTCCGGCTTCTGGAATCTGGAATCGGGGACGCTGGGCCCCACCTCGCTCACGGCACCGTCCGTCCCTCAGTCCCTCCCCGTGCCCCGGACTGGGACCCTCAGCCTGGACACGCACGGGAATCCGACTGACTGTGGATGGCTGGCATCCCATCCCACCCAGCATCCGCACAGCCACAGCCAGCGGCACAGGCTAGCCCTGGAGCCAGGCACTGTCCGTGCCCTCCCTTTGGAGCGAGCGGGCGCACACACAATACCCACACAGGGGCACCCTGCGCCCGACACGAGCAAGGGCTCGCGGGCGCCCCCGGGCGAGAAAGCGCGATGGCCCAGACGCGCTACTGATCCACAGAAGTGGGAACTTGACGAACGGTTACACGCGTGCGTGCGCACACACGCACATCCACACGCACTCACAAGCATGATCGCACTGCGCGGACCCGCGCGAGCGCTTCCAGGCCCCAAAGCACACATGCCATCACACATACACACACATATACACACAGCACTCCCACACTAGCGGGCTGGCACACCCACCCAATCCCCCAGGCACACACACTTGTGTGTACTGACTGATAAGAGCAAGTATGCAGGAAGGGCCCTCATGCTACACACACACACACACACACACACACACACACACACATACAGAGGCGCATTAGCAGAAGGCAGGATGGCCACACACACTCTCACACCCGTCAAACAGTCTCTTGCGTGCTCTCACACCCACACATACCAGCGCATGAACTCACGCACCAGACACAAGACACAAGCAGACACACTGACACAGGCCCCCAGAGCTCCCTAGACCTCCCGAGGCAGGCTAGAGTGGCAGGTGGTGGCTGGGTTCTTCCGGGACTCCTCCCACGGAGAGGGAGTGGGCGAGGGCGAGGGGTGGAGTAGCCTTGTCCACCCCCCTCCCTGCCTGTGCAAGGTGGGAGCCAAGTGCGGTGTTGGATCAGGATGGGTGGGACGGATGGGTGTTGGAGGGCATCCTGGGCTTGGTGCAAATGGAGACAGGCTCTCCCCTCCAAACCTCTGGCAGCTAGCTAGCCACACCGCACACATTGCAGGGAGGTGCGGTGTGGTGTGGTGTGGCGGTGCCCACTCTGAAGGCTCCGGGAGCCAGCGGTGATGGGCAATACAAGCCTCGTCCTATGCGAGGAGGACGAGGGGGGCGGGGTGCTCTCTCCCGAGTGTGGGGTGTGGGTGGGGCTGGACTGCCCTGGGCCCGGGTCTCTGGTCCCCGAGGGGCCGGCTGTGGTCCTGACAGTGACCAAAAGCAAGAGAGGACACGCCGGGGCGGAGTCCAAAAAGCCTACAGCACCCGGTATTCCCAGGCGGTCTCCCATCCAAGTACTAACCAGGCCCGACCCTGCTTAGCTTCCGAGATCAGACGAGATCGGGCGCGTTCAGGGTGGTATGGCCGTAGACGACGGCCGCCGCTCCGGAAAGCCCCAAGAGCCTGCTGCCGGCGCTCGCCCGCCGCCACTGTCAACGCTGCCCCCCTGCCCGCCCGCCCACCCACCCACCCGACGCCGAGCCCACGCGAGCCCAGGGCCCCGCAGACACACGCACTGTACCGCAGCGCACACCAAGGACCACAGCCACGCACGCACGCACGCACGCCACTCGGCCCGGCCCGAGCCCCACCCACACGCGCCAGCCCTCGCTGCCAGCCTACAACCTCCCCGAACCCCTTCAGCCCTCCTCCGCCCTCCCCTTGGAGCACGGGCCCAGACAGTGAGTGCCAGACTTGGCCCCACGGAGACCTCTCCTTCTCCTACTCCTCCCCTCCCCTCCACTCCCCTCCCCTCCCCTCCCCTCCCCGGAGGTTCTTGGACCAGCATCCTCACCCACCCACCCACCCACCCACCCACCCACGCGTGACCTCCTCTTGCCCTGGACGCTCGAGGAGGACGAGGAGGACAGTCCGGCTTCTGGAATCTGGAATCGGGGACGCTGGGCCCCACCTCGCTCACGGCACCGTCCGTCCCTCAGTCCCTCCCCGTGCCCCGGACTGGGACCCTCAGCCTGGACACGCACGGGAATCCGACTGACTGTGGATGGCTGGCATCCCATCCCACCCAGCATCCGCACAGCCACAGCCAGCGGCACAGGCTAGCCCTGGAGCCAGGCACTGTCCGTGCCCTCCCTTTGGAGCGAGCGGGCGCACACACAATACCCACACAGGGGCACCCTGCGCCAGACACGAGCAAGGGCTCGCGGGCGCCCCCGGGCGAGAAAGCGCGATGGCCCAGACGCGCTACTGATCCACAGAAGTGGGAACTTGACGAACGGTTACACGCGTGCGTGCGCACACACGCACATCCACACGCACTCACAAGCATGATCGCACTGCGCGGACCCGCGCGAGCGCTTCCAGGCCCCAAAGCACACATGCCATCACACATACACACACATATACACACAGCACTCCCACACTAGCGGGCTGGCACACCCACCCAATCCCCCAGGCACACACACTTGTGTGTACTGACTGATAAGAGCAAGTATGCAGGAAGGGCCCTCATGCTACACACACACACACACACACACACACACACACATACAGAGGCGCATTAGCAGAAGGCAGGATGGCCACACACACTCTCACACCCGTCAAACAGTCTCTTGCGTGCTCTCACACCCACACATACCAGCGCATGAACTCACGCACCAGACACAAGACACAAGCAGACACACTGACACAGGCCCCCAGAGCTCCCTAGACCTCCCGAGGCAGGCTAGAGTGGCAGGTGGTGGCTGGGTTCTTCCGGGACTCCTCCCACGGAGAGGGAGTGGGCGAGGGCGAGGGGTGGAGTAGCCTTGTCCACCCCCCTCCCTGCCTGTGCAAGGTGGGAGCCAAGTGCGGTGTTGGATCAGGATGGGTGGGACGGATGGGTGTTGGAGGGCATCCTGGGCTTGGTGCAAATGGAGACAGGCTCTCCCCTCCAAACCTCTGGCAGCTAGCTAGCCACACCGCACACATTGCAGGGAGGTGCGGTGTGGTGTGGTGTGGCGGTGCCCACTCTGAAGGCTCCGGGAGCCAGCGGTGATGGGCAATACAAGCCTCGTCCTATGCGAGGAGGACGAGGGGGGCGGGGTGCTCTCTCCCGAGTGTGGGGTGTGGGTGGGGCTGGACTGCCCTGGGCCCGGGTCTCTGGTCCCCGAGGGGCCGGCTGTGGTCCTGACAGTGACCAAAAGCAAGAGAGGACACGCCGGGGCGGAGTCCAAAAAGCCTACAGCACCCGGTATTCCCAGGCGGTCTCCCATCCAAGTACTAACCAGGCCCGACCCTGCTTAGCTTCCGAGATCAGACGAGATCGGGCGCGTTCAGGGTGGTATGGCCGTAGACGACGGCCGCCGCTCCGGAAAGCCCCAAGAGCCTGCTGCCGGCGCTCGCCCGCCGCCACTGTCAACGCTGCCCCCCTGCCCGCCCGCCCACCCACCCACCCGACGCCGAGCCCACGCGAGCCCAGGGCCCCGCAGACACACGCACTGTACCGCAGCGCACACCAAGGACCACAGCCACGCACGCACGCACGCACGCCACTCGGCCCGGCCCGAGCCCCACCCACACGCGCCAGCCCTCGCTGCCAGCCTACAACCTCCCCGAACCCCTTCAGCCCTCCTCCGCCCTCCCCTTGGAGCACGGGCCCAGACAGTGAGTGCCAGACTTGGCCCCACGGAGACCTCTCCTTCTCCTACTCCTCCCCTCCCCTCCACTCCCCTCCCCTCCCCTCCCCTCCCCGGAGGTTCTTGGACCAGCATCCTCACCCACCCACCCACCCACCCACCCACGCGTGACCTCCTCTTGCCCTGGACGCTCGAGGAGGACGAGGAGGACAGTCCGGCTTCTGGAATCTGGAATCGGGGACGCTGGGCCCCACCTCGCTCACGGCACCGTCCGTCCCTCAGTCCCTCCCCGTGCCCCGGACTGGGACCCTCAGCCTGGACACGCACGGGAATCCGACTGACTGTGGATGGCTGGCATCCCATCCCACCCAGCATCCGCACAGCCACAGCCAGCGGCACAGGCTAGCCCTGGAGCCAGGCACTGTCCGTGCCCTCCCTTTGGAGCGAGCGGGCGCACACACAATACCCACACAGGGGCACCCTGCGCCCGACACGAGCAAGGGCTCGCGGGCGCCCCCGGGCGAGAAAGCGCGATGGCCCAGACGCGCTACTGATCCACAGAAGTGGGAACTTGACGAACGGTTACACGCGTGCGTGCGCACACACGCACATCCACACGCACTCACAAGCATGATCGCACTGCGCGGACCCGCGCGAGCGCTTCCAGGCCCCAAAGCACACATGCCATCACACATACACACACATATACACACAGCACTCCCACACTAGCGGGCTGGCACACCCACCCAATCCCCCAGGCACACACACTTGTGTGTACTGGCTGATAAGAGCAAGTATGCAGGAAGGGCCCTCATGCTACACACACACACACACACACACACACACACACACACATACAGAGGCGCATTAGCAGAAGGCAGGATGGCCACACACACTCTCACACCCGTCAAACAGTCTCTTGCGTGCTCTCACACCCACACATACCAGCGCATGAACCCACGCACCAGACACAAGACACAAGCAGACACACTGACACAGGCCCCCAGAGCTCCCTAGACCTCCCGAGGCAGGCTAGAGTGGCAGGTGGTGGCTGGGTTCTTCCGGGACTCCTCCCACGGAGAGGGAGTGGGCGAGGGCGAGGGATGGAGTAGCCTTGTCCACCCCCCTCCCTGCCTGTGCAAGGTGGGAGCCAAGTGCGGTGTTGGATCAGGATGGGTGGGACGGATGGGTGTTGGAGGGCATCCTGGGCGTGGTGCAAATGGAGACAGGCTCTCCCCTCCAAACCTCTGCCAGCTAGCTAGCCAGCCAGCCCTGCAGGGAGGTGCGGTGTGGTGTGGTGTGGTGTGGTGTGGTGTGGTGTGGTGTGGTGTGGTGTGGTGTGGCGGTGCCCACTCTGAGGGCTCCGGGAGCCAGCGGTGATGGGCAATACAAGCCTCGTCCTATGCGAGGAGGACGAGGGGGGCGGGGTGCTCTCTCCCGAGTGTGGGGTGTGGGTGGGGCTGGACTGCCCTGGGCCCGGGTCTCTGGTCCCCGAGGGGCCGGCTGTGGTCCTGACAGTGACCAAAAGCAAGAGAGGACACGCCGGGGCGGAGTCCAAAAAGCCTACAGCACCCGGTATTCCCAGGCGGTCTCCCATCCAAGTACTAACCAGGCCCGACCCTGCTTAGCTTCCGAGATCAGACGAGATCGGGCGCGTTCAGGGTGGTATGGCCGTAGACGACGGCCGCCGCTCCGGAAAGCCCCAAGAGCCTGCTGCCGGCGCTCGCCCGCCGCCACTGTCAACGCTGCCCCCCTGCCCGCCCGCCCACCCACCCACCCGACGCCGAGCCCACGCGAGCCCAGGGCCCCGCAGACACACGCACTGTACCGCAGCGCACACCAAGGACCACAGCCACGCACGCACGCACGCACGCCACTCGGCCCGGCCCGAGCCCCACCCACACGCGCCAGCCCTCGCTGCCAGCCTACAACCTCCCCGAACCCCTTCAGCCCTCCTCCGCCCTCCCCATGGAGCACGGGCCCAGACAGTGAGTGCCAGACTTGGCCCCACGGAGACCTCTCCTTCTCCTACTCCTCCCCTCCCCTCCACTCCCCTCCCCTCCCCTCCCCTCCCCGGAGGTTCTTGGACCAGCATCCTCACCCACCCACCCACCCACCCACCCACGCGTGACCTCCTCTTGCCCTGGACGCTCGAGGAGGACGAGGAGGACAGTCCGGCTTCTGGAATCTGGAATCGGGGACGCTGGGCCCCACCTCGCTCACGGCACCGTCCGTCCCTCAGTCCCTCCCCGTGCCCCGGACTGGGACCCTCAGCCTGGACACGCACGGGAATCCGACTGACTGTGGATGGCTGGCATCCCATCCCACCCAGCATCCGCACAGCCACAGCCAGCGGCACAGGCTAGCCCTGGAGCCAGGCACTGTCCGTGCCCTCCCTTTGGAGCGAGCGGGCGCACACACAATACCCACACAGGGGCACCCTGCGCCCGACACGAGCAAGGGCTCGCGGGCGCCCCCGGGCGAGAAAGCGCGATGGCCCAGACGCGCTACTGATCCACAGAAGTGGGAACTTGACGAACGGTTACACGCGTGCGTGCGCACACACGCACATCCACACGCACTCACAAGCATGATCGCACTGCGCGGACCCGCGCGAGCGCTTCCAGGCCCCAAAGCACACATGCCATCACACATACACACACATATACACACAGCACTCCCACACTAGCGGGCTGGCACACCCACCCAATCCCCCAGGCACACACACTTGTGTGTACTGGCTGATAAGAGCAAGTATGCAGGAAGGGCCCTCATGCTACACACACACACACACACACACACACACATACAGAGGCGCATTAGCAGAAGGCAGGATGGCCACACACACTCTCACACCCGTCAAACAGTCTCTTGCGTGCTCTCACACCCACACATACCAGCGCATGAACCCACGCACCAGACACAAGACACAAGCAGACACACTGACACAGGCCCCCAGAGCTCCCTAGACCTCCCGAGGCAGGCTAGAGTGGCAGGTGGTGGCTGGGTTCTTGCAGGACTCCTCCCACGGAGAGGGAGTGGGCGAGGGCGAGGGATGGAGTAGCCTTGTCCACCCCCCTCCCTGCCTGTGCAAGGTGGGAGCCAAGTGCGGTGTTGGATCAGGATGGGTGGGACGGATGGGTGTTGGAGGGCATCCTGGGCGTGGTGCAAATGGAGACAGGCTCTCCCCTCCAAACCTCTGCCAGCTAGCTAGCCAGCCAGCCCTGCAGGGAGGTGCGGTGTGGTGTGGTGTGGTGTGGTGTGGTGTGGTGTGGCGGTGCCCACTCTGAGGGCTCCGGGAGCCAGCGGTGATGGGCAATACAAGCCTCGTCCTATGCGAGGAGGACGAGGGGGGCGGGGTGCTCTCTCCCGAGTGTGGGGTGTGGGTGGGGCTGGACTGCCCTGGGCCCGGGTCTCTGGTCCCCGAGGGGCCGGCTGTGGTCCTGACAGTGACCAAAAGCAAGAGAGGACACGCCGGGGCGGAGTCCAAAAAGCCTACAGCACCCGGTATTCCCAGGCGGTCTCCCATCCAAGTACTAACCAGGCCCGACCCTGCTTAGCTTCCGAGATCAGACGAGATCGGGCGCGTTCAGGGTGGTATGGCCGTAGACGACGGCCGCCGCTCCGGAAATCCCCAAGAGCCTGCTGCCGGCGCTCGCCCGCCGCCACTGTCAACGCTGCCCCCCTGCCCGCCCGCCCACCCACCCACCCGACGCCGAGCCCACGCGAGCCCAGGGCCCCGCAGACACACGCACTGTACCGCAGCGCACACCAAGGACCACAGCCACGCACGCACGCACGCACGCCACTCGGCCCGGCCCGAGCCCCACCCACACGCGCCAGCCCTCGCTGCCAGCCTACAACCTCCCCGAACCCCTTCAGCCCTCCTCCGCCCTCCCCATGGAGCACGGGCCCAGACAGTGAGTGCCAGACTTGGCCCCACGGAGACCTCTCCTTCTCCTACTCCTCCCCTCCCCTCCACTCCCCTCCCCTCCCCTCCCCTCCCCGGAGGTTCTTGGACCAGCATCCTCACCCACCCACCCACCCACCCACCCACGCGTGACCTCCTCTTGCCCTGGACGCTCGAGGAGGACGAGGAGGACAGTCCGGCTTCTGGAATCTGGAATCGGGGACGCTGGGCCCCACCTCGCTCACGGCACCGTCCGTCCCTCAGTCCCTCCCCGTGCCCCGGACTGGGACCCTCAGCCTGGACACGCACGGGAATCCGACTGACTGTGGATGGCTGGCATCCCATCCCACCCAGCATCCGCACAGCCACAGCCAGCGGCACAGGCTAGCCCTGGAGCCAGGCACTGTCCGTGCCCTCCCTTTGGAGCGAGCGGGCGCACACACAATACCCACACAGGGGCACCCCCTGCGCCCGACACGAGCAAGGGCTCGCGGGCGCCCCCGGGCGAGAAAGCGCGATGGCCCAGACGCGCTACTGATCCACAGAAGTGGGAACTTGACGAACGGTTACACGCGTGCGTGCGCACACACGCACATCCACACGCACTCACAAGCATGATCGCACTGCGCGGACCCGCGCGAGCGCTTCCAGGCCCCAAAGCACACATGCCATCACACATACACACACATATACACACAGCACTCCCACACTAGCGGGCTGGCACACCCACCCAATCCCCCAGGCACACACACTTGTGTGTACTGACTGATAAGAGCAAGTATGCAGGAAGGGCCCTCATGCTACACACACACACACACACACACACACACACACACACATACAGAGGCGCATTAGCAGAAGGCAGGATGGCCACACACACTCTCACACCCGTCAAACAGTCTCTTGCGTGCTCTCACACCCACACATACCAGCGCATGAACTCACGCACCAGACACAAGACACAAGCAGACACACTGACACAGGCCCCCAGAGCTCCCTAGACCTCCCGAGGCAGGCTAGAGTGGCAGGTGGTGGCTGGGTTCTTCCGGGACTCCTCCCACGGAGAGGGAGTGGGCGAGGGCGAGGGGTGGAGTAGCCTTGTCCACCCCCCTCCCTGCCTGTGCAAGGTGGGAGCCAAGTGCGGTGTTGGATCAGGATGGGTGGGACGGATGGGTGTTGGAGGGCATCCTGGGCTTGGTGCAAATGGAGACAGGCTCTCCCCTCCAAACCTCTGGCAGCTAGCTAGCCACACCGCACACATTGCAGGGAGGTGCGGTGTGGTGTGGTGTGGCGGTGCCCACTCTGAAGGCTCCGGGAGCCAGCGGTGATGGGCAATACAAGCCTCGTCCTATGCGAGGAGGACGAGGGGGGCGGGGTGCTCTCTCCCGAGTGTGGGGTGTGGGTGGGGCTGGACTGCCCTGGGCCCGGGTCTCTGGTCCCCGAGGGGCCGGCTGTGGTCCTGACAGTGACCAAAAGCAAGAGAGGACACGCCGGGGCGGAGTCCAAAAAGCCTACAGCACCCGGTATTCCCAGGCGGTCTCCCATCCAAGTACTAACCAGGCCCGACCCTGCTTAGCTTCCGAGATCAGACGAGATCGGGCGCGTTCAGGGTGGTATGGCCGTAGACGACGGCCGCCGCTCCGGAAAGCCCCAAGAGCCTGCTGCCGGCGCTCGCCCGCCGCCACTGTCAACGCTGCCCCCCTGCCCGCCCGCCCACCCACCCACCCGACGCCGAGCCCACGCGAGCCCAGGGCCCCGCAGACACACGCACTGTACCGCAGCGCACACCAAGGACCACAGCCACGCACGCACGCACGCACGCCACTCGGCCCGGCCCGAGCCCCACCCACACGCGCCAGCCCTCGCTGCCAGC
The DNA here is from genome assembly GCF_947179515.1 of Apodemus sylvaticus. Taxonomy (NCBI): domain Eukaryota; kingdom Metazoa; phylum Chordata; class Mammalia; order Rodentia; family Muridae; genus Apodemus; species Apodemus sylvaticus. The sequence goes on along the minus strand of NC_067492.1, from coordinate 5,747,364 downwards.
CTACAACCTCCCCGAACCCCTTCAGCCCTCCTCCGCCCTCCCCTTGGAGCACGGGCCCAGACAGTGAGTGCCAGACTTGGCCCCACGGAGACCTCTCCTTCTCCTACTCCTCCCCTCCCCTCCACTCCCCTCCCCTCCCCTCCCCGGAGGTTCTTGGACCAGCATCCTCACCCACCCACCCACCCACCCACCCACCCACGCGTGACCTCCTCTTGCCCTGGACGCTCGAGGAGGACGAGGAGGACAGTCCGGCTTCTGGAATCTGGAATCGGGGACGCTGGGCCCCACCTCGCTCACGGCACCGTCCGTCCCTCAGTCCCTCCCCGTGCCCCGGACTGGGACCCTCAGCCTGGACACGCACGGGAATCCGACTGACTGTGGATGGCTGGCATCCCATCCCACCCAGCATCCGCACAGCCACAGCCAGCGGCACAGGCTAGCCCTGGAGCCAGGCACTGTCCGTGCCCTCCCTTTGGAGCGAGCGGGCGCACACACAATACCCACACAGGGGCACCCTGCGCCAGACACGAGCAAGGGCTCGCGGGCGCCCCCGGGCGAGAAAGCGCGATGGCCCAGACGCGCTACTGATCCACAGAAGTGGGAACTTGACGAACGGTTACACGCGTGCGTGCGCACACACGCACATCCACACGCACTCACAAGCATGATCGCACTGCGCGGACCCGCGCGAGCGCTTCCAGGCCCCAAAGCACACATGCCATCACACATACACACACATATACACACAGCACTCCCACACTAGCGGGCTGGCACACCCACCCAATCCCCCAGGCACACACACTTGTGTGTACTGACTGATAAGAGCAAGTATGCAGGAAGGGCCCTCATGCTACACACACACACACACACACACACACACACACACACACACACACATACAGAGGCGCATTAGCAGAAGGCAGGATGGCCACACACACTCTCACACCCGTCAAACAGTCTCTTGCGTGCTCTCACACCCACACATACCAGCGCATGAACTCACGCACCAGACACAAGACACAAGCAGACACACTGACACAGGCCCCCAGAGCTCCCTAGACCTCCCGAGGCAGGCTAGAGTGGCAGGTGGTGGCTGGGTTCTTCCGGGACTCCTCCCACGGAGAGGGAGTGGGCGAGGGCGAGGGGTGGAGTAGCCTTGTCCACCCCCCTCCCTGCCTGTGCAAGGTGGGAGCCAAGTGCGGTGTTGGATCAGGATGGGTGGGACGGATGGGTGTTGGAGGGCATCCTGGGCTTGGTGCAAATGGAGACAGGCTCTCCCCTCCAAACCTCTGGCAGCTAGCTAGCCACACCGCACACATTGCAGGGAGGTGCGGTGTGGTGTGGTGTGGCGGTGCCCACTCTGAAGGCTCCGGGAGCCAGCGGTGATGGGCAATACAAGCCTCGTCCTATGCGAGGAGGACGAGGGGGGCGGGGTGCTCTCTCCCGAGTGTGGGGTGTGGGTGGGGCTGGACTGCCCTGGGCCCGGGTCTCTGGTCCCCGAGGGGCCGGCTGTGGTCCTGACAGTGACCAAAAGCAAGAGAGGACACGCCGGGGCGGAGTCCAAAAAGCCTACAGCACCCGGTATTCCCAGGCGGTCTCCCATCCAAGTACTAACCAGGCCCGACCCTGCTTAGCTTCCGAGATCAGACGAGATCGGGCGCGTTCAGGGTGGTATGGCCGTAGACGACGGCCGCCGCTCCGGAAAGCCCCAAGAGCCTGCTGCCGGCGCTCGCCCGCCGCCACTGTCAACGCTGCCCCCCTGCCCGCCCGCCCACCCACCCACCCGACGCCGAGCCCACGCGAGCCCAGGGCCCCGCAGACACACGCACTGTACCGCAGCGCACACCAAGGACCACAGCCACGCACGCACGCACGCACGCCACTCGGCCCGGCCCGAGCCCCACCCACACGCGCCAGCCCTCGCTGCCAGCCTACAACCTCCCCGAACCCCTTCAGCCCTCCTCCGCCCTCCCCTTGGAGCACGGGCCCAGACAGTGAGTGCCAGACTTGGCCCCACGGAGACCTCTCCTTCTCCTACTCCTCCCCTCCCCTCCACTCCCCTCCCCTCCCCTCCCCTCCCCGGAGGTTCTTGGACCAGCATCCTCACCCACCCACCCACCCACCCACCCACCCACGCGTGACCTCCTCTTGCCCTGGACGCTCGAGGAGGACGAGGAGGACAGTCCGGCTTCTGGAATCTGGAATCGGGGACGCTGGGCCCCACCTCGCTCACGGCACCGTCCGTCCCTCAGTCCCTCCCCGTGCCCCGGACTGGGACCCTCAGCCTGGACACGCACGGGAATCCGACTGACTGTGGATGGCTGGCATCCCATCCCACCCAGCATCCGCACAGCCACAGCCAGCGGCACAGGCTAGCCCTGGAGCCAGGCACTGTCCGTGCCCTCCCTTTGGAGCGAGCGGGCGCACACACAATACCCACACAGGGGCACCCTGCGCCAGACACGAGCAAGGGCTCGCGGGCGCCCCCGGGCGAGAAAGCGCGATGGCCCAGACGCGCTACTGATCCACAGAAGTGGGAACTTGACGAACGGTTACACGCGTGCGTGCGCACACACGCACATCCACACGCACTCACAAGCATGATCGCACTGCGCGGACCCGCGCGAGCGCTTCCAGGCCCCAAAGCACACATGCCATCACACATACACACACATATACACACAGCACTCCCACACTAGCGGGCTGGCACACCCACCCAATCCCCCAGGCACACACACTTGTGTGTACTGACTGATAAGAGCAAGTATGCAGGAAGGGCCCTCATGCTACACACACACACACACACACACACACACACACATACAGAGGCGCATTAGCAGAAGGCAGGATGGCCACACACACTCTCACACCCGTCAAACAGTCTCTTGCGTGCTCTCACACCCACACATACCAGCGCATGAACTCACGCACCAGACACAAGACACAAGCAGACACACTGACACAGGCCCCCAGAGCTCCCTAGACCTCCCGAGGCAGGCTAGAGTGGCAGGTGGTGGCTGGGTTCTTCCGGGACTCCTCCCACGGAGAGGGAGTGGGCGAGGGCGAGGGGTGGAGTAGCCTTGTCCACCCCCCTCCCTGCCTGTGCAAGGTGGGAGCCAAGTGCGGTGTTGGATCAGGATGGGTGGGACGGATGGGTGTTGGAGGGCATCCTGGGCTTGGTGCAAATGGAGACAGGCTCTCCCCTCCAAACCTCTGGCAGCTAGCTAGCCACACCGCACACATTGCAGGGAGGTGCGGTGTGGTGTGGTGTGGCGGTGCCCACTCTGAAGGCTCCGGGAGCCAGCGGTGATGGGCAATACAAGCCTCGTCCTATGCGAGGAGGACGAGGGGGGCGGGGTGCTCTCTCCCGAGTGTGGGGTGTGGGTGGGGCTGGACTGCCCTGGGCCCGGGTCTCTGGTCCCCGAGGGGCCGGCTGTGGTCCTGACAGTGACCAAAAGCAAGAGAGGACACGCCGGGGCGGAGTCCAAAAAGCCTACAGCACCCGGTATTCCCAGGCGGTCTCCCATCCAAGTACTAACCAGGCCCGACCCTGCTTAGCTTCCGAGATCAGACGAGATCGGGCGCGTTCAGGGTGGTATGGCCGTAGACGACGGCCGCCGCTCCGGAAAGCCCCAAGAGCCTGCTGCCGGCGCTCGCCCGCCGCCACTGTCAACGCTGCCCCCCTGCCCGCCCGCCCACCCACCCACCCGACGCCGAGCCCACGCGAGCCCAGGGCCCCGCAGACACACGCACTGTACCGCAGCGCACACCAAGGACCACAGCCACGCACGCACGCACGCACGCCACTCGGCCCGGCCCGAGCCCCACCCACACGCGCCAGCCCTCGCTGCCAGCCTACAACCTCCCCGAACCCCTTCAGCCCTCCTCCGCCCTCCCCTTGGAGCACGGGCCCAGACAGTGAGTGCCAGACTTGGCCCCACGGAGACCTCTCCTTCTCCTACTCCTCCCCTCCCCTCCACTCCCCTCCCCTCCCCTCCCCGGAGGTTCTTGGACCAGCATCCTCACCCACCCACCCACCCACCCACCCACCCACGCGTGACCTCCTCTTGCCCTGGACGCTCGAGGAGGACGAGGAGGACAGTCCGGCTTCTGGAATCTGGAATCGGGGACGCTGGGCCCCACCTCGCTCACGGCACCGTCCGTCCCTCAGTCCCTCCCCGTGCCCCGGACTGGGACCCTCAGCCTGGACACGCACGGGAATCCGACTGACTGTGGATGGCTGGCATCCCATCCCACCCAGCATCCGCACAGCCACAGCCAGCGGCACAGGCTAGCCCTGGAGCCAGGCACTGTCCGTGCCCTCCCTTTGGAGCGAGCGGGCGCACACACAATACCCACACAGGGGCACCCTGCGCCAGACACGAGCAAGGGCTCGCGGGCGCCCCCGGGCGAGAAAGCGCGATGGCCCAGACGCGCTACTGATCCACAGAAGTGGGAACTTGACGAACGGTTACACGCGTGCGTGCGCACACACGCACATCCACACGCACTCACAAGCATGATCGCACTGCGCGGACCCGCGCGAGCGCTTCCAGGCCCCAAAGCACACATGCCATCACACATACACACACATATACACACAGCACTCCCACACTAGCGGGCTGGCACACCCACCCAATCCCCCAGGCACACACACTTGTGTGTACTGACTGATAAGAGCAAGTATGCAGGAAGGGCCCTCATGCTACACACACACACACACACACACACACACACACACACACACACACACACATACAGAGGCGCATTAGCAGAAGGCAGGATGGCCACACACACTCTCACACCCGTCAAACAGTCTCTTGCGTGCTCTCACACCCACACATACCAGCGCATGAACTCACGCACCAGACACAAGACACAAGCAGACACACTGACACAGGCCCCCAGAGCTCCCTAGACCTCCCGAGGCAGGCTAGAGTGGCAGGTGGTGGCTGGGTTCTTCCGGGACTCCTCCCACGGAGAGGGAGTGGGCGAGGGCGAGGGGTGGAGTAGCCTTGTCCACCCCCCTCCCTGCCTGTGCAAGGTGGGAGCCAAGTGCGGTGTTGGATCAGGATGGGTGGGACGGATGGGTGTTGGAGGGCATCCTGGGCTTGGTGCAAATGGAGACAGGCTCTCCCCTCCAAACCTCTGGCAGCTAGCTAGCCACACCGCACACATTGCAGGGAGGTGCGGTGTGGTGTGGTGTGGCGGTGCCCACTCTGAAGGCTCCGGGAGCCAGCGGTGATGGGCAATACAAGCCTCGTCCTATGCGAGGAGGACGAGGGGGGCGGGGTGCTCTCTCCCGAGTGTGGGGTGTGGGTGGGGCTGGACTGCCCTGGGCCCGGGTCTCTGGTCCCCGAGGGGCCGGCTGTGGTCCTGACAGTGACCAAAAGCAAGAGAGGACACGCCGGGGCGGAGTCCAAAAAGCCTACAGCACCCGGTATTCCCAGGCGGTCTCCCATCCAAGTACTAACCAGGCCCGACCCTGCTTAGCTTCCGAGATCAGACGAGATCGGGCGCGTTCAGGGTGGTATGGCCGTAGACGACGGCCACCGCTCCGGAAAGCCCCAAGAGCCTGCTGCCGGCGCTCGCCCGCCGCCACTGTCAACGCTGCCCCCCTGCCCGCCCGCCCACCCACCCACCCGACGCCGAGCCCACGCGAGCCCAGGGCCCCGCAGACACACGCACTGTACCGCAGCGCACACCAAGGACCACAGCCACGCACGCACGCACGCACGCCACTCGGCCCGGCCCGAGCCCCACCCACACGCGCCAGCCCTCGCTGCCAGCCTACAACCTCCCCGAACCCCTTCAGCCCTCCTCCGCCCTCCCCTTGGAGCACGGGCCCAGACAGTGAGTGCCAGACTTGGCCCCACGGAGACCTCTCCTTCTCCTACTCCTCCCCTCCCCTCCACTCCCCTCCCCTCCCCTCCCCTCCCCGGAGGTTCTTGGACCAGCATCCTCACCCACCCACCCACCCACCCACCCACGCGTGACCTCCTCTTGCCCTGGACGCTCGAGGAGGACGAGGAGGACAGTCCGGCTTCTGGAATCTGGAATCGGGGACGCTGGGCCCCACCTCGCTCACGGCACCGTCCGTCCCTCAGTCCCTCCCCGTGCCCCGGACTGGGACCCTCAGCCTGGACACGCACGGGAATCCGACTGACTGTGGATGGCTGGCATCCCATCCCACCCAGCATCCGCACAGCCACAGCCAGCGGCACAGGCTAGCCCTGGAGCCAGGCACTGTCCGTGCCCTCCCTTTGGAGCGAGCGGGCGCACACACAATACCCACACAGGGGCACCCTGCGCCCGACACGAGCAAGGGCTCGCGGGCGCCCCCGGGCGAGAAAGCGCGATGGCCCAGACGCGCTACTGATCCACAGAAGTGGGAACTTGACGAACGGTTACACGCGTGCGTGCGCACACACGCACATCCACACGCACTCACAAGCATGATCGTACTGCGCGGACCCGCGCGAGCGCTTCCAGGCCCCAAAGCACACATGCCATCACACATACACACACATATACACACAGCACTCCCACACTAGCGGGCTGGCACACCCACCCAATCCCCCAGGCACACACACTTGTGTGTACTGGCTGATAAGAGCAAGTATGCAGGAAGGGCCCTCATGCTACACACACACACACACACACACACACACACACACACATACAGAGGCGCATTAGCAGAAGGCAGGATGGCCACACACACTCTCACACCCGTCAAACAGTCTCTTGCGTGCTCTCACACCCACACATACCAGCGCATGAACCCACGCACCAGACACAAGACACAAGCAGACACACTGACACAGGCCCCCAGAGCTCCCTAGACCTCCCGAGGCAGGCTAGAGTGGCAGGTGGTGGCTGGGTTCTTCCGGGACTCCTCCCACGGAGAGGGAGTGGGCGAGGGCGAGGGATGGAGTAGCCTTGTCCACCCCCCTCCCTGCCTGTGCAAGGTGGGAGCCAAGTGCGGTGTTGGATCAGGATGGGTGGGACGGATGGGTGTTGGAGGGCATCCTGGGCTTGGTGCAAATGGAGACAGGCTCTCCCCTCCAAACCTCTGCCAGCTAGCTAGCCAGCCAGCCCTGCAGGGAGGTGCGGTGTGGTGTGGTGTGGTGTGGTGTGGTGTGGTGTGGTGTGGTGTGGTGTGGCGGTGCCCACTCTGAGGGCTCCGGGAGCCAGCGGTGATGGGCAATACAAGCCTCGTCCTATGCGAGGAGGACGAGGGGGGCGGGGTGCTCTCTCCCGAGTGTGGGGTGTGGGTGGGGCTGGACTGCCCTGGGCCCGGGTCTCTGGTCCCCGAGGGGCCGGCTGTGGTCCTGACAGTGACCAAAAGCAAGAGAGGACACGCCGGGGCGGAGTCCAAAAAGCCTACAGCACCCGGTATTCCCAGGCGGTCTCCCATCCAAGTACTAACCAGGCCCGACCCTGCTTAGCTTCCGAGATCAGACGAGATCGGGCGCGTTCAGGGTGGTATGGCCGTAGACGACGGCCGCCGCTCCGGAAATCCCCAAGAGCCTGCTGCCGGCGCTCGCCCGCCGCCACTGTCAACGCTGCCCCCCTGCCCGCCCGCCCACCCACCCACCCGACGCCGAGCCCACGCGAGCCCAGGGCCCCGCAGACACACGCACTGTACCGCAGCGCACACCAAGGACCACAGCCACGCACGCACGCACGCACGCCACTCGGCCCGGCCCGAGCCCCACCCACACGCGCCAGCCCTCGCTGCCAGCCTACAACCTCCCCGAACCCCTTCAGCCCTCCTCCGCCCTCCCCATGGAGCACGGGCCCAGACAGTGAGTGCCAGACTTGGCCCCACGGAGACCTCTCCTTCTCCTACTCCTCCCCTCCCCTCCACTCCCCTCCCCTCCCCTCCCCTCCCCGGAGGTTCTTGGACCAGCATCCTCACCCACCCACCCACCCACCCACCCACGCGTGACCTCCTCTTGCCCTGGACGCTCGAGGAGGACGAGGAGGACAGTCCGGCTTCTGGAATCTGGAATCGGGGACGCTGGGCCCCACCTCGCTCACGGCACCGTCCGTCCCTCAGTCCCTCCCCGTGCCCCGGACTGGGACCCTCAGCCTGGACACGCACGGGAATCCGACTGACTGTGGATGGCTGGCATCCCATCCCACCCAGCATCCGCACAGCCACAGCCAGCGGCACAGGCTAGCCCTGGAGCCAGGCACTGTCCGTGCCCTCCCTTTGGAGCGAGCGGGCGCACACACAATACCCACACAGGGGCACCCTGCGCCCGACACGAGCAAGGGCTCGCGGGCGCCCCCGGGCGAGAAAGCGCGATGGCCCAGACGCGCTACTGATCCACAGAAGTGGGAACTTGACGAACGGTTACACGCGTGCGTGCGCACACACGCACATCCACACGCACTCACAAGCATGATCGCACTGCGCGGACCCGCGCGAGCGCTTCCAGGCCCCAAAGCACACATGCCATCACACATACACACACATATACACACAGCACTCCCACACTAGCGGGCTGGCACACCCACCCAATCCCCCAGGCACACACACTTGTGTGTACTGACTGATAAGAGCAAGTATGCAGGAAGGGCCCTCATGCTACACACACACACACACACACACACACACACACACACACATACAGAGGCGCATTAGCAGAAGGCAGGATGGCCACACACACTCTCACACCCGTCAAACAGTCTCTTGCGTGCTCTCACACCCACACATACCAGCGCATGAACTCACGCACCAGACACAAGACACAAGCAGACACACTGACACAGGCCCCCAGAGCTCCCTAGACCTCCCGAGGCAGGCTAGAGTGGCAGGTGGTGGCTGGGTTCTTCCGGGACTCCTCCCACGGAGAGGGAGTGGGCGAGGGCGAGGGGTGGAGTAGCCTTGTCCACCCCCCTCCCTGCCTGTGCAAGGTGGGAGCCAAGTGCGGTGTTGGATCAGGATGGGTGGGACGGATGGGTGTTGGAGGGCATCCTGGGCTTGGTGCAAATGGAGACAGGCTCTCCCCTCCAAACCTCTGGCAGCTAGCTAGCCACACCGCACACATTGCAGGGAGGTGCGGTGTGGTGTGGTGTGGCGGTGCCCACTCTGAAGGCTCCGGGAGCCAGCGGTGATGGGCAATACAAGCCTCGTCCTATGCGAGGAGGACGAGGGGGGCGGGGTGCTCTCTCCCGAGTGTGGGGTGTGGGTGGGGATGGACTGCCCTGGGCCCGGGTCTCTGGTCCCCGAGGGGCCGGCTGTGGTCCTGACAGTGACCAAAAGCAAGAGAGGACACGCCGGGGCGGAGTCCAAAAAGCCTACAGCACCCGGTATTCCCAGGCGGTCTCCCATCCAAGTACTAACCAGGCCCGACCCTGCTTAGCTTCCGAGATCAGACGAGATCGGGCGCGTTCAGGGTGGTATGGCCGTAGACGACGGCCGCCGCTCCGGAAAGCCCCAAGAGCCTGCTGCCGGCGCTCGCCCGCCGCCACTGTCAACGCTGCCCCCCTGCCCGCCCGCCCACCCACCCACCCGACGCCGAGCCCACGCGAGCCCAGGGCCCCGCAGACACACGCACTGTACCGCAGCGCACACCAAGGACCACAGCCACGCACGCACGCACGCACGCCACTCGGCCCGGCCCGAGCCCCACCCACACGCGCCAGCCCTCGCTGCCAGCCTACAACCTCCCCGAACCCCTTCAGCCCTCCTCCGCCCTCCCCTTGGAGCACGGGCCCAGACAGTGAGTGCCAGACTTGGCCCCACGGAGACCTCTCCTTCTCCTACTCCTCCCCTCCCCTCCACTCCCCTCCCCTCCCCTCCCCGGAGGTTCTTGGACCAGCATCCTCACCCACCCACCCACCCACCCACCCACCCACGCGTGACCTCCTCTTGCCCTGGACGCTCGAGGAGGACGAGGAGGACAGTCCGGCTTCTGGAATCTGGAATCGGGGACGCTGGGCCCCACCTCGCTCACGGCACCGTCCGTCCCTCAGTCCCTCCCCGTGCCCCGGACTGGGACCCTCAGCCTGGACACGCACGGGAATCCGACTGACTGTGGATGGCTGGCATCCCATCCCACCCAGCATCCGCACAGCCACAGCCAGCGGCACAGGCTAGCCCTGGAGCCAGGCACTGTCCGTGCCCTCCCTTTGGAGCGAGCGGGCGCACACACAATACCCACACAGGGGCACCCTGCGCCCGACACGAGCAAGGGCTCGCGGGCGCCCCCGGGCGAGAAAGCGCGATGGCCCAGACGCGCTACTGATCCACAGAAGTGGGAACTTGACGAACGGTTACACGCGTGCGTGCGCACACACGCACATCCACACGCACTCACAAGCATGATCGCACTGCGCGGACCCGCGCGAGCGCTTCCAGGCCCCAAAGCACACATGCCATCACACATACACACACATATACACACAGCACTCCCACACTAGCGGGCTGGCACACCCACCCAATCCCCCAGGCACACACACTTGTGTGTACTGGCTGATAAGAGCAAGTATGCAGGAAGGGCCCTCATGCTACACACACACACACACACACACACACACACACACACATACAGAGGCGCATTAGCAGAAGGCAGGATGGCCACACACACTCTCACACCCGTCAAACAGTCTCTTGCGTGCTCTCACACCCACACATACCAGCGCATGAACCCACGCACCAGACACAAGACACAAGCAGACACACTGACACAGGCCCCCAGAGCTCCCTAGACCTCCCGAGGCAGGCTAGAGTGGCAGGTGGTGGCTGGGTTCTTCCGGGACTCCTCCCACGGAGAGGGAGTGGGCGAGGGCGAGGGATGGAGTAGCCTTGTCCACCCCCCTCCCTGCCTGTGCAAGGTGGGAGCCAAGTGCGGTGTTGGATCAGGATGGGTGGGACGGATGGGTGTTGGAGGGCATCCTGGGCGTGGTGCAAATGGAGACAGGCTCTCCCCTCCAAACCTCTGCCAGCTAGCTAGCCAGCCAGCCCTGCAGGGAGGTGCGGTGTGGTGTGGTGTGGTGTGGTGTGGTGTGGTGTGGTGTGGTGTGGTGTGGTGTGGCGGTGCCCACTCTGAGGGCTCCGGGAGCCAGCGGTGATGGGCAATACAAGCCTCGTCCTATGCGAGGAGGACGAGGGGGGCGGGGTGCTCTCTCCCGAGTGTGGGGTGTGGGTGGGGCTGGACTGCCCTGGGCCCGGGTCTCTGGTCCCCGAGGGGCCGGCTGTGGTCCTGACAGTGACCAAAAGCAAGAGAGGACACGCCGGGGCGGAGTCCAAAAAGCCTACAGCACCCGGTATTCCCAGGCGGTCTCCCATCCAAGTACTAACCAGGCCCGACCCTGCTTAGCTTCCGAGATCAGACGAGATCGGGCGCGTTCAGGGTGGTATGGCCGTAGACGACGGCCGCCGCTCCGGAAAGCCCCAAGAGCCTGCTGCCGGCGCTCGCCCGCCGCCACTGTCAACGCTGCCCCCCTGCCCGCCCGCCCACCCACCCACCCGACGCCGAGCCCACGCGAGCCCAGGGCCCCGCAGACACACGCACTGTACCGCAGCGCACACCAAGGACCACAGCCACGCACGCACGCACGCACGCCACTCGGCCCGGCCCGAGCCCCACCCACACGCGCCAGCCCTCGCTGCCAGCCTACAACCTCCCCGAACCCCTTCAGCCCTCCTCCGCCCTCCCCATGGAGCACGGGCCCAGACAGTGAGTGCCAGACTTGGCCCCACGGAGACCTCTCCTTCTCCTACTCCTCCCCTCCCCTCCACTCCCCTCCCCTCCCCTCCCCGGAGGTTCTTGGACCAGCATCCTCACCCACCCACCCACCCACCCACCCACGCGTGACCTCCTCTTGCCCTGGACGCTCGAGGAGGACGAGGAGGACAGTCCGGCTTCTGGAATCTGGAATCGGGGACGCTGGGCCCCACCTCGCTCACGGCACCGTCCGTCCCTCAGTCCCTCCCCGTGCCCCGGACTGGGACCCTCAGCCTGGACACGCACGGGAATCCGACTGACTGTGGATGGCTGGCATCCCATCCCACCCAGCATCCGCACAGCCACAGCCAGCGGCACAGGCTAGCCCTGGAGCCAGGCACTGTCCGTGCCCTCCCTTTGGAGCGAGCGGGCGCACACACAATACCCACACAGGGGCACCCTGCGCCCGACACGAGCAAGGGCTCGCGGGCGCCCCCGGGCGAGAAAGCGCGATGGCCCAGACGCGCTACTGATCCACAGAAGTGGGAACTTGACGAACGGTTACACGCGTGCGTGCGCACACACGCACATCCACACGCACTCACAAGCATGATCGCACTGCGCGGACCCGCGCGAGCGCTTCCAGGCCCCAAAGCACACATGCCATCACACATACACACACATATACACACAGCACTCCCACACTAGCGGGCTGGCACACCCACCCAATCCCCCAGGCACACACACTTGTGTGTACTGGCTGATAAGAGCAAGTATGCAGGAAGGGCCCTCATGCTACACACACACACACACACACACACACACATACAGAGGCGCATTAGCAGAAGGCAGGATGGCCACACACACTCTCACACCCGTCAAACAGTCTCTTGCGTGCTCTCACACCCACACATACCAGCGCATGAACCCACGCACCAGACACAAGACACAAGCAGACACACTGACACAGGCCCCCAGAGCTCCCTAGACCTCCCGAGGCAGGCTAGAGTGGCAGGTGGTGGCTGGGTTCTTGCAGGACTCCTCCCACGGAGAGGGAGTGGGCGAGGGCGAGGGATGGAGTAGCCTTGTCCACCCCCCTCCCTGCCTGTGCAAGGTGGGAGCCAAGTGCGGTGTTGGATCAGGATGGGTGGGACGGATGGGTGTTGGAGGGCATCCTGGGCGTGGTGCAAATGGAGACAGGCTCTCCCCTCCAAACCTCTGCCAGCTAGCTAGCCAGCCAGCCCTGCAGGGAGGTGCGGTGTGGTGTGGTGTGGTGTGGTGTGGTGTGGTGTGGCGGTGCCCACTCTGAGGGCTCCGGGAGCCAGCGGTGATGGGCAATACAAGCCTCGTCCTATGCGAGGAGGACGAGGGGGGCGGGGTGCTCTCTCCCGAGTGTGGGGTGTGGGTGGGGCTGGACTGCCCTGGGCCCGGGTCTCTGGTCCCCGAGGGGCCGGCTGTGGTCCTGACAGTGACCAAAAGCAAGAGAGGACACGCCGGGGCGGAGTCCAAAAAGCCTACAGCACCCGGTATTCCCAGGCGGTCTCCCATCCAAGTACTAACCAGGCCCGACCCTGCTTAGCTTCCGAGATCAGACGAGATCGGGCGCGTTCAGGGTGGTATGGCCGTAGACGACGGCCGCCGCTCCGGAAATCCCCAAGAGCCTGCTGCCGGCGCTCGCCCGCCGCCACTGTCAACGCTGCCCCCCTGCCCGCCCGCCCACCCACCCACCCGACGCCGAGCCCACGCGAGCCCAGGGCCCCGCAGACACACGCACTGTACCGCAGCGCACACCAAGGACCACAGCCACGCACGCACGCACGCACGCCACTCGGCCCGGCCCGAGCCCCACCCACACGCGCCAGCCCTCGCTGCCAGCCTACAACCTCCCCGAACCCCTTCAGCCCTCCTCCGCCCTCCCCATGGAGCACGGGCCCAGACAGTGAGTGCCAGACTTGGCCCCACGGAGACCTCTCCTTCTCCTACTCCTCCCCTCCCCTCCACTCCCCTCCCCTCCCCTCCCCTCCCCGGAGGTTCTTGGACCAGCATCCTCACCCACCCACCCACCCACCCACCCACGCGTGACCTCCTCTTGCCCTGGACGCTCGAGGAGGACGAGGAGGACAGTCCGGCTTCTGGAATCTGGAATCGGGGACGCTGGGCCCCACCTCGCTCACGGCACCGTCCGTCCCTCAGTCCCTCCCCGTGCCCCGGACTGGGACCCTCAGCCTGGACACGCACGGGAATCCGACTGACTGTGGATGGCTGGCATCCCATCCCACCCAGCATCCGCACAGCCACAGCCAGCGGCACAGGCTAGCCCTGGAGCCAGGCACTGTCCGTGCCCTCCCTTTGGAGCGAGCGGGCGCACACACAATACCCACACAGGGGCACCCTGCGCCCGACACGAGCAAGGGCTCGCGGGCGCCCCCGGGCGAGAAAGCGCGATGGCCCAGACGCGCTACTGATCCACAGAAGTGGGAACTTGACGAACGGTTACACGCGTGCGTGCGCACACACGCACATCCACACGCACTCACAAGCATGATCGCACTGCGCGGACCCGCGCGAGCGCTTCCAGGCCCCAAAGCACACATGCCATCACACATACACACACATATACACACAGCACTCCCACACTAGCGGGCTGGCACACCCACCCAATCCCCCAGGCACACACACTTGTGTGTACTGACTGATAAGAGCAAGTATGCAGGAAGGGCCCTCATGCTACACACACACACACACACACACACACACACACACACACATACAGAGGCGCATTAGCAGAAGGCAGGATGGCCACACACACTCTCACACCCGTCAAACAGTCTCTTGCGTGCTCTCACACCCACACATACCAGCGCATGAACTCACGCACCAGACACAAGACACAAGCAGACACACTGACACAGGCCCCCAGAGCTCCCTAGACCTCCCGAGGCAGGCTAGAGTGGCAGGTGGTGGCTGGGTTCTTCCGGGACTCCTCCCACGGAGAGGGAGTGGGCGAGGGCGAGGGGTGGAGTAGCCTTGTCCACCCCCCTCCCTGCCTGTGCAAGGTGGGAGCCAAGTGCGGTGTTGGATCAGGATGGGTGGGACGGATGGGTGTTGGAGGGCATCCTGGGCTTGGTGCAAATGGAGACAGGCTCTCCCCTCCAAACCTCTGGCAGCTAGCTAGCCACACCGCACACATTGCAGGGAGGTGCGGTGTGGTGTGGTGTGGCGGTGCCCACTCTGAAGGCTCCGGGAGCCAGCGGTGATGGGCAATACAAGCCTCGTCCTATGCGAGGAGGACGAGGGGGGCGGGGTGCTCTCTCCCGAGTGTGGGGTGTGGGTGGGGCTGGACTGCCCTGGGCCCGGGTCTCTGGTCCCCGAGGGGCCGGCTGTGGTCCTGACAGTGACCAAAAGCAAGAGAGGACACGCCGGGGCGGAGTCCAAAAAGCCTACAGCACCCGGTATTCCCAGGCGGTCTCCCATCCAAGTACTAACCAGGCCCGACCCTGCTTAGCTTCCGAGATCAGACGAGATCGGGCGCGTTCAGGGTGGTATGGCCGTAGACGACGGCCGCCGCTCCGGAAAGCCCCAAGAGCCTGCTGCCGGCGCTCGCCCGCCGCCACTGTCAACGCTGCCCCCCTGCCCGCCCGCCCACCCACCCACCCGACGCCGAGCCCACGCGAGCCCAGGGCCCCGCAGACACACGCACTGTACCGCAGCGCACACCAAGGACCACAGCCACGCACGCACGCACGCACGCCACTCGGCCCGGCCCGAGCCCCACCCACACGCGCCAGCCCTCGCTGCCAGCCTACAACCTCCCCGAACCCCTTCAGCCCTCCTCCGCCCTCCCCTTGGAGCACGGGCCCAGACAGTGAGTGCCAGACTTGGCCCCACGGAGACCTCTCCTTCTCCTACTCCTCCCCTCCCCTCCACTCCCCTCCCCTCCCCTCCCCGGAGGTTCTTGGACCAGCATCCTCACCCACCCACCCACCCACCCACCCACCCACGCGTGACCTCCTCTTGCCCTGGACGCTCGAGGAGGACGAGGAGGACAGTCCGGCTTCTGGAATCTGGAATCGGGGACGCTGGGCCCCACCTCGCTCACGGCACCGTCCGTCCCTCAGTCCCTCCCCGTGCCCCGGACTGGGACCCTCAGCCTGGACACGCACGGGAATCCGACTGACTGTGGATGGCTGGCATCCCATCCCACCCAGCATCCGCACAGCCACAGCCAGCGGCACAGGCTAGCCCTGGAGCCAGGCACTGTCCGTGCCCTCCCTTTGGAGCGAGCGGGCGCACACACAATACCCACACAGGGGCACCCTGCGCCAGACACGAGCAAGGGCTCGCGGGCGCCCCCGGGCGAGAAAGCGCGATGGCCCAGACGCGCTACTGATCCACAGAAGTGGGAACTTGACGAACGGTTACACGCGTGCGTGCGCACACACGCACATCCACACGCACTCACAAGCATGATCGCACTGCGCGGACCCGCGCGAGCGCTTCCAGGCCCCAAAGCACACATGCCATCACACATACACACACATATACACACAGCACTCCCACACTAGCGGGCTGGCACACCCACCCAATCCCCCAGGCACACACACTTGTGTGTACTGACTGATAAGAGCAAGTATGCAGGAAGGGCCCTCATGCTACACACACACACACACACACACACACACACACATACAGAGGCGCATTAGCAGAAGGCAGGATGGCCACACACACTCTCACACCCGTCAAACAGTCTCTTGCGTGCTCTCACACCCACACATACCAGCGCATGAACTCACGCACCAGACACAAGACACAAGCAGACACACTGACACAGGCCCCCAGAGCTCCCTAGACCTCCCGAGGCAGGCTAGAGTGGCAGGTGGTGGCTGGGTTCTTCCGGGACTCCTCCCACGGAGAGGGAGTGGGCGAGGGCGAGGGGTGGAGTAGCCTTGTCCACCCCCCTCCCTGCCTGTGCAAGGTGGGAGCCAAGTGCGGTGTTGGATCAGGATGGGTGGGACGGATGGGTGTTGGAGGGCATCCTGGGCTTGGTGCAAATGGAGACAGGCTCTCCCCTCCAAACCTCTGGCAGCTAGCTAGCCACACCGCACACATTGCAGGGAGGTGCGGTGTGGTGTGGTGTGGCGGTGCCCACTCTGAAGGCTCCGGGAGCCAGCGGTGATGGGCAATACAAGCCTCGTCCTATGCGAGGAGGACGAGGGGGGCGGGGTGCTCTCTCCCGAGTGTGGGGTGTGGGTGGGGCTGGACTGCCCTGGGCCCGGGTCTCTGGTCCCCGAGGGGCCGGCTGTGGTCCTGACAGTGACCAAAAGCAAGAGAGGACACGCCGGGGCGGAGTCCAAAAAGCCTACAGCACCCGGTATTCCCAGGCGGTCTCCCATCCAAGTACTAACCAGGCCCGACCCTGCTTAGCTTCCGAGATCAGACGAGATCGGGCGCGTTCAGGGTGGTATGGCCGTAGACGACGGCCGCCGCTCCGGAAAGCCCCAAGAGCCTGCTGCCGGCGCTCGCCCGCCGCCACTGTCAACGCTGCCCCCCTGCCCGCCCGCCCACCCACCCACCCGACGCCGAGCCCACGCGAGCCCAGGGCCCCGCAGACACACGCACTGTACCGCAGCGCACACCAAGGACCACAGCCACGCACGCACGCACGCACGCCACTCGGCCCGGCCCGAGCCCCACCCACACGCGCCAGCCCTCGCTGCCAGCCTACAACCTCCCCGAACCCCTTCAGCCCTCCTCCGCCCTCCCCTTGGAGCACGGGCCCAGACAGTGAGTGCCAGACTTGGCCCCACGGAGACCTCTCCTTCTCCTACTCCTCCCCTCCCCTCCACTCCCCTCCCCTCCCCTCCCCTCCCCGGAGGTTCTTGGACCAGCATCCTCACCCACCCACCCACCCACCCACCCACGCGTGACCTCCTCTTGCCCTGGACGCTCGAGGAGGACGAGGAGGACAGTCCGGCTTCTGGAATCTGGAATCGGGGACGCTGGGCCCCACCTCGCTCACGGCACCGTCCGTCCCTCAGTCCCTCCCCGTGCCCCGGACTGGGACCCTCAGCCTGGACACGCACGGGAATCCGACTGACTGTGGATGGCTGGCATCCCATCCCACCCAGCATCCGCACAGCCACAGCCAGCGGCACAGGCTAGCCCTGGAGCCAGGCACTGTCCGTGCCCTCCCTTTGGAGCGAGCGGGCGCACACACAATACCCACACAGGGGCACCCTGCGCCCGACACGAGCAAGGGCTCGCGGGCGCCCCCGGGCGAGAAAGCGCGATGGCCCAGACGCGCTACTGATCCACAGAAGTGGGAACTTGACGAACGGTTACACGCGTGCGTGCGCACACACGCACATCCACACGCACTCACAAGCATGATCGCACTGCGCGGACCCGCGTGAGCGCTTCCAGGCCCCAAAGCACACATGCCATCACACATACACACACATATACACACAGCACTCCCACACTAGCGGGCTGGCACACCCACCCAATCCCCCAGGCACACACACTTGTGTGTACTGGCTGATAAGAGCAAGTATGCAGGAAGGGCCCTCATGCTACACACACACACACACACACACACACACATACAGAGGCGCATTAGCAGAAGGCAGGATGGCCACACACACTCTCACACCCGTCAAACAGTCTCTTGCGTGCTCTCACACCCACACATACCAGCGCATGAACTCACGCACCAGACACAAGACACAAGCAGACACACTGACACAGGCCCCCAGAGCTCCCTAGACCTCCCGAGGCAGGCTAGAGAGGCAGGTGGTGGCTGGGTTCTTCCGGGACTCCTCCCACGGAGAGGGAGTGGGCGAGGGATGGAGTAGCCTTGTCCACCCCCCTCCCTGCCTGTGCAAGGTGGGAGCCAAGTGCGGTGTTGGATCAGGATGGGTGGGACGGATGGGTGTTGGAGGGCATCCTGGGCTTGGTGCAAATGGAGACAGGCTCTCCCCTCCAAACCTCTGCCAGCTAGCTAGCCAGCCAGCCCTGCAGGGAGGTGCGGTGTGGTGTGGTGTGGTGTGGTGTGGTGTGGTGTGGTGTGGTGTGGCGGTGCCCACTCTGAGGGCTCCGGGAGCCAGCGGTGATGGGCAATACAAGCCTCGTCCTATGCGAGGAGGACGAGGGGGGCGGGGTGCTCTCTCCCGAGTGTGGGGTGTGGGTGGGGCTGGACTGCCCTGGGCCCGGGTCTCTGGTCCCCGAGGGGCCGGCTGTGGTCCTGACAGTGACCAAAAGCAAGAGAGGACACGCCGGGGCGGAGTCCAAAAAGCCTACAGCACCCGGTATTCCCAGGCGGTCTCCCATCCAAGTACTAACCAGGCCCGACCCTGCTTAGCTTCGGAGATCAGACGAGATCGGGCGCGTTCAGGGTGGTATGGCCGTAGACGACGGCCGCCGCTCCGGAAAGCCCCAAGAGCCT
This sequence comes from Apodemus sylvaticus, assembly GCF_947179515.1. Classification (NCBI taxonomy): domain Eukaryota; kingdom Metazoa; phylum Chordata; class Mammalia; order Rodentia; family Muridae; genus Apodemus; species Apodemus sylvaticus. The sequence continues at coordinate 5,728,239 of NC_067492.1, read as the reverse complement.
GCTGCCGGCGCTCGCCCGCCGCCACTGTCAACGCTGCCCCCCTGCCCGCCCGCCCACCCACCCACCCGACGCCGAGCCCACGCGAGCCCAGGGCCCCGCAGACACACGCACTGTACCGCAGCACACACCAAGGACCACAGCCACGCACGCAAGCACGCCACTCGGCCCGGCCCGAGCCCCACCCACACGCGCCAGCCCTCGCTGCCAGCCTACAACCTCCCCGAACCCCTTCAGCCCTCCTCCGCCCTCCCCATGGAGCACGGGCCCAGACAGTGAGTGCCAGACTTGGCCCCTTGGAGATCTCTCCTCCTCCTACTCCTCCCCTCGCCTCCCCTCAGCTCTCCTCCCCTCCGCTCTCATACCCTCCCTTCCCCTCCCCTGCCCCCCTCCCCTCCTCGATTGTTCTTGGACCAGCATCCTCACCCACCCACCCACCCACCCACGCGTGACCTCCTCTTGCCATGGACGCACGATGAGGACGAGGAGGACAGTCTGGCTTCTGGAATCGGGGAAGCTGGGCCCCACCTCGCTCACTGCACGGTCCATCCCTCAGTCCATCCCCGTGCCCCGGACTGGGACCCTCAGCTTGGACACCCACGGGAATCCGACCGACTGTGGATTGCTGGCATCCCATCCCACCCAGCATCCGCACAGCCACAGCCACTGGCACAGGGTTGCCCGGGAGCCAGGCACTGTCCGTGCCCTCCCTTTGGAGCGAGTGGGCGCACACACAATACCCACATAGGGGCACAATGCGCCCGACACGAGCAAGGGCTCGCGGGCGCCCCCGGGCGAGAAAGCGCGATGGCCCAGACGCGCTACTGATCCACAGAAGTGGGAACTTGACGAACGGTTACACGCGTGCGTGCGCACACACGCACATCCACACGCACTCACAGGCATGATCGCACTGCGCAGACCCACGCGAGCGCTTCCGGGCCCCAAAGCACACATGCCATCACACATACACACACGTATACACACAGCACTCCCACACTAGCGGGCTGGCACACCCACCCAATCCCCCAGGCACACACACTTGTGTGTACTTGCTGATCAGTGCAAGTATGCAGGAAGGGCCCTCATGCTACACACACACACACACAGACACACACAGACATAGAGAGGTGCATTAGCAGAAAGCAGGATGGCCACACACACTCTCACACCAGTCAAACAGTCTCTTGTGTGCTCTCACACCCACACATACCAGCGCATGAACTCCTGCACCTGGGTCTACTGATTCACACAACAGACACATAAATGTGCTAATCCTCTCATAAACTCACCCATGCAACATTAGACAGCAGACAGACAGAGACACAAGACACAAGCAGACACACTGACACAGGCCCCCAGAGCTCCCTAGACCTCCCGAGGCAGGCTAGAGAGGCAGGTGGTGGCTGGGTTCTTCCGGGACTCCTCCCACGGAAAGGGAGTGGGCGAGGGCGAGGGGTGGAGTAGCCTTGTCCACTCCCCTCCCTGCCTGTGCAAGGTGGGAGCCAAGTGCGGTGTTGGATCAGGTTGGGCTGGGTGCGTGTTAGAGTTCAATCTGGGCTTGGTCAAATGGGGACAGGGTTGTGTTGCTGTACATTAAGGTGACTGTTGCTTACAATCCCCATGATTCTGCTGTGCTTGCCAGCTCTCTGTCATGGATTCCACAGGAATCCTGAGCCCAGACACCCAAGCCTGTGCTGCCTCAACCAGTGTATATTGTGTTCATCCCCCAGCATCCCTCCTTTGTCTGCCCTTGAAGGTTCCTGGGGCCCTGACAATAGATTGCCCAGCTTTTTCCCATTCATGACTGCCTGCTCCTCAGAGATCGTCTTCCTTGCCTGTCATCCTCTCCACACGCCCCAGCACGTGTGCCCTCTCCCACCTGTGACTTCCTCTGTCCATGTGTTTAGTCGTCTGCCACAGTCTTTGAACAAATATGTTTTCCTCACATTTACATTTTGGGTAAGTTGTTTGTTATGACACCAGGCAAGTCTTCAGTTAGTAGAGTTACTTTTCATAGGGTCTTGTGATGGTGGGGACAGCCTTCCAGCCTCCTGCCTTCCAGCCTCCTGCCTTCCAGCCTCCTGCCTTCTTTCTTTTTCTATGTGTTTTTTCCTTAACTTTTATTAGTGTGCTCCAGGGACAGTCTTTTCAGCTGAGCCATATCCAAAGTTTCAAATATGAATTGATTTTTTTAATTTATTTGTTTGTTTGCCTGCTTGCTTGTTTGTTTGAGTAGAGTTCACTATGTAGATGCAGCTGGCCTATAACTACTGTGAAGAGCGGGCCATTCTCCAACCTGCTTCTGTTTCTTTATTGCTGGCGTTAGGGACAAGCTCCTCTGTATCCAACATAGGACTTTTAACAATAGAGATTATACACTGTGTCTTATCTAGCAGTATGTAAAAGTATTAAGAATTTAGGCTGGATTTGAGTTGTAGGATGTATAGTCCCACCCTTCAAGAATACAGTACTCCCTAGCTGTCTGATTTACCAAAGAAGGCCATCTTGTAAACTACAAGGATACTTACAGACCTTCACCAAAATTGCAGCTTCTTAAACCATGATAAACATATTTGTGTTGGTTGGAAGTTGCTTTGTCTCCTCGTTTGTCTCAGTGGACTGAATGAACACACACACACACCATTGTTGGTTGTGTGCTATGTGTACTTTGTGGGCATCTTTTGTTGGTTTTTATTTATTTATTTATTTTTAAATTTGGGGAGACAGGCTTTTACTATGTTGCCCAGGTTGGTGTTAAACTTGCTATCTTCTGGTCTCAACATCCTGAGTAATGGGACTAAAGGTGAGTGCTCTGTCCCTGAAAAGACACTCAATTATAAAGCATCTATTTTTTTTCCAGGATCCCCATCAGTCATCAGGCAGATGATAGAGGGCAATGAGTTCAAGACCCACTTGGGATACCTAGGAAGACCCTGTCTCAGAAAAGAAGCAAAACCAACCAACCACATTCTTCACCATCTCCTGCAATAAATGTAAATATCAAAGAATCGCAGGGACACAATAAAATGCTTAGGGGTGTGCCAAAATATCCTATAATATACCAAAAATTATGGAATTCTGTAAAAAAGGAAATTTATACCCTAAAGTATTTCTATAAAGAAACCAGGAGCCAGGAAGTGATGGCGCACGCCTTTAATCCCAGCACTTGGGAGGCAGAAACAGGCAGATTTCTGAGTTTGAGGCCAGCCTGGTCTACAGAGTGAGTTCCAGGACAACCCGGGCTGTACAGAGAAACCCTGTCTTGAAAAAAACAAACAAAACAAAACAAAAACAGGAAATAGGAACTTGTTAGATGACTCAGTGGTTAAGAGCATTGGTTGTTTTTCCAGAGGTCCTAAGTCCAAAGGTGCAGTTATAGGTTAAAAACAACAGCAAGATTAAAAAAAAACATGTTAACTTGGGACTTAAAGATCCAGAGAGAACACACATTAAACTGAAAGCTAGCTAAATATGAACATCAGAGTACCTCCCAGGAATAGTTTAACCTTTAGCCAGTTTCACTAAATGAGAGAGAAGCTTCAGACGGCTACACCAGACATACAAATGGGCTATTACTGATGCAAACGGGTTTGGGGATCCCTTAGAGTGACTGTCCATCCACGCACCGGGCAATTCAAGGGTACACGCACCGATCTCTGCCAAGCACAGTGAAAGAGTGACTCATAATTGATCATGTGGTCGAAACAATAATCAAAGATCACTCACACACAGTGTCAATTTCTTCATAAAAATAACTTTCTAAGTCTGCGGGTGTAGAGGGAACTAGTTCAGAGGAAACAAGAGAGAGAAGGCTGTCAGCAGGTCAGGTGGACAAAAATGGTCAGTTATGAGCCAGGCGTCCAGGAGGGGGCAGCATTCCCCCATGACGTTTATCCACGTGGTGGCTCACAGCCATCTGTAATGGGATCTGGTGCCCTCTTCTGGCCTGCAGACAGAACTCTGTATACATAATAAAAAATAAATAAATCTTTAAAAAATAAAAATAAAAATGAAAAGGTAGAAAACATAGGCTAGGGCTTTGCAATAGGGCAAACACCTGGTGAATGTTCATTGCTGCTTTGTGGGGGTTTATGTAATTTCTAGGACACTCCTAGACTCCTTCCTCCCAGACCTTCAAACTAGGTCTTTTACCATCAATGCCTGACTAGCTTGTATTTTTAAATGGAGTCTCATTCTTCCCAGTCTAACTTCAAACTCACTATGGGGCTGAGGATGACCTTGAACTTCTGATCCTCCTGTCTCCTCCCCACAGTGCCAGGATAATAAAAAAAAAAATCCACTGTGGCTGTTTAACATGGCACTGGGGATCAAACCCAAGGCCCCACCCAGCAGGGCATACTAGGCCAGCTGGTCTACATTTGTAGCCATTAAACTAGGTCTTGCTGTTGCTGTCCCCATTGTACGGGACAGAAAAATCAAGGTTTAGAGGAGTGAGTGAGATGCGGCTAGCAGGGAGCAGATCTAGTTGATTTCCTACCTCTAGACCCTGTGCTCTGGCCCTGACCTCTGCTCATGAGGCCAGTCATGGTAGGCCAAAGGATGTGACTCAGTGTTCCCTAGGAAATTTCTAGAATTGTAGATTTGGGACATCTGCCCTGGACCTCAGGAATCATCATTTCTGTGGACAGAGCCAAGTATCTGGGTTGCAGAAATCTTCAGGTGATTCCAGGCGTGGGAACCCTGGAAAGCCGGTGTGAGTGTTCTCAGGTCTCAGGATCTACTCTAGCTCCCAATGCACATGGGGACCACACACAGCATGGGGATTAGCCTGTTAACTGGGGAGGGATGCTTCCAAGTACATTACCTGCCTTGAGATGCCTGTGTGTGTGTGTGTGTGTGTGTAGAGAATGGCAGAAGCCCTGAGGGAGTGAAGTTCTGATTGAATGTGTGTGTTGACATGCCATTCGATAATGCTTCAAGAAAATGCATTGAGATTTGCAACAACACCGTCTTCCCTGCACATGCTCTCCCTGTCTCCATATATCAGAAGTGTGCAAGGGGCCTTAGTGACCATCTATGGACCTTAATCAGGTTTGATTTTCTCTGCCAGCTAAAGAATTCAAATTCTGGCTGGCAAGATGAATTCAAGCTCGGGCTGGCTCAGCGGGTAAGAGCACTGACTGTCCTTCTGAAGGTCCTCAGTTCAAATCCCAGCAACCACATGGTGGCTCACAACCATCTGTAATGGGATCTGACACCCTCTTCTGGTGTCTGAAGACAAGCTACAGTGTACTTACATATAATAATAAATTTTTTAAAAAAAGGAAGAAGAGGCAGGGGAATTGAAGGATCTGCTGAGACGCTGGGCTGGGCTCAAGCATTCAAACCTTTCTTTTTTTTTTTTTCCTGAGACAGAGTTTTTCTGTGTAGCTCAGGCTGTCCTGGAACTCACTCTGTAGACCAGGCTGGCCTCGAACTCAAAAATCTGCCTGCCTCTGCCTCCCAAATGCTGGAATTACAGGCGTGCGACACCACCTCCCGGCTAAGCATTCGGACCTTAAAGCCCACTTTCAGAGACACACTTCCTCCAACAAGGTCATGCCTCCTAATAGTGCCACTTCCTATGAGCCTATGGGAGCCATCTTCATTCAGACCACCACATCCCATTCCCTGCCCCCACCCCCAGGCTTGTAACCAGATCACAATTCAGAGCAGACTCAGAGACTCACAGTCTCAACACTATTTAAAAGTCCCAAGTTCAGTCTTTTCTGAGACTCATGGCAAACTCTTAACTGTAACCTCTGAAAGGTCAGCAGATTGCATTCTTCAAACCTACAATGGCACAGGGCACGCATCACCATTCCAAAAGGAGGGAAAGGAGCCTGGTGGGGAAATACTAGGACAAACAAGGCCAAAACCCAGCTGGGGCTAACTCCAAATTCTGCATCTCCATGTCTGATGTCAATGTGCTCTTCAGATCTCCAACTCCTTTCAGCTTTGTTGACTGCAACACACTTCTTCTTCTTGGGCTGCTCCACTCCCTGTCAGCAGCTCTCCTTGGCAGGTTATCCCACAACTGTGGCATCTCCAACATCTTGGGTCTCCAAGGAAATCCAGGCTTCACTTTTACAGCCTCACAAGGGGCCGCCATACAGGGACACCTGCAGCACGCAACTTTGCTACCTTGCTTAAGACCCAGGTATGGGACTGGAGCTAACAGCCCTCACCCAGCTTCCCTTGAATCCACGGATAAAACACACACACATGCACACACATATACACACACATACACACATACATATACAAACATACACACATACATACATACACACACACATACACACATACATACATACACATACATACACACATACATACACATACATACACACACATATACACACATACATACACATACATACACACATACATACACATACATACATACACACATACATACACACACACACACACTTATCCCTTTCACCTTGCCTTCTTGGCACAATTGCTGGGTGCTACCATTTGCCATCTGGAAAATCACACCCTTAACAATAATATTCATATCTCTGCTCCCACCTGCCCTAAACTTCAGTTGCTATATCTGACCTGACCATGCACCTGTAGGAGCGCCTATGTAGCCACTCCTCCCAAGACCTCACATGGTCCTTCTCTCTCCGAAGCATGGCAAACCTTCCCCTTGCACCTGTCTGCTTTTCCTCCAGGGACCTAGACGATCCACCTATTGCTTTCGCCCAGCAATTGGCCCGTGGCTTTCTTTAATGACAGATCAAGAACCAATTGGGGACTAGGACCCCAGCACCAGCACCGCCCCTACAGACTCCTCTGACACAGGCCTCCTCTGACTCAGCAGCTCTCCTTAGGTGAGGAGAGAGGTTCCACAGCCCCTCTCTTGTAACCTTGACTGTAAAGTCAGAAACACGTGGCCAAAGATGCCAAGTTTTGCTACTTGCTGGGGTTGGAACGTGATCTCCTTGTTCAGTTATATGTATCTTCACCAGCACTCTGGTTTCCGTGGCTTCTTTTACTGCCTAAGCTGTTCTAAAGCTTGCTCTTTAGACCAGGCTGGCCTTGAACCCAGAGGTCCACCCTCCTCTGCCTTCTGAGAGCTGGGATTAAGGGGCACACGGCCACACCTGGCCCTAAGAATTTCTCTAATTCTCTTTCAGTCTTGTAAAATTCATTTCATCAAGTTAGGAGCTTGACTGGGTGGGGCCTTGCCCTAAGGGCACACCACTTCCGTTATTCCGTTTGGGAGCAGGTTTTTCTTTACACTCTTTATCTCCTTGACCATTACAATTCCTGGTGCCCCCTTTCTCCTCAAACTGTATATTTTGTATAACTTTGCATAAGCATGGCTGCTATTGCTAATCACCCAGGCAACATAGGCAGTACTAGGCTGTCTGGAGATCTCTGCCAAAAGCTGTTCCTTCAAAACATAGCCTCAGGCAGATGTTTTGGACAAGGACAGAAAGCAACCAAAATATCACAAGAATGGTCTCTAGGCCACACTAATATTCTTCCCCTCTGAAACCTTTTGAGCCTTAGTTCAAACCTCCCTAAGCACCAATGTCTTCTATGCTTCTACTAGGATAGCACATTAAGCTCTGCTTAAAATGTCCAATTGCTTTTCTACTCCAATGTCCAAAAGCAGTCCATATTCACACACACACACACACACACACACACACACACAGAGAGAGAGAGAGAGAGAGAGAGAGAGAGAGACAGACAGACAGACAGACAGACAGACAGACAGACAGACATCTGGCTTATTAATACCCCAGTCCAGTCTCTGATACCAACTTCCATCTTAGCTAAGGTTTAAGGTTTTTGTTGCTGTGAAAAGACACCATGACCACAGCAGATCTTATGAAAAAAGCATTTCATTGGATCTGGCTTACGCATTCAGAGGTTCAGTCCACTATCATGGTGGGAAGCATGGTAGCAGCAAGCAGACATACATGGTACTGAAGAAGAAGTCAAGAATTCTGCATCAGCAAGCAACAGGAGGAGAGACAGAGAGACACTGGGTTTGGTTTGAGCTTTTGAAACCTTACAGCCAGGGGGCTTATGTGACTTTCTGGGAATGGGGGGGGGGGGCAGAAAAGGGGAAATCATTTGAAATGTAAATAAAAAATATATCGAATTTAAAAAAAACTGCAAAAAAAAAAAAGAAAGAAAAGAAAAGAAACCTTACAGCCCACTCCCAGGGACACATTTCCTCCAACAAGGCCACACTTCCTTATTAGTGCCATTCCAGGGATACATTTCTGCATGGGATCAGCTCCGGCTGCAAGGGTCAAGTCCGGAGATGGGGGAGGGGCATTGTTGACTTTTAAGTGACCCCCAATAGCTTTACCGTCTTTATTTGTATGAACACAATCCTGCTTGCTTGAGCAGTGACATCATCATTTACTTTATTAATGTTATTAAATCATAACAGCATTATAAAAGCCCCCAATAGTTTCCTTCCTCCTTCCTCCCTCCCTCTGGGTCAATCCCCCCCCATCAGCCCCCATATTTTGCACAACAAAGCACAGTTTTAGCAAGCCAAAAGCAAATGTTTAGCCAGAAATGTCCTGTGTACTTGAGCGCATACCCAGCTGGGAGCAAATACGGTTACATTATGGTTGCCCAGGTAAGTGGCAAATTAAACATCTGTGGGTGTAAGTCAGTCATCCAATAGCACCCTCTGTCATGATTTTTTTTTAATTGCAGGCAAGGGCATGACCATTTTACCATGCAACCATTCCTGATGTGCACCCATCAATTCCTGATACCACCTTTCCAAAAACCATCTATCGATCAGACCTAGTTTCTCTATTTTCTACGTCTCTGTTGATCAGACAGGCTTCTTCAGAACAGTTACGCAAGCAGGACCCACTGCTCTCCACAACTGCCACAGGCTTACTCGGTGTGACTAGAGCTGCTTCTCTAGGGACATGATTACATGTCCCAAAATACCCCAGATTAATGGTCATACCTGGAGGGTTGATGGAGTCAGAAAGAGGAGAGGAGGGTTTTACCTCTCAAAAGAACATTTCAAGCTGGGTGGTGGTGGCCCACGCCTGTAATCCCAGCACTCAGGAGGCAGAGGCAGGCGGATTTCTGAGTTTGAGGCCAGCCTGGTCTACAGAGTGAGTTCCAGGACAGCCAGGGCTACACAGAGAAACCCTGTCTCGAAAAAAACAAATCCAAAAAACAAAAAACAAAACAAAAAAAAAAAACCAAAAAAATTTTACAAAGCTAGGAGAGCTTGTAGCACATTACGGTCTAGGTAATAAGCACAGCTATAGGCCACCAAATTCACCACAGGTCCTTGCCAAGTGGGAAGGGGTCTCCATGGACCTTGCCGCAGTAGAGTCCAGACAGTGAAGAGCTCATATGCTGTTCCTTGCAGATGCTGCATGGCCACACCCACTCAGATGTGGCCACACCCACTCCGACAAAGCCACACCCAGTATGACAAGGCCACACCCACTCTGACAAGGCCACACCTCCTAACAATGCCACTCCCAATGAGCCTAGGGAAGCCATTTTCATTCACACCCCTGTGATGGTTAACATTACATTTGGACTTACTACACTTTTGAGACAAAAAACAAAATCTGCCTATAACATGAAAGCCGTCCCCAGCTTGTACAGGCTGCTCCCTAGCAGCCCACTCCCCCCTTTTTTCCAGACAGTGACAGTATTCTTAGATCGACTGATCTTGTAAAATGTGCTGTTCTAGCAAGATAATAATCGGTCATACGACTAGCAGCTATCTCTGCTCAGCGACTAGGAAAACTGTAAGGCACGTGTGATAAATTTAGACCTTGCCCACACGTAGACAGAACGCGTGTAATTGTGTGGGTTTTCGCTCTATAAGCCTCAGACTGGTATGACTAGACGTTGCATCTCGAGAACGCTCAGTTGCAGCACCATGAGAATCCAGCGGCAATATTTAATAAGGCCTCTTCTTATGAAAATTGATTCATGGTCATGACGAGTCTGTGAATGATCCCCAGACCCACAATACCCCACCACATCTAGGAAGGAGAAATCTTAATGAGAAAATGACCCCATAAGATCAGCCTCGAAGGCTGTAGTGCCTCAAGCCTTTAATCACACCACTTGGGAGGCAGAGGTTCGTCTCTGAGTTCAAGGCCAGCCTCTTCTACAAAGCAAGTTCTAGTTCCAAGACAGCCAGGGCTACACAGAGAAACTCTGTCTTGAAAAAATAAAAAGCCCAAAGCAAAACCAACCAAACAAAACACCATATTGAGCAACCCATGAGGAGCAAGCCAGTAAGCAGTACTCCCCATGGCCTGTGCTCCCCATGGCCAGTGCTCCCCATAGCTTGTGCTCCCCATAGCTTGTGCTCCCCATAGCTTGTGCTCCCCATGGCCTGTGCTCCCCATGGCCTGTGCTCCCCATGGCTTATGCTCCCCATAGCTTGTGCTCCCCATAGCTTGTGCTCCCCATGGCCTGTGCTCCCCATGGCCTGTGCTCCCCATGGCTTATGCTCCCCATAGCTTGTGCTCCCCATAGCTTGTGCTCCCCATGGCCTGTGCTCCCCATGGCCAGTGCTCCCCATAGCTTGTGCTCCCCATAGCTTGTGCTCCCCATGGCTTGTGCTCCCCATGGCCTGTGCTCCCCATGGCCTGTGCTCCCCATAGCTTGTGCTCCCCATGGCCAGTGCTCCCCATGGCTTGTGCTCCCCATGGCCTGTGCTCCCCATGGCCTGTGCTCCCCATGGCTTATGCTCCCCATGGCTTGTGCTCCCCATGGCCTGTGCTCCCTATAGCTTGTGCTCCCCATGGCTTCCGCTTCACTTCCTGCTTCCAGAATCCCATTGTCCCCATCACTTCTCCTCATGACGGACTCTTGCCTGGAAGTATGAGCTAAAACAAGCCCTTTCTTCCCCAAGCTGCTTTTGGTCAGGGTATTCTATTACAGGATCAGAAACTCTAAGACATGGGTGCACACCAGCCGTGCCTGTTCAAAGCCCCAAGTCTTAAACATGTACAGATCCAGCCAGACTCTGAGGGAGGCAGGATCCTGCAAAGTTTTGCTTACCTGTGACATTCTACTCCAGATGAGTTCATCTCCTTGTTCCAATCCCAGATCTCAGATTTTTTAAAAAAAGATTTATTTATTATATATAAGTACACTGTCTCTGTCTTCAGACACCAGAAGAGGGCATCAGATCTCATTATAGATGGTTGTGAATCCCATGTGGTTGCTGGGATTTGAACTCAGGACCTTCAGAAGAGCAGTCAGTGCTCTTATTGTGAGCCATCTCTCCAGCCCCAGATCTCAGATTTGACCAGATTCTGAGAACCTGCTTTCTCTTCCTTATACTTTTTTGGAGGCAGGATCTCAGAGTCCAGGCTAACCTTGAACTCACTACGGAGCCAAAGAAGAGCATTGCATTCCCAGCCTTCTTGCTTTTACCTGTCAAGGCTGGGATTTATAGGTGTGTGTAACATGGATGGCCTCCGCCCGGTGGTTCTCAACCTGGGAGTCTCTGACCCCTTTGGGGTCTAATGACCCTTTCACAGGGGTCACCTAAGACCATCAGAAAACACAGACATTTACATTACGATTCATAACAGTAGCAAAATTCCAGTTATGAAGTCGCAATGAAAGAATTGTATGGTTGGCGGTCACCACAACACAGGAACTGCATTAAAGTGTGGACTCATTAGGCAAGTGGAGAACCACTGCTTTGGTCCTTTGGTTGGTTGGTTGGTTTTGTTTTTTCCACAGACTCTCACTATGTAGCCTTGGCTGACCTGCAACTTGCTATGTAGACCAGGTGGGCTTTGAACTCATGGAGACCTAGTCTCTGCTCCTGCTTCCCAAGTGCTGGGATTAGTGTGTGACAAGGAGCCTAGCTTTGTTTAAACATTTCCATGTGTGTCCTGAAAATTAAAGGCAGGTTTGGTGAAAGGCGTCTTTACCTGCTGAGCTATCTGACTGGACTGTGGCTTGTGGATTTTGTTTCTTTTGCCTTTAAAAACAAAAACAAACAAACAACAACAACAACAAAAAAAAATGGGGGCTGGAGAGATGGCTCAGTTAAAAGCACTGACTGCTCTTCTGAAGGTCCTGAGTTCAAATCCCAGCAACCACATGGTGTCTCACAACCATCTGTAATGGGATCTGATGCCCTCAGTGTTTGAAGACAGCTACAGTGTACTCACATAAAATAAAAATATTTAAAAAACAAATAAAAACAGCAAAAAGCAAACAAAAAACTACACACACACACACACACACACACCCAGGGTCTCAGTGTACAGCCTGGTTGACTTAGAACTCACTATGTAGAGGAGGCTGGTCTTAGACTCAGAGTTCCTAGTGCTGAGCTTAAGGCTTGGCTCATGTTTTGCTTTCCATATTTGATATTTCTCTTTTGTTTATTTTCCCTGTCTTTAAATTTTAAATAATTATTTCTTAGTACTTTGTAGACCAGGGTGTCCTGGAATTCACAGGTAAAGGTGTTCCCACCACACCTTTTACAGCATTTTTCCTTCTTTCTTTTTAAAGATTTATTTATGAGTACATTGTGGCTGTCTTCAGACACACCAGAAGAGGGCATCGGATCCCATTACAGATGGTTGTGAGACACCATGTGGTTGCTGGGATTTGAACTCAGACCTTCAGAACTCAGGACTTCGGAAGAGCAGTCAGTGCTCTTAACCTCCGAGCCATCTCTCCAGCTCTTATACAGCATTTTCATAAAGCAATAAAGTTACAATGAGTTCCACCTTACTCACAGGTCACTTTATTGAACCATTTAAAATAGTAGCAATAAAACTGTTACTATATGTCTTCTGATAATAAAAAGTAAATATTTGGTCTTTACCCTGGTTTCCTGGCTCAGAATGTCCCATACCCTTTGAATTTCCTGAGTCGATAGTCTCTGATTGGTTGTAATAAGCCTCATTCAACTTACCTTTCAACTGTACCGAGAATCCAGTGATTCACGGAGACTCTGGGGTAGCTTCGGAAGGGACCTGATTGCCAGGGGGAATCAGTCTTGTGATTAGAGGATTACTGGCGGATAACCAACGAAACAATACCTACTCAAACCTGTCAGCAATGAAGCTTCAGAAATCCATGAGCAGTGGGATTTGGAGAGCTTTATGTTGGTGAGAATACTAATATACCAGAAAGAGGGTGGTCCCAGCTCCACAGGAGCCTTAGCCTCCAACACCCTCCCCCCACAAACCCCTATTTATGGACCGTGTGGTGTGTCTTGATCTGACTTTGTAAGTCGACTTGTTTTCAGTGGTTCAGGAAGGAGTAAGGAGCGTTGCAACAGGCTCTGGCACGGTGGCAGCCTGGTGCGCTTATCAACAGCCAGTGTGAAATTGTGCAGGCGCCCAGAGCCCGGGCTCCCGGAGAAGGTGCCTTGTGGCGAAGGTTCCAGCCGCTGGCCTATGAGCATAGCGCCCTCTAGCGTCGGCACACGCCATTGCAGCTACATCCTCAGAAACTGCAAGTTCCCTAAACACAATTGATTGCTAAACACAATCAACCAGCAAAGGACATTTTAATGGTAAAAAATGCGACTGAGCCGGCTAACCTGGGTGTTTGCTCTTTGAATGAACCATGTTTACAGTGGAAAAACCCCACAGATCTTAGGACGAGGGTGATAGAACCAGCAGCTCCCCCGGGGGACTGCCCTGGACCTGTGGAGACTCTTCCTTCTTCTCTTGCTTTGATTTCCTTGAGAATGCATTTCCAGCGTGTCCCCTCTCCCGCCTCTTCCTCTTTTCCTCTCTTCCATCCTGGTAATGAAGTGTTCTTCCGTTACCTCACAGGACAAGAAGCACAGGAGCGGGGATTTTGTTCAGCGTCCCTCAGCAGACCCCAAGGGTTCAGAACATTCCCCGGGGTAAATAGGGATTCCCTAGCTGCTGTGTCTGGACCCTCGGACTGTAACACCTCACACCTCACCATGTTCTGCTTCTGTGGAAGGCGCTGTTGCTGAAGTGCTTTCTTTCCTGTTTTTGTTTGTTTTTGTTTTGTTTTTCAGGACAGAGTTTCTCTGGGTAGCGCTGGCTGACCCTGGGCTCTATGACCTTGAACTCAGAGATCCCCCTGCCTCTTCCTCCTGAAAGCTGGGATTAAAGGCCTGAGACGCCTCTGCCCTGGCACAAAAGCGCTCTCTAAAAGCACAGACAGTTTCTCTCTCACATGTGAGATTCTCTCTATCGCTCTTTCCTAAGGGGGGGGGCAGAGCATTGCGAGCTGGCAGTTTGTGGGTTAACGCGTTCACTTTCTAGAGACAGAGAACGGTTTGCTAGAGTTCGGAAGCTGTCAAGCTCCACTTGGACTCCCCCACCCCCTTAGCATTGAGTTCTACCTTTTACGTGCCTTCTTCCTCGGCCCTGGCTGCCTGCTGTGGTGGAAGCGGGAAGACACGGGTAGATTCGCAGACTCCTGCGTCCCATTTTCCTCCTAGTCTCCCTGCTGACCAGCAGTGCCCTGAGCCGACTCAAGAACTGGCTCCGCCGAGCCTGGCTGTGTGCACTGATACCCAACGCTATTACAAAGCACTTAGAGGTACAGATGCTCTGGCAATTGTCTAAAGAGCTCGCCAGCTCTGCTCTCCTGCTCATTAGCACAGGCTGACTCTCTATCCCGGTCCCACACCCCAGCTGCAACATCAGCTTAGCAGAGACACACATCCAAAGATGTCAGCCACTCAACTTTCATAAGAAAAGGCACCTGAGGGCTGGCAGCAGCGAGGGCGTGGCTCTAGGGAAGCTGGGAGTGGGAGGTGTCCTCTTCCCAAACAACACACTTAAAGTAGTTGTCAAGTATCTAAAAGTGACACTTCTTGTTTCTGTACTCTTCCCTGGAGTTTTCTTTATTCAGCGGGTTTCCAGGATACTAACTTATTTACTTATTTACTTTTTTAAAGACAGGGTCTCACTCTGTAGTGTATGACAGCTTGAAGCTCAGTATATAGATTACTGTGGCTGAGTTCACGGAGATCCTCCTGTCTCAGTCTCCTAAACACTGGATTTATAAGCACGAGTGAGTTACCACATCTGTCTCAGTTTAGGATGATGATTTGAAAACTTGCTGTTGTTGGATTTTGTTTGCTTTGTTTAGTCTGGGACAGGCTCTGTAGCACAGGCTGGGCTGGCATGCTTGGTCCTCCTGCCCCAGCTGCCCAAGTACAAGGATCATAGGCATGCACTATCATCCAGCTCTTAAAGATTATTTTTAATAGAGCATACTGTGTAGTATTTAAATAAAAATATTTTATGCTTGTATTCCATAATTTAGTAATTTCTCAAAATTATAGAGGACTTAAAAGTGTTACATGAAAAATTCAAATGCAAAAGAAAAGTTAACCATAAGGATCTAAGCTATTTTAAAAAATCATTTTTCTAGACAGGGTTTCTTTGAGTAGCGGCTTTGGCCGTCCTGGAACGAGCTCTGCAAACCAGGCAGGCCTGGAACATGCTATAGATTTTTAAACTTTAGACTTTATGAGAACCCTCTTATGTTCCTTAACAGGAGGCAAGAGATTTCACATATTTCCCAATCTTCCACTTCCCCGCTTTCTGCACGGTCCACACCCGCCCAGGGTGACTCCGTTTTTGACAGCCACCAACCTTCCTTGACCCCTGGTCGCTTCTCAGAGCCCACAGTTCCCAGGGAGGAGGGGTCAGTCTTGGTGCTGAACGTCATGTGGGTTTCTGTACATTTATAGTGAGATAGATCATCAATCTCATCACGTTTTGTCTTGGCACGGAGTAAATTTTCTGCCGGAAGACTCAGCCATGATTCCCCTGTTCCCGCTCGGCTCCCCCAGCCCCGCCCCGCCCCCAGCAACCCCATTCCCGACAGCTACGGTTCTGGAATGTCACACAGTGGGAACTGTGCTGTCCGCTCTGTTCAGGTTGGCTTCGTTCATTTAGCAGCAGCCACTGGAGAGCGGCTCATTTATCTTAGCACCGAGTGCTGTTCCGCCTTCTGGAAGGATCACGGCTCATTTTCCATGGACCTCATTCCCCAGGACGTTTCGGTTGCTTCCGAGGTTTGACCGCTGTGCGTGGAGCTGCTGTGACTATCCACGCCCAGAGCTCATGGCACACATCTTACAAGTTACGGTTTTCCACAGCAACCCCTCCTGACCCCCTCCCCCCAGTCACCAAGAACAGTCGCTGGTAAGATTCACCCCAAGCAGCAGAGCTGTAAATCTGGTTTCTACCCTGCTTCCTTCTGAAGCAACCGGCCGAATCCTAGCGAAGTCAACAACACGAGGGCTGGAGGAGGCAGGGGGAGTCTCTGATCCCTTTTATGGTTTATGTTTCTTGGCATGATCAGCGTGAACAGCCAGCAAGAACAAGGTAGATGTGACCACAAAGTCCCCTTGGATTGCACGAGACCTTAGATCATGCCGGGATCGATTTAAACCATAAATGGTTGAGGTGCAACTGTGACGTCCACTGTGGATGAATGGCCTGAGCAGCTCGATTCCAGAGAGTGTGACGACAACGATTCCAGAGAGTGTGATGACAACGACCGGATCACGTGGTTCCCAGGACGGTTTAAATTCAGAACCTGGAAGAAAGCAAGCTCTGAGTCTGGCGGACAAAAAGAATGTAGCCCTCGGGGCTGGAGAGGCGGCTCAGCGGTTAAGAGCACTGACTGTTCCTCCAAAGGAGCTGAGTTCAAATCCCAGAAACCACATGGTGGCTCACAGCCATCCCTAATGAAATCTGACACCTCTTCTGTTGTGTCTGAAGACTGACAGTGACAGTGACACAGTGTACTTACATATAATAAATAAATCTTAATAAAATAAAAAAGATAAAAAGAATGTAGCCCAGGTTCAATGTGAAGAACACTGCCAGGTCCTCCCGAGGACCTGGGTTCGGTTCCTATTACCCACGTGGCGGCACACAAGAATTTGTAACATAATTCCCTCTTTCTAGAGATTTCAGAATCAGTCTTTACAGTATTTGTGGATGGCCCTGACTTAAGGAAACTTCAGAAACAAAACAATTAGAACAATTAGGAACTGGATATTTATATCACCCGGGGGTAGATGTGCATATAACTTGGTGTCAGCAGAGACTCCCAAACGTCTGAACAAACACAACCCATCATTCCTGGCCACCTGGGTTCTGAGCGATTAGAACTCAAGCTTAGCTACTTTTACTGATCGAGCTATCACTCTAGAACTATTTTAATTATTTTATTTTATATTTTTTGAGGAAGTGTCTTATTATATAGCCCTGACTAGCTCAGAAATCAGAGATCCACCCCTCTCTGCCTCCCAACTACTGGGATTAAAGGTATATGCCACCAAGCCTATCTTGGTCTTTATGAATTGCGAACAAATCGGCTTTAATCATGATACTTTCATGCATGCATGTAATATCCGTAGCTCACACCTAACCCCATTTCCCTTTCTCATTTCACTTCCTTCCTCCAAGATAAAAATTCTCCTTAATGATTATCAAATGAGTGAAATTAAAGATTAGAGTAACAGCACCTGAGAGTTGCAGGTAGACATCTGCTTATCAAGGTTCGAAGTCCTTCAGGAAGATCCGAAAGAGTGCCTTGCCAGGAAGTGAGATCGTGACTAGGCCGTGTGGGACCAGATCGCAATATTCACTGAGTTTGGTGTTTTGCTGTCTCTCCACACCCGGGAGATTCTTTCCACAGAGCATAAAGTTAGTTGGCGTTTCAGTGGAAGGCAGGTACCTCATGCACAGCTGTGCTCAGCAGCTGGAGTGGACAGAGTTCGCCCCAGTCAGCTTTACCTCTCTGGTCATGGAGACGCAAGGGCCTGTGCTCCCGAGCGGTAGGATTCACACAGACATCTGTCCGATGCCCTGCTTGCCAACTGTAAAGACAAAATAATTATCAATGCTTCAGTTTTAAGACATGTATAGAGGGGGCCAGAGAGATGACTCAGTGTTTAAGAGTATTTGCTGCTCTTCTGAAGGTCCTGAGTTCAATCCCAGCAACCACATGGTGCCTCACAACCATCCAGAACAAGATCTGAAATCTATGGGCCGGAGTGAGCAGGGCCAGACCCTGTCTGGATTGAAACAAAATATGAGGGCAGCGAAGCCAGCATCTGACTAGCACAAGGATAACGTTTACACACTGCACACAAACACTGCCTACACAACTTATTTTTCAAAAGTAATTTCCCTAAAAACATTTATTCTGAGGCTGACTTAGGGAAATCAATTCATTCTTAGTAGCGAATTTCCACATCTTAACCATTAACAGAAGAGGTAATGATCAGATTTCTGAAATCTGGAAAGGATGTTTGGTTTGTGGTCCAATATTTATGACCAATAACTCATTCTTTTAGATATATTTTATTTTATGTGCATTACGACTCTACATACATGGTGCCACCTGAGATCAGAACACGGGTCAGATCCCTGGAACTGGAGTTATTAATGGTGTGAGCCACCATGTGGGTGTTGGGAATTGAACATGGATCCTCTGCAGGAACAACAAGTGCTCTAAACCACTGAGCCATCTCCTCCCTCCCCGAAGAACTCATGTCTCTCCCTTGTTTTCTTTAGACACTTCCTGTCTGTTTTCACTCACTTCCTGTCTATTTTCACTGGCTTCCTGTCTATTTTCACTGACTTTCTGTCTCTTTTCACTGATTTCCTGTTTGTTTTCACTCACTTCCTGTCTATTTCCACTCACTTCCTGTCTATTTCCCTTATACTCTGCTGCCTGATCTGTGTGCTTTGGGATGTCCTCTTTGGTCTTTCCCACAGAATGCTGAGGTCTTGGTGACGTCACTGATGAGATGCATAAGGAAAGCTGTTGTGGAAGAACAGGTGACGCTTCAGTGCAAGTCCTTTTGACACCTGAGTTCTGGTGTCTGCGTTCCTAGCAGACCTGACCGCATGGAGTAACCACCCAGCCAGTTCACAGTCACATCATCAAACCACCAGGATTACTGAAGAGTCACCTCAGCTAATCCGTCATGAGTTCCCTCTGTAGGAAACACTCCATGCTATTTTCTAAAGACACTGAGATTGAGGTGGAACTTATTGCCCAGTTCTTCAGTTAACGGGACAGATGTGCCAGGTGACCCTTAAAAGAAAGTGGAAGAGCTGATGTATCTCTGTGCTTCAAGGAACTCTGCCTTCGCCATCAGTGTCAGACCTCATTACAGATGGTCATGAGCCACCATGTGGTTGCTGGGATTTGAACTCAGGACCTCTGGAAGAGCAGTCAGTGCTCTTAACCACTAAGCTATCTCTCTAGATTCCCCTCCCCCCAAATAACCATTCTTACATTCATCCAGCACATATATTTCAAACATTGTGTTCCAGGGTTACTTAGTATTTTCACGTATACTCAAAGAGAGTTTCAACCATTTTTTCCCTTGTTTCATTGGGAAGTTATTTCTTTTTTTAAGATTTACTTATTATATGTAAGTACACCGTAGCTGTCTTCAGACACTCCAGAAGAGGGAGTCAGATCTCATTATGAATGGTTGTGAGCCACCATGTGGTTCCTAGGATTTGAACTCACAAGCTTCAGAAGACTAGTAGGCGCTCTTAACCACTGAGCCATTTCTCCAGCCCAGCCTGGGAAGTCATTCCTGCATATAGTATAACATCAGGATCTAATTTTATTCTTTATCTAAGTGGCTACTTTGTTGTTAGTACTGTTTATTGAAAAGCTGTGCCGGGCAGTGGTGGCACACGCCTGTAATCCCAGCACTCTGGGAGGCAGAGGCAGGCGAATTTCTGAGTTCAAGGCCAACCTGGTCTACAGAGTAAGTTCCAGGACAGCCAGGGCTACACAGACAAACCCTGTCTCAAAAAACTCAAAATCCAACAAAAAAAAAAAAAAAAAAAAAAAACCAAAAAACAAAACAAAAAAAGAAAAGAAAAAGAAAGCAAAGCAAAGCTGTTTTGCTCCAGTGACAGAGTGACGGGAGCTCCAGGGAATGTCCACAGAGCCTGCTCCCTAGCTGTCCTAAAGTCAGTGGCTTTGCGAGTGTGTTCTAATTCAAGGGACTGAGGACTGTGCTTGAATCCTTGGCAACACTAGTTTCCCATGTAGTTTTAACAATGTCCCATCTGTCTCTGCCTGTTTATTTTTCTGCATGCTTTAGCATAAACTTGTCTAGCTCCAAAAACAATAAGCTTCGTTGGCATTTTTTATTGGGATTGTCTTACCAAAACCCCAAAAGCAAAACACCCCCCCAAAACACCCCCAAACCAAACCAACCAAACAAAAGTCCTCTTTAATAAAGTAACTTGGGAAGGGCCACATCTCTGTGCCGCCAGCCATGTTATGTAAGAGGAATGACATCATCCGGGATGACGTCACCCTCATACCCCATGTTAGCTCTTTCGAGTTTTCAAAATGTTTTCCTCATGGTGGCTTTGTGTTTCTGGATCTCATTTGCTCTGAGATAGTTTATCTTTTCTGTTGCCATTGTAAATGGATCTTTACTGTGGGTTAATCATCTAGCTGGCTGTTCTTTGTAGCTTGGAGCTGCTGGGGTGTTTATTGTAGCCTGTAGTCTGCTAAGCTGCTCAGTCATTTTCTTGCTTGAGTCAGTTTTATAATTTGTTATCTAGATTTTTACAGATCTGTGATCATGTTAGTGTCTTTGCATTTTTAAGCTGCACAGTTGTCATTTCCTTTTTTAAAAGAGATTTATTTATTATATATATGAGTACACTGTAGCTGTCTTCAGGCACACCAGAAGAGGCCATCAGATCCCATTTACAGATGGTTGTGAGCCACCATGTGGTTGCTGGGAATAAAACTCAGGAACTGTGGAAGAGCAGCCAGTGTGGAGAGCACTCTTAGCCGCTGAGTGGTCTCTCCAGCCCAAGCTGTCATGTCTTGTCTGACTGCATGGCTACGTTTCTGGAAGAATTTTCTGGTGGCAGCTTCTAATTTTAGGAGAAATACTCTTGGGAAGGGTGGTGGTGTTCCACACACTAGGGAGGCAGAGGCAGGAGGATCTCTGTGAATTCAAGACTAGTGTGGTCTCCAACTCACAGAGTAAGTTTCAATACATCCATTGAATGTATGAAATACATTCAATACACAGAGAAACCCTTTCTCCAAACAAACAAACCAACAAAACAAAACAAACAAACTGTCTTAGTCAGGGTTTCTATTCCTGCACCAACATCATGACCAAGAAGCAAGTTGGGGAGGAAAGGGTTTATTGAGCTTACACTTCCATGCTGCAGTTCATCACTAAAGGAAGTCAGGACTGGAACTCAAGCAGGTCAGGAAGCAGGAGCTGATGCAGAGGCCATGGAGGGATGTTTCTTACTGGCTTGCTTCCCCTGGCTTGCTCAGCCTGCTCTCTTATAGAACCCAAGAATACCAGCCCAGGGATGGCACCACCCACAAGGGGTCCTCCCCACTTGATCACTAATTGAGAAAATGCTTTACAGCTGGATCTCATGGAGGCACTTCTCAACTGAAGCACTTTTCTCTGATAACTCCAGCCTGTGTCAAGTTGACACACAAAACCAGCCAGTACACAGGCAGAACACCCATGCTACTACTACTACTGCTAATAATAATAATAATAATAATAATAATAATAACAACAACAACATCTTTGTTTCCTAAACAGAGTTAAGGGGCTGAAGAGATAGATGTACCAGCAGTGAAGAGTCCTAGCTGCTTTTCCAAAGTACCAAGGTTGGATTTCCAGCACCACATGGCATTTACACCATTTGTCACTCCAGGAGACCAACACCCTCTTCTGACCTTCATAGGCACCAGGCACACACGCGATGCGCCAACACACAAGCAGGCAAAAACACCCACACACATCTTTCATCTTAAAGATTTATTTATTTAATGTATGTGAGTGCTCTGTCTGCTGTACACAGGTAGGCCAGAAGAGGGCATCAGATCCCATGACAGATGGTTGTGAGCCACCATGTGGTTGCTGGGAATAGAACTCAGGACCTCCGGAAGAGCAGCCAGTGCTTTAAAACACTGAGTCATCTCTCCAGCCCCTATAATTTTTTGTTTGTTTTGTTTTGTTTTTTTCAAGACAGGGTTTCTCTGTGTAGCCCTGGCTGTCCTGGAACTCTCTCTGTAGGCCAGGCTGGCCTCGAACTAAGAAATCGGCCTGCCTCTGCCTCCCAGAACGCTGGGATTACAGGCGTGTGCTACCACTGCCCGGCTGTGAAGTTCAACTTATTAGCTAGCTTTATTGCTTTCTTTTTCTAAAAAATACTTGTTTATTAAAAAATATTACATATTTGTTTATTTATGAGTGTGTTGCTTTGAATGAGAATGACTCCCATAGGTTCAAATGTTTGAACGCTTGGTCCCCAGTTAGTGGAACTGCTTGAGGAGGATGAGAAGAGGTGGCCTTCTGAGAGGAGTGTGTCATTGGGAGTGGACTTTGAGGTTTCAAACCCTCTTGTGGCAGTTTTTTCTCTCCTTGCACTGTGTGGGTCATGGGATTGAACCCAGGTGATCAGTTCATCGACAAGTGCCTTCACCTGCTGAGCTACCTCACAGACACAGACACTGCCTCACAGACCCCACCTCACAGACACAGACCCCACCTCACAGACACAGACCCCACCTCACAGACACAGACCCTACCTCACAGACACAGACACTGCCTCACAGACCCCACCTCACAGACACAGACACCACCTCATAGACACAGACACCACCTCACAGATAGACATCACCTCACAGAAACAGACACCACCTCACAGACACAGACCCCACCTCACAGATAGACATCACTTCACAGACACAGACCCCACCTCACAGACACAGACCCCCACCTCACAGACACAGACATTGTCTCACAGACACAGACCCCACCTCACAGACACATACACCACCTCACAGACACAGATCCCACCCCACACAGACACGATTTCACAGACAGACCCCACCTCACAGACACAGACACCACCTCACAGACACAGACCCCACCTCACAGCACAGACCCCACCTCATAGACACAGACACCACCTCACAGATAGACATCACCTCACAGAAACAGACACCACCTCACAGACACAGACCCCACCTCACAGACATCACTTCACAGACACAGACCCCACCTCACAGACACAGACCCCCACCTCACAGACACAGACATTGTCTCACAGACACAGACCCCACCTCACAGACACATACACCACCTCACAGACACAGACACCACCTCACAGACACAGACCCCACCTCACAGACACATACACCACTTCACAGACACGATTTCACAGACAGACCCCACCTCACAGATACAGACACTACTTCACAGACACAGACCCCCACCTCACAGACAGACAGCACCTCACAGACACCTACTCTCTATTTTTCTTTACTTTGCTTACCTCTTTTTGTGCTTTTCCTAGTTTTTGTTTTGGTGATGGTGGTGGGGACCATGGCTTTGAGATATTACACAAGTACACTACCACTGAGCAATACCCGCAGCCCACTTCACACAGAAATGTAATTAATTTATTTAAAAAAAATTTCTGGCCAAGCTTAACTTTCGGAACTTTCGACGCCTTTCAGACACCTCAGTTACCTTGAGCAATCGAACATTCTCTTACAGAGGTAGAACCAGTGGCTCATCTATGACTACTATCTCAAAGAACAACAGAGCAATTAAAAACTCAACAAGACTAAACCGTTTGGACAATAGCGAGTATTCCGGGAAGTCATCCATCTTGGGCAAGTTAAGCGACAGGGTACATTATACAAGCTTACAGGCTAAACCACGTTCTCATGGGTCTCTTAAGCACAGCTGTCTTCACATTTTAAACATAATGCTCATCATCACAACACATGCACACTCACTGACCGAGTCACTGTCCTATTGCTGTGAAGAGGAGCGTGACCAAGGCCACTCTTGTGAAAATGTTTAATTGGGGGCTGGCTTACAGTTTTAGGGTCATCATGGCAAGAAGCAGAGAGGCATTGGGGCAGCAGCTGAGAGCTTTTGCAAGCAGATCTGCAGGCAGGAGAGAGAGAGAGAGAGACAGAGACAGAGACAGAGACACAGAGAGACACAGAGACACAGACAGAGACAAACACAGAGGCATAGACAGACAGGGAGAGACAGACACAGAGAGAGACACAGAGAGAGATAGACAGAAAAAGACAGACACAGAGACAGAGAGAGACAGAGACAGAGAGACAGACAGAGACAAACACAGAGGCATAAACAGACAGGGAGAGACAGACACAGAGAGACACACAGAGAGAGATAGACAGAAAAAGACAGACACAGAGACAGGGAGAGAGACAGAGAGAGACAGAGAGACAGACAGAGACAAACACAGAGACAGACAGGGAGAGACAGAGACAGAGAGAGACACTGGGCCGGGATGGGCTTTTGAAATCTCTAACCCCACATCTAGTAACACTCCCAGTGTCTCACTATGAAGAACATTCCAGATGATCACTGTTGCCTGTTGCATCTGGTTTATCCCGCTGCTGTCTTCACCGTCACTAAGTTAGAGAGATTTTTGTTTGTTTGTTTGTTTGTTTTGTCTTTTGGATTTGGTTTTTTTGAGACAGGGTTTCTCTGTGTAACCCTGGCTGTCCTGGAACTCACTCTGTAGACCAGGCTGGCCTTGAACTCAGAAATCCGCCTTCCTCTGCCTCCCAGAGTGCTGGGATTACAGGCGTGCGCCACCACCGCCTAGTTAGAGAGATTTTTGAACTTTAGCCTATATTTCCTCTTTTGCCCAAGAGTCCTTGATAGACGCTTTTGCTTTTCTGTCTATAACAACATTGATGTATGTTTGCTCTTAATATTTTACTGTTATTATTTTTAAAATAACGTGTATGTGTGTGTGTGGTGCATGTGAGCGCAGTGTCTGAGGAGGCTAGGGTGACGGCGGATCTTCTGGAGCCAGCAGAAGCTACAGTCATTGTGAGCTGTCTGAAGTGGGTGCTGGGATTTGAACTGGGGCCCCCTAGAAGAGCAGTGTGTGCTCTTAACCACTGAGCCATCTCTTCAGCCTCGCGTATCTGTTTTGGTTGTTGATAATTTCCAGGTTGATTACACTCTGAGCAGACTCCTGGCTGTGAGATTTCTTCATAACTTGCTTTGTGATTTTTCCTGAGCGATCCTGTCTTATTTACTTCTGCTCTTAGTTTCTCGAGAGGTGATTTCAGCCTGACGGGGGCTCTGGTGGCCGCTGTCTGGGTCTCCGTTTGCTTGTGGCCCACTGGCTCTGCCGTGTTCTGTGTGGTGTGTTAAAGCCTCAGGACACTGCTGAGCTCTTACACACCCTCTCTGAGTATCTTCCAGTTACTACTTTGGGAGAGCAGACTTTTACCACTATTTGGTGTGACTCATGGTGGAAGTAACTGCTTTGAAATTTATTTGAAAAGTGCATCCCCCATCCCCATCCCCAAGTGCTTTCTCATAGTCCCCAGTGGATTCCCCCAGTGGGTCCCCCCACCCAGTGTACACTGGGTAATGTTTCCCTTATTTACATGTCGTTTCTCATTATTGTACATAAGGTCACTAAGTCATTCTACACATGTGAAGTGCCCACTATACCAGACGAGACTCTGGAAAGCCAAGTGGTAGCAGCCATATGGGCCGTGAGAGAGACAGCCCTTAGTTCTCCCCTCCCCTATGACTGCCCTTCCTCACCTGCTCCTGGCTTTGCATTTCACACCGTATGTCTTCTCTGTAAGGTCCATGAGCTCTGTCAACCCCCAGAAAATCAAGTAGTGGCAGCGTATGGTTGCTAAGCAATAAGTAAATACCAGGTGACTCCGAAACTGTCTGTGCTTATATTTTTCATATGTACTTATATTCTAGACTGGTAGAGATCAGTTCAAATTATTCATTTTGAAATTTCACATTTCCCAACTCCTTGATATTCTTTTGTGCTCCTCCTCCTCCTCTTCCTCCTTCTCCTCCTCTTCTTCTTCTTCCTTCTTTTTCTTTCTTCTTCTTGTTCTTCTTGTTCTTCTTCTTCTTGTTGTTGTTCTTGTTCTTCTTCCTTCTTCTTCTTCCTTCTTCTTCTTCCTTCTTCTTCTTCCTTCTTCTTTCTTCTTCTTCTTCTTCTTCTTCTTCTTCTTCTTCTTCTTCTTCTTCTTCTTCTTCTTCTTCTTCTTCTTCTTCTTCTTTCTTCTTCTTCTTCCTTCTTCGTTTAAGGGAAACCTGAAATCTACCAGGAGAAAGTATTAAGAAAACAAAGGCTTCATCTTCTGCTCAGGTGAACTTTCCAGCTCTCCTTCAACAGAACGACAGAACAACAGAACACGACAGAATGACAGAACGACAGAACACGACAGAACGAGCTCACATTCACTTTTCTCTTTTCTCTCCAAGGGTGAGAAAGCCCAGTCTGCTGCACTCCCACGGGGCCCCGACGCGCGCCATCACCCGGCTGGGCCAGAACCTGAGCCGACTGCACTCAGAACTGGAGGGTCAGGGAGCGAAGAGCCAGCCTCTGCGGGCTCCGGACGCAGTCTCCTCCAGAGAATTTCAAAAGAACAAAGATTCCATATTTCTGCACTGTCGGAAATACATCATGGCCGATGCGCCCAGTTCGAAAGGGTGCTATGGTTTGCCCCGTGGCTGCTGCGACAACCCTGCAGCCAGCCTGCCTTCTGCTGCACAGAGGTACAAACCTCCTTGTGAGGACACACCCGGAAAGTCGTGGCGCAGATGACTCTCCCCCAGAACCAAGATGACCCGTGTGGTCTGCCGGTGTCACTTTAGTGCAGAGATTCCCGGATGTACCTCAATTCCGCCCGGAAGGACCAACCCCCCACCCCCGAGCTGGAAAGAAGCCTCAGTAACTACTTCTCGCAAACCTCACTTTTATGAATGTCTCCACAAGAGGGCACTGTCCCAGACTCAAACTGGAGTCGTTCTGCTGGCATCCCCACAGGGAAAAGCTGAGCGTCGACTTTTCTGAAAGATTCTTTTAAAAACTTGAACGAATTGATTTCCTTTATGGGTATGAGAGTTTCGCTTGCACGCAGGACTGTGAACACAGAAGAGAGCATCCATGATCTTCTGGACCTGGAGTCGCTGATGATTGTTAGCTAGCAGACGTGTGCTAAGAATTGAACCTGGGTCCTCTGGAAGAGCAGCCAGTGCCTCTAACCATGTAGCCTGCTCTCTAGCCCCTTTAGAGGATCTTACCAGAGGCAGATACTTTACTGATGACCAGTCATCTCTGTCAACAAGAGCGATAGGTTGGATCCTTCCCAGTTTAGTGCAGGTCTGAGTGCTTGAACCAAGCAGCATCCATGAATGCAGACAGTCTTCGAAAGCTTTATCCAGGCTCTGAGAGAGACTGGGCACTCGAGAAAGCTCAGCATGATGCTGTGCCATTGGCTAGCACGGTGGCCAGCGGGGCCACGCTCAGGACAGGCACACACGCCTCTTTGTCTGGGTTATCTCCGTTTTGGGACATCATGTCCGTTCTTTTTTCTTTTAATAAATGTGAGTACACTGTCAGACATCAGATCCCATTACAGATGGTTGTGAGCCACCATGTAGTTGCTGGAAATTGAACTCAGGACCTCTGGAAGAGCAGCTGGCGCTCTTAAACTCTGAGCCATCTCTCCAGCCCCCATGTCTGTTCTTAATCTACATACTCAGGAGAGCTGGGAGTTAAGATAGGATCCCATAAACCACTGCCCCGAGACCTTTTCTCAAACTAAGTTAGATTGCATGAGGCTCTGAGGAGGTGAGTAGAGATTGCACCTGATCACACCCCAGAGGGCAGAAGGCCCTGCCGTCACCTTTAAACAAACAAACAAACACAAACAAACAAACAGCAAATCTAAGAGCTTCATCTGTGATTCCAGGATCGAGGAAGACATTTTTCCCCCTCAAGGCAGAAACAAGATATCTGGATGAATCTTTCTTATCAGTCAAAGCTGAGGACCGACTGAGACCTCTGTGCATTCCTTTGCCTGGGCCTCCAGTCTAGTGAATGTGGAGAGTTCACCTGTGTCAGGCAGAGCCAGCTCCAGCAGGTCTGCCAACCAGCTCAGTCAGGGCAAGGTCCAAGTCCAGCAGGCATGTGGACAAAGGAAGAACCCAGGTGCTTAGCTTGGGCTGGGTGCGGAAAACTCACCCACAGCCACCCACACCACCTCTCCCCATGGGCATTGTTCTGTTCCTTGCTAAGCCCAGATGGCGAAGCATTGAGTGGCAAGACTGGCCATACTGTTCTTGTGTAGCAGGGCCGGGCTCGAGCGGTCATGGGGTTACTGCTGGGCCGCACTAGTGTGATCGAGGGTTTATGGCTAGTCACATTGTGAGCACAGGAAACAAGGGCTGCTTCAGATTCATACGGCAGAACGACTGACTGTGGATGGGTACTGGGTGCTAGTGCCCGTAGGAGCTCTTATCCAGAGGGAGGCCTTGGCTGGTATTCTCTTCATATCTGCCTATTCAGTGTCTGATATCTGGCAATCCTAAATAAATCTTCATATTTAGAGTGTAGATCCGGCACTTGGGAGGCAGAGGCAGGCAGATTTCTGAGTTTGAGGCCAGCCTGGTCTACAGAGTGAGTTCCAGGACAGCCAGGGCTACACAGAGAAACCCTGTCTCAAAAAATCAAAAAACAAAAAACAAAACAAAACAAAAACAAAAAACAAAAACATAGAGTGCAGATCAGGGGCTGGAGAGATGGCTCAGCAGTTAAGAGCACTGACTGCTCTTCCAGAGGTCCTGAGTTCAAATCCCAGCAGCCACATGGTGGCTCACAACCATCTGTAATGAGATCTGACGCCCTCTTCTGGTGTGTCTGAAGAGAGCTACAGTGTACTTACATACAATAATAAATCTTTGGGCAGCAGGGAGCAGGACTGGAGTGAACAGAAGTCCTGAGTTCAATTCCCAGCAACCACATGATGGCTCACAACCATCTGTACAGCTACAGTGTACTCATATACATAAAATAAATAAATAAAATATTTAGAGTGCACATCCTCCAATTTAACATGAGGTAGGGTACTCAGTCTTTCTTCTCTGGGTCCATGTTCCCCTTCTTGTTGATCAGCCCACGAAGTCCTTAAATTATACCTGTATTCATGTATAGGATTGTCTGGCCAACATAGCCAATCAAGCATCTCACAGACTTTCAGACTTTGACTGTATGTGCAAATCAAGTTCCGAGTTGCCCCGGCAAACTGTTTTTGCTGGTGTCTTCCTTGTCTTAGATGCCAGTGGAGTATCAGGCCACTGCCTCCTGTCTCAGATGCCAGTTGTGAGCCACCATGTCGTTGCTGGGATTTGAACTCAGGACCTCTGGACTAGCAGCCCATGCTCTTAAGCACTGAGCCATCTCTCCAGCCCTCAGACGCCAGCTGAAGTCATTGTTTACCAGGCCGCTGTCTTTCTCCTTACCCCTCCTGTGTGTGCATGCGCAATTCAAGACCCAAGGAGCCACCAGGCTCCTGCTTGCTCTGCCTTCAGAGCGGATCCCAAGCCTGGCGTCTTGCCCTTGTCCCTGACAGCCTCACCATCAGCAGCCAGAGTCGCCCCATGCTAACTCTCAAGGCTTCCAGCCTGTGCTGAGCTGACCCATCACAACCACGACCTCCTCCCCCCCTTCACACACACACATACACACACACACACACACAGTATCTGCTTGCTTTCCTCATTCCCTGGTGGCTTCTCTCCCTCTAGTTTCACAGGATTGGGGGACAGTCCCTGCTGTCAGGTTCTGGTTCTTACTCCTCCCTTGCGTGGGGCTCCTCCCCAGGTACCCACTCCACACCATTGCCCTAGTGTGGCTGATGTGTGGTGACCCCTCCCTCTCCCAGAGCCATCATTCTCTGTGTCAAATGTCATCACCAAACATGAGCTCCATGACAAAGGGACTGTGTACCTGCTGCTACATCCCCCAGGATGAAGTGGTGCCTAAAAAATACTACTGAATGCGGGAACTGATGAAGTTCCTCCCATTGTCTGAGAAGAAAGGAAGCCCATGGTAAATTGAAAAGAATCCCCCTTTCTTCACCCATCACTAGCGTTATTAAGGTATAGTTGAGGCTGGAGAGATGGCTCAGCAGTTAAGAGCACTGACGGCTCTTCTGAAGGTCCTGAGTTCAAATCCCAGCAACCACATGGTGGCTCACAACCACCCGTAATGAGATCTGACGCCCTCTTCTGGAGTTTCTGAAGACAGCTGCAGTGTACTTACATAGAATACATAAATAAATCTTTTTTTTAAAAAGTGTAGTTAGCCAGGCAGTGGTAGTGCACACCTTTAATCCCAGCACTTGGGAGGCAGAGGCAGGTGGATTTCTGAGTTTGAGGCCAGCCAGCCTGGTCTACAGAGTGAGTTCCAGGACAGCCAGGGCTACACAGAGAAACTCTGTCTTAAAACAAAGAAACAAAAAAAAGGTGTAGTTGATGAAACAGTGTAGTGTATAAATGATGTCTTGATATGTACAGCTATGAAATGGCTGCCACAGTAAAACCCAGACTTTCTGCGCCCAGACTGGCCTTGTACTTACTACATAATCCAGGCTGGCCTCAAACTCTTCCTCTTGTCTCCTGAGTACTGGGATTATAGGTACTGTAATTGACATTGTGTGTGTGTGTGTGTGTGTGTGTGTGTGTGTGTGCATTTAGAATTAAATCTCAGTGTTTTCCAAATACCCAACACATTGTCATTAACTACAGTGACGATGTGCTGTGAAGCAGTCCTGCAGGTCATGACTGTGTCCTAGAAACTGTACCCGGAGCCAGGGACGTTGCTCAGTGAATAAAGGTACTTTACACAGAAGGGTGACAACCTGAGTTCGAACCCTGGAACCCATGCAGAACAAAAGGAGAGAGGATGATCCCACAACGGTGTGGTCTGATCTGTACTTGTCATAGCACGTGTACGTCCCCACATCACACAACACACGCACGATAATAAACAAAAACTTTAAGAAGTTTGAAAATCGGGCTGCATAGAGAGCTCAGAGGCTAAGGAGGGGTACTCTTGCAGAGGACCTGGGTTTCATTCCCAACAGCCACATCGGGTGTTTCAAACTGCACTCCAAATCTGACACTTCTGGATGTCAGGGGCACCGGCAGTCACATGACTATATCCACACTCATAAGTATTTTAAAAGTGTGGACACACTCCCATTGTCTGCCCAGCCTCGGCTCATGGGGCGCTCGCCGCTGTGGGCTCGGGAGAGACGGCTCTGCTCTCTTATTTGGTATATTCCACACCGCGCTCATGAATCTGCTCACTACACACTCGGGCGGCAACTATTTTTAAAGGCTTTAAAAAGTATTGCTAGCCAGGCAGTGGTGGCGCACGCCTTTAATCCCAGCACTTGGGAGGCAGAAGTGGATTTCTGAGTTTGAGGCCAGCCTGGTCTACAGAGTGAGTTCCAGGACAGCCAGGACTAGACAGAGAATCCCTGTCTTGAAAAAACCAAAACAACAACAACAACAAAAATGTTGTTTATAAAAGAATCATATTGCTTGCCATCTAGTTTATGTCTGATGTCTGACTGTGGGGTGGCAGGGTATCCTGAATAATCCTGACCCTGCCACTCTCTGGGAGACTGTGGAAATCAGTCTTCCCAAGATGCTGTCTCTCGGTGTGTAAAACTGGAGGGGTCATAGCAGACGTTTAGGACGTGTGAACGTGAGCTTTGGGGGATGTTGCGACTGTCTGGGGGTGCAGTCTGCTCCGACCTAGGCTCACACCCAGCACTTGCTGCCCTGAAGGCCACTGTGTCCCCATCCAGACTTCCTTCCGCCCTTTGCCCTCTCAGCCTGTCTGACATCGGTTATTTCATAAGGATCTTTGGACTTCTGCGATTACCTTGAAGCCAAGGCGTCTTCTAGGCGAGGTGCTCTGTAGTCCTGTTAGCATGATGTCATCCTGAGTTCACGAGTAACGATCCTCCTGCAGCTAGCAGTGCTGTTCCTGTCCAACTAAGCCAGATCCCTACTCTAAAGTCTATGAGACGTGGGTTTGCCCTGAGGGGCATTCTTTTAGGATGAGCACAGCAGAGAGTGCAGACCCTTGGCACAGAATGGACTCTACTTCCTTCTCAAAGGCTGAGTGGGCTGATCCGGATAGCACTGTGGGCGCCTATACATTCCCTCATTCCTGAAGTGTTACCAAGGACCCAGCCGTGAGGTTTGACAGCCCCTGTGCTGTCCTAGGCAAGTCCTTTGGTGTCCCTCCACGTCAGGCATCTGGGGAGTGTTTTTCTGGGGAGAGCAGGGCTGCAGTTGTGGGAGAGGAGGGCAGGTCTGAGTCTCAAGAGTCCTGGCCTACAGTCATGGCTGCTGGGAAATGCTGACTGGGCTGCTCTTATCTTCACGGTGGCTGAAAACACTAAGGGAGGTCAAGGTTTTGCAATAGCTAGGAGGGGTTTCCAAAGAGTTCTTATCATCCTTGAGAACTTGGCAGTTGGAAAGGGTTTGCCTGGGAGTTTCTGTAGCATGCTTAGGAGTTGGAAGCCTGTCAATTGCTGTGACAGTCTGTGAGAGGGGCTCATTATGGAGGGGGTCAAACAGCTGGGTGTTCTTCCGCCCACAGCCCACCCAGGGGCATGGTGGATGACACAGGGGATGGAGCTAGCCTTTCTCTCCCGTGTGGGTGAACAGTCGAGCTGCAACAGCTGGAGGGACACGGAGCAGGGATTTTAAAGACGGAGTGAGGAAGGCTGTTGCTCCTGCGGCCGGATGCCTTGCTGGCTCTGCAGACTTTGCAGTCCAGAAGCCCAGCTTCCTCTGGCCGTGTACCTGATGTCCCACCAAACCCTCCCGAGGGCTTTCCCGTCTCTGCCGGAAGTTACGTCTACGAATTGCCATTTACCTTTTTGTAATAATCCCACAGGACCAGTTGGGTTGGTTACAAATATCAAACACCTAAAGTAACACTTGTGGAAGACGAAACCCCTATTAAAATAAATATTAGATATGTAAATAATGCATAGCAGAGCTTTCCAATTGGTATTCCTGGAATGGTCTTGAATCAATAGGATTTTGATTGCTCAAATCGCGTTGGACTTTTATGACAGGACTGCTGCTCAGCCCACGGGACGTACAATACGTGAGTTATTCTGCTTGGCCCTAAAGCACACAGCTCTCAGCAAAGTCCTGTTTAGCATGATTTACATGTTTGAATATTTCTAACCATGGCAATTTTGAAATATGCTGTGGCTTACAGAAGTAAATAAAAAACATGAGTTACTATGAAGACCAGTGGTGAAGTCATCATTTGGAGTAGAACCCCCGACCACCTCCCACACACCCCGTGCTGGGTGTGACAGCTTTCCTCAACCAGCTAGCATCCAGCATTGCTTGGTTTCCTTCTGAACTTCACAGTCCTAGTCAGACACTTCATACTTTCCCCTGCCCCACTCCTTCACCCTTGACTGTGTTGGTAAGATTCATTCTTATTTGCAAGTTCATTTTGTGATGTGTGTGTGTGTGATGGTGTGTGTCTGTATTGTGGTGAGTGTGTGTAAATATGTGTGTATGTGGTGGTATGGTTTTTGTTTTTGTTTTTTGAGACAGGGTTTCTCTGTGTAGCCCTGGCTATCCTGAAACTCACTGTGTAGACCAGGCTGGCCTCGAACTCAGAAATCTGCCTGCCTCTGCCTCCCAAGTATTGGGATTAAAGGCTTGCGCCACCACCGTCCGGCTGTGATGGTGTGTTTATATGTGTGTTATGCTGTGCGTATGTGTGTGATGGTGTGAATGTGTATGTGTGTGATGGCGTGTGAGATTGTGTGTGTAAATGTGTGTTATGGTGATGTGTGTATATGTGTGTGTGTGAGATATGTGTGAGATATGGTGTGATATGTGTATGTGTGTGTGATGTATGTGTGTTATGGGTATGTGTATCTGTGTATTTGTTAGTGTGGGTGTGTGCACATGTGTGCGCCTGTGTTTGGAAGGTAGACATTCATGTTGAGTGTATTTTCTGGATTGCTTTCCACATTTATTTTTGAGATAAGATTTACTGCTCAACCTGAGCTCATTGATTCAGCTTGGCTGCCTGGCCAGTGAGTTTTGGGGACCTTCCTGTCTCTACCCCACAACGCTGCGGCTACAGGTGTCCACCAGCACAGCTGGCTTGGGCTCTGGGATTTGAACTCATACTTGAGTGGTAAGCATTTGTTTCCCTGAACCATTTCCCCAGCCCTATCCGTCCGTCATCTTCTTCTTGATTGAATACTGTGACATATGTTTTTATAGATACTGCTCCCATTTTACTTTTCAGACATTTAGTTTGATTCACTGGTACATGTGAAGGCAGGAAAATGCATTGATCACCAGGGACCTTCACAGATATGAGCAGGGTGGATCCCCCAGTCACCATATGGAAGGAGAGCTACCAAAAAATTAACTCCTAGATTTCTAGACAATGACATTTTGAGTTCATACTGAAAAGTAGCATATCTCACCCAATGGGTAAAAATGGAACAGATATTTTGTTTTCAAAAACTACTTTTTTAAAAAATATTATTTATTATTATATCTAAGTACACTATAGCTGTCTTCAGACACCAGAAGAGGTCATCAGATTCCATTATAGATGGTTGTGAGCCACCATGTGGTTGCTGGGATTTGAACTCAATATCTTCAGAAGAACAGTCAGTGTTCTTAACCACTGAGCCATCTCTCCAGCCATCCAGAAGTATTCTTGCCGGTCAATATTAATGATTGATTTTTACACTTTGAACTTGATGATCCTAATAAGAGCTCTTAATTTATTAATTCTAATTATTAGCAAGGGGATGGAGGGTGGGTGAGATTGAGATGTCGGTAGGTAAGGAGCCAGTGCACACAAACTGGGTCCTGTGTTGGAATTCTTCCCCATGATACTGGCAGTTGTGACTTTGGCCAAGACCCTACCGATGCTCCGACCGCAGCCTGGGCTCATTCACGTGATATTTCCCATCTTCTCGCTCAAAAAGTGTTGACGGTTCCTTCTCATTTTTCTCCTCAGTATTTCTCAGTGGGAAGGGAGAGTAAGGGCTGGTATTGGCCGGGTCCTAGAACTCGAGGAGACACTGCGGGGGTGGGGACTGCCAGCCTAGACACCAGCAGCTTGGGGAATCTAATCAGCCACAGTCTGGCTACACAAGCACACATGCTCATTCTGTTTCACAGATGGCACAAGGAACCTTTAGGTCCCCGAGGGATGTCCAGAGTGGGGCAAGAGGGCCTCATGGAGATAACAATTTAAAAACTACAATTCTGCACCAGGCATGGTGGTCCATGCCTTTAGCACAAAAAACTCAGGAGGCAGAGGCAGGTGGATCTCTGGTCTGAGGTCAGCTGCCTCTACAGAGTGAGTTCCAGGATAGCCAGGGCTACACCAGAGGAATTCTGTCTCAAAACAAAACAAAACAAAACAAAAAGCAAATGAACAACAACAACAACAAAAGAAATAAAGAAACATATCAAAATAAGTTACATATTATAAAAGATAACAAGTGCTGTAAACTTAAAAAACAAACAAAAACAAAAGTGTATTCTTATCAGACTGCTTGGCATAACTTTATAGTGCTCACTCCACTTCCTGAACTTTTTAGCTATCAACCTTCTGACTCCTTCAAGTTAGATATATCTCTTCCAGGACGAGTATGAAGAGATACACTTGGAATTTGTGCATTAGGGGATAGCTACAGGCTTGCTGCCTTACAAACATAGGGATTCAGGCTAACCCTTACGACTGCTTCCCCAGCCTTCAGACACATTCCTGATGCTGGGCAGAGCTGAGCGCCCTGGGCCCTGCAGCAAGTATTTGGTTTGTTGTTGTTGTTGTTTGGTTGGTTTTGGTTTTCTTTGGTAAAGCTCTGCAGCAGTTGGACTCTGGAGTTTCAGATTCTCCAGTGCTGACAAGATTCCCACAGAGGTAGCAGTTTCAGCCTTGGGCCCTGCTCCCACACCTCTGTAGCTGTGTCTGCAGTTTTGAATGAGATGTGAAGTATGTACCACACCAGCAGGAGAGGCTCGGGTTCATGCCAGCAGCATAGGCTCTTGGCTTCCGTTGACCCCAGTGGAAAGTGCTCCCTTACCCCTCCTCCCTTATCTCCCTTCTCCTGGCTCTATGTCCCATCAAACACAAACAAAATGTCTCTCCCGCCTGATTTTTCTTGGCTGGCTTCCCAAAATATTCACAGCTACTTCAAGGCCACTCCATATGTTGGGAAGTCAGAGATAAAACGGATAATGGCCCCGAGCCACAATGACTGAAGTAGAAACAGTTTGCAACATCTACAGAAACATAGTATCATGTGCCCACTTTGTCAGATCTTAACAGTAACACCAAGCAAAGGCTTGCGCCAGACATGCACAGGAACCAACGCTGTAGTAATGGCTTTGCAAAAAGAGTTACTGTATCATCAACAACCATCAAGGAGACAGAAGGCACACACAAATCTATCTACTTGATCAGACAGAGGAGAGGAATTCAGGTGGCCCACTAGCAGAAGAGAGCCGAATGGTCTTAACCTGGGAGTTCCCAGTCTTTTTGCTGCTCTGGTCTGTCTCACTGCAAAAGAGAAGACAGCGTATCAGATTTTTAGTCCATTTCCAAGATGGCCTATTCCTGTTCTTCAGATTCTGTGTGGGAGATTTTTGATTTCCCAGGTTCTCACGGTCATTTTTGGTCAGGTCCTAGAATTCAATACCCCAGTCCTGAAAATAGTTTGCACTGTAGTTTTAAAGGCTGACAGTATGGAATCCCTGAATGATGGATTCTGCCAGCCAGCATCCTGGATTGAAGAACTCACCTCTGGACAGAGCCACTTCTGTATTCCTGTGGCCACACCATCTTTGTAGTCTTACCTGCCGTACCGCGTGCCTTTGCTCTAGCACTGTCATTTCCTTTACGGGACTCAAACCTGTCACTCAGCATCTCTGTACCTGGCTGTAAAATGGGTACAAGTGATACTAAGAATTTTTTGTTTTGTTTCTTGTTTTGTTTTTTCGAGACAGGGTTTCTCTGTGTAGCCCTGGCTGTCCTGGAACTCAGTCTGTAGACCAGGCTGGCCTCAAACTCAGAAATCCACCTGCCTCTGCCTCACAAGTTCTGGGATTAAAGGTGTGCGCCACCACTGCCCCGCTATTTATTTTATGTATAGGAGTGCACTGTCACTGTCTTCAGACACACCAGAAGAGGGCATCAGATTCCATTACAGATGGTTGTGAGCCACCATGTGGTTGCTGGGAATTGAACTCAGGACCTCTGGAAGAGCAGTCAGTGCTCTTAACTGCTGAGCCGCCTCTCCAAGCCCCTAGCTCTTGTCTTTACTACCAGCAAAAATAATATTCATGCTAACAGCGCATAGCTCTTCTTACACCAGAAGCAAGTCAGAATCATTAGTGACCAGGCAGAGAAAGGGCAGCACAAGACGAACAGACTATTAGCTTTTCAGATAATACTAAGGCAGCCAAAATTGCACTTAAGACTGTAAGGAAATATGCTGGACCATGAGTACACACAAGGTCACAGCATGCCAGAGAGAGGGAGCGTTAACGAAGGGCGGTATCCTGCACCCAAATGGGAATCGATGATTTTAACAGAAAAAAAATCATAATTTGTCTGCAATCAAACTTAAGTCCTGCCCAACATGAGACAGGCTTCCAGGACGATAATCTCTCCTGGGGGACAGCTAAAGCAGGCAGAGCCCATAGCACCCTACCCCACCTACCCCACCAAACCAAGAAGACACTTGTGTGGAGGAGCAGGGGCAGCTGGGGGAACAGGGAGAGAGGAAGAAGCAGGGTGAACATGGAGAGAGGGAGGTCGCGCAAAGAAGGAGGCTGTGGAGAAGAAAGAGAATAGGGGGCGACCCGACGAGGGAGAAGGAGCAGAGGGAGGAGAAAGAGCGGGGAGGGAAGGAGGAACAGAAGGTTGGGAGGAGGGGGCAGGGCAGGGGGAACTGGAGAGCAAGGGAAGGAAAGGAAGCTTGGGAAGAAGCTGGGGGTTGGGGTGGGGGGTGGGTGAGAAGCCCATAGCAGGGGCCAGGGGTAGCTCGGGTTCCGCGTGGGTTGGCGTGGTGGAGCCAGCTCGGCCAGCCGCACCGTTTCGAGGCGCCGGCGTAGTTCACCAGCGCGGCGCGCAGACGGGGGCGCTGTGGTCCCGGATAGAAGAAGGCGCCGCCGGACCCGCCTCTTTCCCCGCCCGCCGGTGTCACAGGGAAGCCCGGCGGAGCAGGCTCGGCCACATCGCGGCCGCACGGGCACAGTCGCCCAGCCGAGTGCGGACCGTGCGCCGCCTTTGTCCGCCGGTGGCAGCTGGTCTCGCGGCCGCCGCCCGCGATGGCCCCGCAGCAAGGCCGGCCGGCGCTGCCCGCCCGCTGCGAGCCGCCGGCGGCGCCGCCCGTACCGCCTCGCCGGGAGCGCGGGGGGCGCGGGGCGCGCGGGCCCGGGGTGTCCGGGGGTCGGGGGCGCGCGGGCGGCGCCGAGGGACGCGGCGTCAAGTGCGTGCTGGTCGGCGACGGCGCGGTGGGCAAGACCAGCCTGGTGGTCAGCTATACCACCAACGGCTACCCCACCGAGTACATCCCCACGGCCTTCGACAACTTCTCGGGTGAGCGCCGGGCGGGGCGCGGCCTCGGGCTGGGAGGCGCGGGGCAGCGCGGGGCGGCGCGGGTCTCGGGGCAGCGGCTCGGTGGGGCGGCGGCGGGGTGTCCGATCGATCCGGCTCGGGGACTCGAGCTGCAGTTCAGGTGCCCTTCCCACCTGCGCCCTCCGGGGCGGCTCGGTTCCAGCGGATCTCCGCCTGGAGCTACCGGGATTGCTCCGGTGTGTGAGCCGGCCAGGCGCACCGGGGAGAGCTGGGGCTTGCGAGAACGTTCCTTTCTTCTGAGCCCAGCGCCTGCCTGGCCTGCGCCCCGCCTGCGCTGTCTCGGTTTCTGACGCTTGGCCCAGTCCTTCCAGCTTGTCGTTTAGTTACAGCAAGTTCTCTAGGGTGGGTGGGCTCGTGTATCTACAAAGATAACAAAAGTAAAGCGATAATTTCTCCTGATTTTTAAAAAGTCTTTTTGGAATTTAAGAAAAAGTTACGGGAAAAAATACGTAAGCTAGTGTGAAAAATCTTCCTCCTAAAAAATTTACCTCTGACCTCCAGTCTCCGGGGCCAGTCTCTGCCTCTTTCAGAGACCCTATGGATAAAACAGCCGTGCATGGTGCCCCCTCCACCGCTCACTATCATAAACATTTATAAACAACCAGAAAGGCTATCAGAAGGAGACAAATTGCCTAATTTAAGCTGAAAACTCCGTGTCTTTGCTGGATGGGGGTCCTTGCTCTCACCCGGTCTCTGGACGCTGGTGAAAAACCTGTGTGACCTCTCTCTCTCTCTCTCTCTCTCTCTCTCTCTCTCTCTCTCTCTCTCTCTCTCTCTGCCTTCCTTTCTCTTTAATCCTCGGTTTGAACTGACAGAGAGAAGTGCTCATTTCCACGTGCTCCGGGTGATAGGCCGCCCGTGTTTGCACAAGTTCTCAAAACTGCTGGAGTTTTAGGATAAACCCTGAAGCTGGGAGGCCTTTTCCCAAGAGAAAACAGGATTATCTATGAGGTTGTCCACTGATTTAAACGTGCAGAGTCGGTTCCCACCTAATCCTCTCCTCCACCCCCGCCCCCCACCTTGTGTTGTTTCTGGGCCCTTTGAAACAAGGGTGACAGGAAAATTAATCTTCCAGGCTTGAAAGGAAAACACTAGTCTTCCGGGGCACCTTCCAGAGGTCAGGGCTTTGCAGCCTCATGCTCTGTGGTGGAGGGAACCCCCACCTTCGAATATTTGTACACTTCCATGGGGTTCTGGGCTTAGCTTCCTCACTAAGAGAACTGCCAGTGTGCCGAAAGGGTAAACGACATCCTGATAATCACCTTGCTCTTTTTTCTTTCCCTTTCAGCTGTAGTGTCAGTAGATGGGCGGCCTGTGAGACTCCAGCTCTGTGACACTGCAGGACAGGTCGGTATCAAGTTACACAGCTCGGGCACTGGGAAAGGAAACAACAGCCTTTTAAAGGTTTCCAAACAACCTTTTGCAGTTTCCAAATGATTCCCTTAGTAACTGGGTCATTGTGAAACCTGGTGGAGCAGGCCCACCCCTGCTTCAGCGCCTTGGAGGGCAGTGGGAGGAGGAGGAGGAGGAGGAGGAGGAGGAGAATACCTCTGGGCCAGTGAAACAGGGTCTGCCTGTTCCGGGAAGGAGCTGAGGAGGCAGCGGTGGGAACTGCCCCTTATCTTAATAGGACTTTCTGGTACCTCTCACAGCCTAGTTTAAGTAAGCTACAAAAGAAAAACCACAGTGATGGTTTGTAACTGTTTCTCAGAGGAAGCCCCTCATATCTTAATAATCCATTGATTCAAGACTAATGAACCTGAAACTTAAATGCTTGTTCAAGGAAAAAAAATGGTAGGTTTGTCTTCCTCAGGTCTAGAGCAGTAGTCAGAGCCACCATAGATTGAGCAGGGAAGGCAGGGCTACTGTGCTCATTCTTGCCTCGAGGGCAAAACACTAGAAAAGGAAGCCAGGCAGGAGGCATTGCTGTAGAATCCCTTTAGTGCCCTCCAGAAGGGTTTTGAGCCTGGTTGAAGCTGCCCTAGAAGCTGTTCTAGCCACTGAGGTCCTAAGTACTCAGGTACCCAGGTGACAGCGAACTGGCCTATCTTGATGTCTGGAGCTTAACCGGGTACAGCGGGGATAAGTAATCCCTTTACTTTCCCGGCTGTCTGCAAATGAAGAACCTGGCCTTCCTGTGTCCCCAGATCTCATCCAAGCCAGGACCTTTTGCTAACTCATTACTGTAAGAGAGCAAACTTGGAACTCAGGACTGGCTTATTCCTGAGACCTCAAGGAGACAGAAGACAAGGCTGTCTTAATGGACTGTCAGTCTAGTGACAAATGCAGCGATGGCTGCCCGTCCTGCTAGGAAAGCCGCCCGGCACCTTTGCTGTGAGTGGGAGAAGCCAAACACCATCAGTATGTCACTGTGTGGGAAGGAAAGATCAAAACCCAGGCGTGCTTGCTCGAGCTTGTGGTTCCAGTTCTCAGGAAGCTGCACCAGAAGGCCGTGAGTTCAAGGACAGTCTAGACACAAGACACAATCTCAAAAACAGAAACGCCAGGCGTGCTGGTACACACCTTAATCCCAGCACTTGGAAGAGGAAGACAGGATCAGAAGCTCAAAAGTCTTTGACTATATGGGGCATTTGAGACCAGCTGAGCCTGTGAGACCCTGTCTCTTAAAAACATGCCAACAGAGGAAACCATCAAAAAAACAGTCTTGGGTCTTTGTGTTTTGGCATGATGTCCTCTGGGTTGTTTTATATAGATGGAAGAGGCTGGGCTTTCCCATCTGTAGAACATGGATAGAAATATGTAGTTGCTATAGATACTCCCGAGGAGCAGAGAGAAAGCAGGAAACCCAAAGATCCCCAAGGCACAGTCATCATAGACCCCGTGAGGAGCTGCTAGGATGTTGGCGCAGGAATCACTGTGTCCCCCTCAGATGTCTCTACCTGCCACCTTGGCTTCTGAGGAGGCGAACTGTCCTTGGAAGAGGAGTCATCTCAGGGTTCCATGTGGTTTAGCGCATGAACCAGAATGTGTGAGCCGACAGCTGTGGACAGCTGTGGGCTTGCCGGCTGCAGACCTGGGGTCAGTAGACCAGTTCTGAGCTCAAGGAAAACAGCATGGTGCAGAGAAGAGACTGGACCATGTGTTTTTGAGAGGGGGTGGATGCATTAGAAAACTAACTCACTGACTCAGCATTTCTAAAAGGGGAGTTCGCTGTTTCTTTCATCTTATCTCTGAAAAGCTGGGAATAAGCTGAGAGTAGCGGCTTGGGCCTGTGATCGAAGCCTTTGGGACACAGGGGCAAGAGGACCTCAAGTGTCAGGTCTGCCTGGGCTACCGTGAGTTCGAGGCTAGCCTGGGCCTCACTCTACATTGGGATCCTGTCTAAAAGAAATGTCAAATGGATCAATAAGTTGCATCTACATATTTATTTACATACATATGAATAAATATTCATATACATATGAATAAATATATGTGAATATGCACATATACATACATGCATATATACATACAACAATAATAATTAAAGAAAAAGATAGCCCTAGCTGTCCTGGAACTCACTCTGTAGACCAGGCTAGCCTCTAACTCAGAAATCCACCTGCCTCTGCCTCCCAAGTGCCAGGATTAAAGGCGTGCACCACCCCTGCCCGGCTAG
The DNA here is from genome assembly GCF_947179515.1 of Apodemus sylvaticus. Taxonomy (NCBI): domain Eukaryota; kingdom Metazoa; phylum Chordata; class Mammalia; order Rodentia; family Muridae; genus Apodemus; species Apodemus sylvaticus. Next base: position 5,686,053 of record NC_067492.1, on the reverse strand, counting down.
CAATATTTGCATAAAGGCAATTATAATGGGGAGAGAAGGCTTAGGAGTTGGTCTCCTGGGCTCTGCCGGCTTTCACCGAGGGTGCTGTGCCTCCAGCTTGAAGACTTGCTGGCAAAGAACACACCACCAAGTAGCCAACAGGGTGTCTAGAGATCTGCAGCCAAGCAGCTTCAGAGACTGTTGTCCAGTCGCCAGCACATGGGGCGAGATCTCGGCAGGACAAGCAAGTGCTTGTTTTGACTGGAGCAGAGTGGACCAGAGCTGTTCTGCCTTTGCTGCTCCCGCTCTGCAGCCTGCCTTTTAGGGAGCTGACATGATACCTTCCTGTTGACAAAGGAGCACGTTTCTCCTGTGGTCAGGAGACAGGTGGGAATACAGGTTAGCCGGGTCATGGGGCGAGAGCATGGGTGGCTATCCCTGACTGTTAGATGAGCCAGAACCCCAGCATTGCTCTGCTGAGACAAACATACCCAGAATTCACTTCTGCTGCCTTTGAGTCTCCCCGTCAGGGTGGCAAGCGTTTAACTTTGGACTCATGGTCTGATGTGCAAACAGAGCAGAGATGGACAGGTGACTGTAGGACAGTAGCTGGCCCAGGAGCAGATGGCGTTGCTGAAGGAAGAGAGGTTTCTTCAATTTCCACCAGGAGCCAAATATTCATCTTATACTGATCCATAACATACTTGAAAAAAACTTCAAACTTAAAAGAAGGGGAAACCCGGCATGACCTTCGCTAGAAGGAGCCTGACATCCTGTCTGTGTGTCTGTCCTGTCCTTAACATTCTCTCTGGAGTTCACACTGAAGGCCTGGCAGACATGTTGAGTTAGCCTTGGAGCTCCTTCCTTGAGGATGTGTTTGTCTGTGTCATTGTCACTGCGCCACAGTGCCAGGGTCCCCAGTCTCCACTGCACAGGGGCCTATCTCTCTGCCTCACCTGTCTGGCTCCTTAGCCAGATCTCAGAGGTTTGGGGAGCAGCGCTCCTAAACCTATCACTAAGCCACCGTGGGCTCTAGATGTGGCCAAGGTGGCTACTTCCTTACGAGTGTCCCATCCCCAGCATGGCCAGAGCCTGGTCAGGTCAATGTTCCTTGATCAAGGCTCAGTAAAGGCGAGGTGACTCACAGAAGAGTGCCCTGAGCTGGCCCGTTTGCCTGGTTACATTTCTACATTTGTTCTTTCGGCACAGACAGAGTTGGCCATAAGAACCTAAATCATTCTTTCTCAGCTTTCACATACTGGGACCGCATGGGGACAGAGAGCTGCTGGGTTCTCTCCCGTGAGCTCTGTAACTCTCCCCTCACGTTGCCAGTGGGTTATTGACCCACAGTGGAAGCTAACCCTGAGACAAAGAAGGGCCAAGAAAGCAGCCTGTGCTGGCTGGGTGTTGTGTCACCTAAATGCAGACTAGAGTCTTTTGGGGAGAGGAAACCTCGGTTGAGAAAACGCCCTGTTGTGCTTTGAATGAGAATGTCTTCCCCAAGTCTTTGTTTGGATAATGGACCGTGAACTGTTTGGGAAGAATTAGAAGGTGCACCTTGCTAGAGGAGGTGTGTCATGAGGTGTGCCACTTGAAGGTTTCAAAAGACTGGTGCCATTCTTTATTTGGGGGGCGGGGGGTTCAAGACAGGGTTTCTCTGTATAGCTCCGGCTTCCCTGAAACTTGCTCAGTAGACCAAGCTGGCCTTTAACTCACAAATCTGCTTGCCTCTGCCTCCCAAGTGCTGGAGTTAAAGGTGTGCGCCACCACTGCCCGGCTGACTGGTGCCATTCTCAGTGTGCCCTCTCTGCCTCCTGCTTGTGGATCAAGATGTGAGCTCTCAGCTGTTTCTGCCACTGTGCCCTTGCTCAGACATCTCGGATTCTAGCTGGTCCTCCGAGACCATAAGCCTAATTAAATTTTTTTTTCTTTTTTTAATAGTTGCCTTGGCCATTGTGTTTTGTTACAGCAATGGAAACATGACTAATACACATTTCTGACAAATTGGCCTGTGGTTCATTTTCTTATTAGTGATTGATGTGGAAGGGCCCAGCTCCCCGTGGGAGGTTCCACATCTGGGCTGACTGTCTTGGCTGATATAAGAAAACAAGATATAGTTGCTGGGTAGTGGTGGCGCACCCCTTAATCCCAATACTTGGGAAACAGAGGCAGGAGGATTTCTGAGTTTGAGGCAAGCCTGGTCTACAGAGTGAGTTCCAGATTAGCCAGGGCTACACAGAGAAACCCTGTCTCTAAACTACACCCCCCCCCCCACTCAAAAAAAAAAAAAAACCAAGATATAAGCAAGCCAGTAAACAATACTCCTCCATGGCCTCTGCTTCAGTTCCTGCCTCCATTTCCTGCCTTGACTTCCCTGAATCACGGACTGTAGGCTGGAAAATCAAATAAACCCTTTCCTCCCTGTATTGTTTTTGGTCATGGTGTTTATCAGAGCATTAGAAACCCCAACGAAGGCAGTCATTAGTTAAATCTGTGACTGTAAATAGGACTGTAGGTAATCAGTGCCTGACAACTGAGTAATGGAAAACACTGAACCCATTTAACGTTTTCCTGTCTTGGGAAGTCATTGGCGTTGGAGGCTGGAGGATTTCAGTGCACACACAGACACATTTCAGATAAGGGTGAGCTGATGGGAAAGTTTTTCCGGGATGAGGCTGAGCTGGAGTTTCCTGTGAGCTGGCAATGGTGCTTCTGGGATCTATAAGATGCTTGATACAGAGGCGATGCTGACATGGATGCTGGCTCATGCCTGTTGTGTGAGGAGCTTGGAGAGCCTGCTATAGACTGCAGGAAATCCATGTTTGCTTACCTGCTCCAGGTCTCGGTACCACGGGACAGTTGCACACGCTCTGCAGTTATATATTGTCTGTCTGAAACATGGTGTGGAAGCTAAGCCGTTTGCAGAGCTGAAAGAAGGAAGGAAAGTAAAAGGAAAGGAAGAAAGAGAAGACACAGCCAGGACAAGAATGGGTTAACCGTTGTCTGGGTGACAGCGAGGGAGGGTACCAGGTCTTCAAACTGGTCTGCACGGGTCCCTGATCTCACTTCGACATCTTTCTTGTTTCTGAGGAGCAGGGTGTGCTGGAGTGGGGGTGGGGGCTTCTGTATCCTTTACAGTTGTGGTCAGGCAGGGCAGGGCTGGACCTCAGAAGGGAGTTCTGCTACTAGAACAGAGTTTGAAGAGGTCAAGTCTTGGGTATCAGCATGGATGAGTACTGACTTTCAGAATAGTCAAGTTCCAAGAGTTGAGAGAAAGAGAGAGAGAGAGAAAGCTGGGGTCACTGTGGGCTGAAGGCCAGAAGAATCAAGTCTCATCTGCCTTGAGTGTCTTCTGTAGCATGTGGCGTGGCAGTCATTGTCACCAAGAGCATATTTGGAGTGCTAAGGCTGTGCTGTCCCTTAGAGCTTATAGAGGGAGGCTGCAGCTGTGTCCCAAGGGCAGGCAGCAGGGCAGGTCTGAGACACTGGCCCCTCTTTATAAAAACAGCTTTTCTGTAACTATCCCAGCCCTGAAGGTCACTTCCTAGTGTGGCAAAAGCCAACAAGGGTAATGGACGGCTTTGTGCTCGGTTGCAGGATGAGTTTGACAAGCTGAGACCCCTCTGCTACACCAACACAGACATCTTCCTGCTCTGCTTCAGCGTGGTGAGCCCCACGTCCTTCCAGAATGTGGGCGAGAAGTGGGTCCCGGAGATCCGGCGTCACTGCCCGAAGGCCCCCATCATCCTGGTGGGGACGCAGTCGGACCTCCGAGAAGACGTCAAAGTGCTCATCGAACTGGACAAGTGCAAGGAGAAGCCGGTGCCCGAGGAGGCGGCGAGGCTGTGCGCAGAGGAGGTCAAAGCCGTCTCCTACATCGAGTGCTCAGCCCTGACTCAGAAAAATCTCAAAGAGGTTTTTGACGCCGCCATTGTTGCTGGTATCCAGCACTCAGATTCCCAGCAGCAGCCAAAGAAGTCTAAAAGCAGGACCCCGGACAAGGTGCGGGACCTGTCCAAGTCCTGGTGGAGGAAGTACTGCTGCCTGGCCTGACTCTTGCAAACTGCTGGCTCTTAAGCTGCAACAACTCTTTATGAAGTGGCTGTGGTCACAGGACGAGCCCTCAGAGCACCCCCTTCCGCCCTTAACTTCCTGGGCGTGTGAGCTCAGGGCTCAGATTCATATGCAAAATAGGTTTAAAAAAATTTGAAAGTTAAGGTTTTTTTTTGTTGTTGTTTTTCTGTAAGTCTGGAAACTTAGAACTGTAGACCTCTGGATTAATTTATATTTCATATGAAAAGGGCTCTTCAAAGCTGGGTGTTAGCACGAAGTTCTGCTATCGTACAGGACAAGGGAGAACGGAACCTTCTCCTGATTAAGGGCTACGGAGTGCTCAGCGCAGGACCCGTGCGTGCCGGACCCGGTGAGAATAAGCGTGAGCTTTGAAATCACACAAACTGTCTCCGGTTTTTGTGAGAGCAAAAAATCTGAGAATGGCAAGGAGGGCCGTCTGCTTACAAAACCTCGTGCCCGTCCCTTCAGTTTACTCAGATTCACTTAGGATTTTAAAACAACCAAAACGTCCCACAGCCTACCGGCATTGTGTTGACAGAACAGCACACTTGCTTGTTACGGTTTGTTGTTGTTTTATCACACGACCAGCTGTGTTGCTATGAAAATGGTGGAGAAGCCTCTTGGGAGGCAGGTGCTGGGTGCCCATCTGATGTGCGTTTTCTTCACAGAGAAGCTCACGCTGAGATCAGAGAGTGCTCTTAGCTCACTGAACTCCTGGCCTGTGCAGAGCATCTGTGTCCTGCTGGCTGTCCAGGGGCTTTAAGCTGCTGTGCTCATATCATCCCATTTGCAAGGAATTGGGCCACCTTGAAAGGCCATAGTTGATGGTGTGGGACACACACACACACATGCAAGTCCACTGAAATGCCTGCCTGTACACCACACACACACACACACACACACACACACACACACACTGGCTGGTTTGCTGATGGAACCCTGAGACATACAAGCATGGTTGCAGGTGTCAGGGCGCCACACCTTCCTCTTCTTGACATTTCTTTAGACAGACATTTTGTAGGATCTTAATTTATATATTTTTTTTCTGGTCATCTTAAAATGTGGGATGAACACACTTTGAACCGCAGTGCCTTCAGGTCCTGTGACTAGGGAGGCACTGTGTTAGGGGCAGGTAATGTGCAAGGCCTTACCCACCAGCGGCTTCTCGCTGGGCCATGCTTGTGCCGCTCGTCCTTTAAGGCGAGGGTCGTATGACCGACTGTTCTGAGACAGCCCTGGGTCGGGAAAGCTCTTTCACAGGGCTGTAGGTACTTCCAAGATGCCATAGGAACCAGACGGTGACTCACAGCTGTCAGTTTGCTGTGGGCAAGGAACCTCTTTTTGGCCACCTCGTGACAAAATTTTCTGAGAATTTTTTCTTACTATTTAAAAAAAAAAAATCAATCTTACGTTTTTTCTATAGAAAAAGTAAGAGAACAGACCATACTTCAGGGTCAAAGACTTCTTCCTGCTGGTAAATGGGACTGGAGACTTTCTAGAGTGTTTGGGAATTCGACTAGCCACTTCTCCTGAGGTGCTTGTTCCCCCGTGGCCTGAGTGGCAACATTGTTTCACTTCTGGGAACGCCTGTAACTGACCTAGTGACTGAGCTTATCCTGTGGTGCGTGGTGCGTAGCTGTCTGGAAAGCCAGCCTACAAGTGGGGCTTTGCCTGCCCTGTGTACAGACGGTGGGTGGGGAAGAGTGAGTTATTTAATTTTAAATGTTGTAATAAAGCCAATGTAGTTGAGACCCAGGAAATGAGCATTGAGAACACAAACTTGAAACCTGGTGCCGGGGCTGATGGCCGTCACACCCTGCCTCTGGGCCACCGGGAAGTGACAGAAAGGACGCTGAGTGGTCAAGCTCTGGACACTCCTCTGGGATGCGTACCCCTGGACTGCTCATGCCACAAATCTAGTGGGTTGACGCTGACCTGCAAGTTTTCGATGTTCCTGCATCCTATGGAGTCATAAGGTCTGACTGTACTTGAGGTTTTCCTGCATTTTTCTTTTTGAAAATAGAGGTTTGGGCTGAGAAATCTAAAAGCATGTGCCTGGGTGGGTGTAAACTCAGTTCTCTTCAAAACTGAAAAGATGGCTGCAATGTTCAGCTTGGTGTCTGGGGAGGATCCTGTGAGCTGTGTGGAGAGGTGCCTCTTCAGCCTGATTCTGTGTAGGCCGACTTACCTGAAACCCACACTGTAGCAGGCTTCAAAACCCTCACCTCAAATGTGTGCAAGCAAACTTTCAATAACTTTGCTTTCTGCTCAACAGACATGTGAGCAGCTGCCCAGAAGTCTCAAGCCAAAAGGGGGGGCCACGCTCCTCTGCAGGTGCCTTACCAACCTGTGCTCTTCTCCCATGTCAAAGATGTTGGACAGGATCTTGTACTTGAAAAATGCTATAAATGAGTTGTTATGAAATAAATTCTTGACCTGTGGATAGAGCTGCTTTTGCTTATTCTACGGAAAGAATAGAAGCTCAGATGTGCATTGTCCTGGGCAGGTTAGGAAGCTTCCTTGTGTTCAGGGGACGTTTCTATTATCACATTTACTCAACACGGCCTTGTGGGCTCTGGGCTTGGACTGATGGTTGGAATCCTTTGCATTTTTTGTTTGTTTTGTTTTTGAGACAGGTTTTCTCTATATAATCTCCCTGGCTGTGTTGGAACTTGCTTTGTAGAACAGGCTAGCTTTGAAATCACAGAGATTTGACTGTGTCCCCCTCCCAAGTGCTGGGATTAAAGGCATTTGCCACCACACCTGGCTTCCCTCTGCATATTTTGGGAAGGCCAGGTTACAGAGTCCAGCACTGTCCACCCCTGGAGTCTGGACAGAAGAGAGAAGGCGATTACTAATCTCCTGACCTTCGGAGTGGGCTGACATACAGAACAAGCCCCGCCCCTGCTTGCGACCCTCTGGCTTCCTGCCTTGCTGTGCAATATCCCTTGCATAAGCTGCAGCAGCAGTGCTGCATCACTGCTCAGTAAAGTAGGCAGGATGCCCTCTTTCAAACCAAGCAGCAGTTAAGGATGCCGGGACCCCTGGAGCTGTTGGGGGGGGGGGTTAGGACTGAACCTCTTTCTTTCACAAGTTACCAGACCTCCCCCACCTCCCCCCACCCCCAACTGTTAGCAAAATGAGAGTTTCTTTCACAACTTACCCAGGCTCTCCCTCCCCTCCCCCAGAGCTGTTAGTGAAATGAACCTCTTTCTTTTTACACGCGGCCAGCCTCAGTTATTTTTGTTTGTTTGTTTGTTTGTTTGTTTGTTTGTTTGTTTGTTTTCGGCCCAGCCATGTTGGGCTGTCTCCCAACACAAAGGCCAAAACCTTTGGCAGTTGGTCCGATTGGTGTTCGGTCCACCGGACTGTCTCCGCAGTCCCGGAGGATTCCTAATGAGCCCCCACTCCCAGTTCACATTGCAATGCCAAAGAAGTCAGCAAAGGATCATCCCAGCAACAGGGCAGATGATGTTGCCAGCGAGTGAGGGCGAACAGGCAAAAAAAGCAAAAGCGGCCTCTCTGTCCTTTTTAAGTGGGCTGCCACCAGACAACATGGCCTAGTTTTAGGGTAGATCGTCCCACTTCAAATGATCCAAGCAAGAAAGTCCCTCACCGGCATGCCCAGCTGGTTTTAGTTGATTCCAGATGTAGTCAGGTGAACAGGATGAGCCGTCACAGCAGGCGAAGAAAGCTGCAGTAGAACAGTTTCCCCACGCCCAGGCATGTTCTTCCATAATGAGAAACTTCACTGATAGCCGGGCAGTGGTGGCGCATGCCTGTAATCCCAGCACTCTGGGAGGCAGAGGCAGGCAGATTTCTGAGTTCAAGGCCAGCCTGGTCTACAGAGTTCCAGGACAGCCAGGGCTACACAGAGAAACCCTGTCTTGAAAAATCCAAAAAAAAAAAAAAAAAAAGAAAGAAAGTTTGCTGATGTAAAGAGTGTATGCATTAGGCTTAGCTCCTTGTGCAGGCAGCGAAGGCAGGGAAGAATCAGGACTGGGTTGTCTTAGAGGCCCTGTAGGGCTGGGCGGCGGCCGCCATGGGGCACGAGGAGCCAGAGTCCTGTCCTCCGACTCTGCATTTGGGCCTTGCTTCCTGAAGAAGACAGCTCAGCCGTTCCCTTTTCTCTTTTTTTAGATTTATTTTATTCCATATGTATGAATGCTTTTGCCTACATGTATGTACATGCACCCACGTGTATGCCTGGTGCCCATGGAGTCCAGAGGAGGGCATATGAACTGCAGTTACAGATGGTTGTGAGCCACTCTGTGGCTGCTGGGAACTGAACCCAGGTCCTCTGCAAGAGCAGCAAGTGTTCTTAACTGCTGAGTTTGTCTCCAGTGCTGGCCATTCCCTTTCCGTCTTCATGAAGTGACCCCAGGCAGCTTCTTGTTGACCCCCCTCCTATGAAGAATGTTCTGGGACTTCTCCACATATGGCTGAGACACACACATACACCCCACCCCCGGCACTGTTTGCGCCTGATGGGTGCCAGTCATGTGACCCAAACAGTGACTAACACCTTTCATTTTGCTGGCCTCTGCTTTCTCATTTCCAGCATTGTGAAAAGGTTTAGTCCCGGGCTGCTTCTGTGTAGACTTTTGGTGCCCCAAACAGGCGGCTTGCACAAGGCTCCATCTGGAGGCCTAGACTCCCTTAGGGACCACCAGGGGAGACCAACCATGACAAAGTGCCCAGGGCAGGATGGAGTCTGGCAGCTATGAGGCCAAGCTCGCTACCCTCCCCGAAGGTTTTGTGACCTGTTAGAATGTGGTTGGCGTTGGTTCCTTAGAGCTGGGTAAATATTAGTGATGCAGTCTTCCCAGCTTATCACGCCTGCTGCCTAGAGCAGATGCTCAGCTCCCACTGGCCACTGGGAGACAGACCAAGGGAAGGGGGACGTTTTGTGGCAGGTGGGGTTGCCCGCAGGGGCTCAATTCCCTCCTAGCAATCAGCTGAGCAGCAGAGATGTTGCCACAGATCTGTCACATTGAGAAGTAACATTGGCTAAACCTATCTCTCCGAGGCTTCCAGGAGAGACATGAGAACTGGAAGACCTGCGATGCTCAGGACCGCGAGACAGCACAGCCGCAACAGCAGGGAAGAGTGCAGTCCCTGGGACATAGTGTGTCACCGTCATCGTTGAGACTAAAGCATGCAAGTTTTACCATGAAATTGTTTGATTACACATTAGTTTAGGTTCAGCTGTAGAGAAAAAGGCTGAATTCTTCCTCTTTATACACCAGAGGCTTAGTTTCGACCTGAACACCTTTCATAGTTAGGCCCTGATAAGAGACACGTCAGAGTAGTTGGAAGTCATGGACCTGGGTCAGAGATCACAAATTTCTCCAAAGCTGTTTCCTCCAAGGGCAACCTGGGAAAGTGAAACAAAAGACAGAAGTGGTCGTGGGGAAGTGGTCGTGGAGAGAAAAATCTCACGCTTGCTAACAGTTGACAGACACCAGGACAGCAGAAGCTAGAGCAGGCATAGTGTGTGTGGATCAGGTTAATTCTGCAACCAGTCAGCTGGAGTCACCTGGGAAGAGCGTCGTTGGCTAGATGCTTTCAGAATTATGTGAGTCAGTGACCTGAGGGAGGGGTGGCAGACATCAGGGAGGTCCCCCGCATTCCTCCTGCCCCTCTATCTTAGTCAGGGTTTCTATTCCTGCACAAACATCATGACCAAGAAGCAAGTTGGGGAGGAAAGGGTTTATTCCACATTGCAGTTCATCACCAAAGGAAGTCAGGACTGGAACTCAAGCAGGTCAGGAAGCAGGAGCTGATGCCGAGGCCTTGGAGGGATGTTCCTTACTGGCTTGCTTCCCCTGGCTTGCTCAGCCTGCTCTCTTATAGAACCCAAGGCCACCAGCCCTGGGATGGCTCCACCCACAAGGGGCCCTCTCCCTTGATCACTAATTGAGAAAATGCCTTACAGCTGGATCTCATGGAGGAATTTCCTCACCTGAAGCTCCTTTCTCTGTGATAACTCCAGCCTGTGTCAAATTGACACAAAAAACCATCCAGTATACCGTCTCCCCTCCCCACTCCTTGCGTATGTGTGTGTGTGTGTGTGTGTTTGTGTGGAGGTGGGGGTGTCTGTCTGTCTGTCTGACTTCTATCTTCCTGGCTCTCTCTTTTCTTGTTGAGCAGCAAACCTAACCACTCTCTACTGTTTTCCCAAATGCACGGGGTTCTGTGCTGTGTGAACATGTTTCAGGCTGGTATAAACTGAGGACCGCACCATGTTACTCCCTAGAAAGCAATGCAATGGGAGAGATATATCCAAGGTTTATGTACTAAAGGCCGGGTGGTGTCCGGGGAGGTAGACAAGAAGGAGCGAGCTAGTGGGGCAGCTTCAGGAAATGATGTGCACTGAGTGGTTTCCGCCAAACCTCAGGGAAGCCTGTGGTTCTGGTGGTCATTCAGAAGAGTGTCACACTGGGCAGAGGCAGCCAGGCATCACATTTGCCTGACCACAGTCTGCCTGGGGTGCTGGGGAGAGTGTGGCATTGCCACCTGGTGCTGCTTCCTCTTGGCAGGAGGCGGGGCAGACCTGAGGACCAGCCTCATCCACAGTGGTAATAACCAGCACCCTGTGTCAGGTGTGTGTGTGTGTGTGTGTGTGTGCGTGTGCGTGTGCGTGTGCGTGTGTGTGCGCGTGCGCGTGTGCGTGTGCGTGTGTGTGTGTGTGTGTGTGTGTGCGCTCAACTATGCTTTCTGTAGTCTCTTGATTCTCGAGAGAAGTTCAAATTTGATTTTATTTCTGATACTTGAGTTACTTTTCCATGTTCCACCAAGGGTCAGATAGCAGCTGCACTAGGACTTCACCTAAGCCTATGCAGTCATTTAAGTTGGTGCAGAATAGAAACTCACTTCGCATCCTAGGAACAGAGCTCACACATCAACTCGTCCGTCCACAGCACCAGAAGCTCTGCAAATCTCCATGAGCGGGATTCACTGTGGTGCCTGGCTACTCTCCTGCACAGGCCAGGCCAGCTTTCGCAGGAAGACGAGTGCTCACGTCAGTCAATCTGTCAATCTGATGTCTCCACGCCGGCCTCCACTTCCAGCGGAGTCACAGACCTCCTGCCGCGACCTCGCAACCTCACTACCTCGCCCCCTCGGTGTTACAGCACCGGGGCTTCAGAGAGCAAGGGAACTTGGAGTGATTTGGAGGCACTCAGAGTCTGGGGAGCCTGCGCAGCATCTTTGGAATTCTTCCTGCTGACCCGCTTCCAGCCTTTCCATTCGCACAGGGCCAGGTGGGTGCTCTTATTCTGTCTTCACAAGGCAAATGGCCCACTTGGGTTTATAGATGATCTACAGCACAGATGTTCTCTTTCCAAACATCCAAGGTGGATATTTGATAGACACTTGGAGAATAGAGGTGACCATTAAAGTTTGAGTCCCCTCCCTGTCTTCCTCTGGTGCTTCCTGCCCAGTGATGAGAACCAGTCCATCTTTGCCAAGTTCAAGTGTGGGTCAATGGCCACATTCTGTCCAATGTGGAGTTTTGGTCCAAGTTCCCTCCCCGGGGGGCTGTTGCCTTTAGCAGAGCTCATGGTTGCTTAGAGTTTGGGGAGAGCATAAGAGATTGGGTCTGGGCCTGATGGGGATTCTAGCGGTGCTCTTCGATTGGGGTGCTATCCATGGTCAGAATGTAGAGTACAGAGAAGGCGTTGTCTGACTGAAATTCAGGTTGCATCCAACCCGTGCAGTAGATCTATTCATTCTATTTTTCAAGTCTGTATTTTCATCAGTAACCGACCTGGTTGGTTACAAAGGTCAAACTGAAGAACAGAGACAAGGCCACAGTCTACGGTGCACAACTTGTCATCCGTTAGTCCAGCTCATAGGTCTACCAGCTCAGCCTTGAGGTCTTTTGCTCAATGTCAAATGGCAAGCGTTGCCTTCTTGAGGAGGCTTCCCTGGGCCCTGTGCTTCAGCAGAAGGTAGTGCATGTGACAGAGAGTCCCTACTGCGCTCCATTCTAAAGAAGCTGTAGTGGCCTTTTCTGTTGTCAACTTGACTGTATCTGGAATGAACTACAATACATAATTTGAAGGCTCACCTGTGATCTTAATCTGGAGGCTGAGAGAGACAAGTTTCTGACCTAGGTCTTGGAGTGGAGATCTTGAGGCACAGTGGCTATGAATTCCAGAAGATTAAGACAGGGAGATCTCTGAGTTCAAGGTCATCTGGGACAAAGCAAATCCCAGATCCAGGTGTGGTGTCACACACCTTTAATCCGGACCACAGCCTCTGCGGGAGACCTACATAAGGACATTGGAAGAAGGAAGATTTACTCTCTTTCTCTCTTCTTCTCCTGTTTGCCTTGTGGGATTGAGCAACTGCTAGATCCTTGGACTTCCATCCACAGCTGCTGCTGACCATTGTTGGGAGTTGGACTATAGACTGCGAGTCATCAACAGATTCCCTTACTATATAGAGACCCATATGTTCTGTGACTCTAGAGAACCCTGGCTAATACAGATGCCAAGATGAAGCTTGTGGAGTCTGAGTGCTGGCTGTGTCTGTCCCTGCAGCAGTTGAAGCTGGGCATTCTGAAGGTGGAGGCTGCAAACTTTGAAAGAAGGAGATAGCAGAACGTAGGGATGCCAACTACCAGCTCACATCCTGCAAAACCCTTGTTCTAGTGCACAAGCAACGTGGCTGGGAACTCAAGCCTTACTCCGGCCTTAGACGGGAAGGAGGATTCCAGGGACCCAGCCATGGGGCTATTGCAGAAAAAAAGAACAGTGATGGATGAAGCTAGAGGTTTGTTGGAACCAGGTGTCAAAAACTGCCTGCAGCTGAACCTACTGAGTAGCAGTGTTGGGAGGCGGGCTGGGCACTGCCAAGCTGTACTGGGTTGGCCTGATACTGAGTGTATTCTAGTGCTAATATTGGGCCCCCAAGACCTGGTTGTCCCAGAGAGGAGAGAGTCTGTATGTACCAGAGAGGAAAGGAATAGAACCAAGTTACACTGTGTGTCTTGCCCCAAGTTATTTCTGATCAGTAAGTACAGACGCTGACAGACAATAGCTGAGCAGAAGAGACGTAGGTGGGGTTAGGTTTCCCCGGGCTTGGGCACAGAGGAGAATAGACACACATGCATACACACACACACACACACACACACAGAGAGAGAGAGAGAGAGAGACAGACAGACAGACAGACAGAGACAGAGACAGACAGACAGACAGAGACAGGGAGAGACACAGAGAGACAGAGAGACAGACAGAGAGAGAAAGAGAGAGAAGGAGGAGGAGGAGGAAGAGAAAGAGGAGGAGGTAAAGCCACCATGGTGAGTCATGCCTGAGCACTGGCCAACTGGGCTTAAGAGCAGCCAAGATGAAACATAACAAGTAATAATTTGGGGTTATCAATAGGAAAGTAGATTCTAATAGCATAGAGGGTAGATATCTGCCCAGCTCTTGTGCTGTTTAAGGCTTATTGTAAATATTAAAAGTTGTGTCTCTCTTTTATCCAGGAACTAAATGGTCAAGGCGGGGTGTTTAATCCTGGGTTGGGATTAAATAATTTCAACAAAAGAAAGGAGCCCACGGGATGGCTATCATTATCCTTGTTTATGGCTGAGAGAAACATGGCATACAATGTAGTAAGGGCACCTGCCCTGGGAACCACAGAAGGACCGAGACTTGACTGGCTGCTTCTTGTGCCAAGCCTGTGGTCTTGATGTCTAGAAGGCTCTGCACTGGGGTTGCTAATAACAGAAACCCTCTCTGGAAACCATTCTGTGTGCAGCCCAGGGAGCGCAGACGATTGCGTCCTGTTAGTGCTCACTGACTGACAGAAGGAAGATACTTCTCTGTGTTGGGAGAACAGTAGAGTCTCTCTTGCAGAGGCTTCTGAGCAGTTCTGGAATAAAGGAATGCCACGCCCTGTGCAGATGTGCTTTGAGCCTGGCACGGTGATTATGCAGCCCTCCTGGGAACCTGTCTTCATGCTGCTTCATACAGGCCTGAGTTTCTCTCTTGTTTCTCACATAGAGGTGGGGGCTTTAGGGGTGGCCCCTTCTCTGTGAATTATTTGGGGCCCTTTTCTGCTTCCCTGCTGGCTGGTCCTGGCTCTGGGAAGTTGGGAGGTGCTGGGGGGTGGAAACTGGGTTTCTTGGCAGCTCCACCCTCCAATGGTATGATCAGGTTGGCAAAGGTTTGCTAGAGTACACCAGCTATAAGCTCTACCTCTCTGGTGAGCCCGGGCTGATAAGAACCCTGTTTCCTGCTGCTCCCTAGAGCACTCCAGAGGCCTGCGGTGCTCCTTAATCCTGTTCTGCATTTACAGATAGCTGCCTCTCAGCGACTGAAGGCCCTGAGGCGGGCCATTTCTTCCCTACGGGGAAGCTGACTGACATTAATATTGCACACACACGCCCACCTCCTCCTGGTTACAGTTTGTAGGCTGTCTGTGAAGTTTGATGAAAAACTAAACCAGAACCAAAGACAAAGGCACAGGAGCACAGAGATTTATTTGGAGAAAGTAGAAACAGAGTGACCTACACAGGTTGCCATCCCCCAAGGAAAAACCAGCCAGCATCGGTGCCTCACATTCTCCCAGAGCTGACCAGACCCATCCAGAATACCTGCTTATGTACAAATGAAGATGCTAAGAGCCAGACACTGGGGCAGCCAGGCAAAGCACAGGCACCGCCAAGTTTCATGGTGCACGATTCCTGAACCTTCCTCGTTTAGACACCAGCCTCGTAGGTGGCGGACAAAGAGGAGCTAAAGGAGCAGAGGGTGGAGAGTGAACGCTGGGGCTGTTGGTGGCTGCACCCAGAGGCTCTCCGGACTAAATTTGTTCCTGTGACCCTGAATCCCACGGATTCAAGGAGAGAGAGATCAATGACTGAAACGACGGCCAAATAAATAAATTACTTTTTATTCCAGCAGGAGCTGTCTCTCTCTAAAGGTGAAGTTTACAAGATCAGCCTTGGACATGGGCAAGATAAGGATTTTCTTCTTTGTTGTGGTTGTTTGTTTATTTATTGAGACAAGGTCAGAACAGCCCTGACTGTTCTGGAACACCCTGCGTAGACCAGGCTGGCCTGGAACTCACAGGAGTTCACTTTCTTCTGCGTTCTGAGTGCTGGGATTGAAGTCGTGCATGCACCACCACTGCCCAGGGTTTTTATAGTTCAGGAATAGGGTTTTTCCAAATGGGGGATTTGGCAGGCAATGAGGCTGGGTTACAGAAGACCAACATAAATACAAGTTGGTGGTAACGAAGACCTGGTTGCGAGGTGGTCATGACAACATGGTGATAACAAGGTGGTCATGACAACAGGTGGTCATAATAACCTTTTGTACCAAAGGCATGCCTACTGTTTCCTGGAACAGACAGTTCAGAACCATGTGTAGCTGGCATAGCTCGATCCTTGAGAAACAGATTTAACCATAAACAGGAATAAGGCTAGTTTGTCTCTGTCATAAGATAGCTTTCAAGCCCAAGATGGAGGCAGCAAGTCGGTTTATCAAAACTGACAGCGTGAGGTCCAGAAAAACAGGCTCACCATGATGAAAACAAAACCAGACTAGGTAAGAGAGGCTGACTGTGGCTGGAGCCACTGGCTGCTCCTCCAGAGGTCACGGTCTGGCTCTGTCCAAGCGGCTCCTCCAATGGGTCGGTCCTTCCTCTAGGAGCTTTTTGTTGAGTCTTGTAACTTTATTTGTGAGTTTTGTGAGCTTCCTCGGTCTCTGTGAGGGAACTGTTTGTTTGTTTTGAGACAGGGTTTCAGGATCTATAGTCCTAGCTGTCCTGGAACTCTGTAGACCAGGCTGGCCTCGAACTCAGAAATCTGCTTTCTTCTGCCTCCCAAGTGCTGGGATTAAAGGTGTGCACAACCTCTACCCTGCTGGGAATCTGGAGGAATTAGAGACATATCTGGCCTCATTGTCTGAGAGACCCTTGGACCCATTTCATTTAGTTTAATGCCATTCAGCATTGATGAGTATTAGAGTCTGGCTTTGGTTATATTTTGCTTCTCAAAAGAAAATTTCCCTTCTAGGCCATCTGTCCTGTAGAGTGAGACCTCGTTTCAAAAACAAAGCAAACAAACAAAAAAATCAAAACCAGGGGCTGGAGAGACTGCCCCAAGGTAACAGAGCAGCTCAGAGCCGGCTGTAACTTCAGTTCCAAGGAATCTAAAATCACGTGTTTTCCCTTCCTTGCAGGCAGCAGAGAGCTGTTCAAGGAAGTGCTCTCATCTGAGTGAGGGCCCGGTCTTAGTCAGGGTTTTACTGCTGTGAGCAGACACCATGACCAAGGCAACTCCTAGAAAAACAACATTTAGTTGGGGCTGGCTCACAGGTTCAGAGATTCAGTGCATGATCATCGAGGGGGGAACATGGCAGCATCCAGGCAGGCGTGGTGCAGGAGGAGCTGAGATCCTCATCTGAAGGCTGATGCTAGCAGAATACGGACTTCCAGGCAACTAGGATGAGGGTCTTAAAGCCCATGCCCACAGTCACACACCTACTCCACCAAGGCCACACCCACTCCAACAGGGCCACACCTAATAGTGCTACTCCCTGGGCAGAGCACAAACTAACTGTGACAGTCCCTTCGCCTCTGACCTTAACCACCTAGCCATCTGTCCACCTGAAGGTGGTCTCTTCCAATCTGGCACATTTTACTTCCTCAAACCTTTTTCAAAGTTAGGAAAGGCAGCACACCGTGGCCCAGCGTTTGAGGAATGGTATCAGGAGAGTCAGAGTGTAAAGCTGGCCTATGAGGTGAGCTCAGCCTTGGTTACACTAGATTTTGTACATATATATATATAAACAAAAACAAAACATTTTTTCCAAGTCTTCGTGAGATTTCAACTAATTTGCTCATCATTTTCAGAGCATGAGGCTCATTTTTATTTTTGGCTCATGTCAAATGTAACATATTAACTCATCTTCCCAGTTATAATTTTAGATGTATTATACATCGCAATGGGGAAGTGTGAAATTTCTAAATAGAAGAAATCACAGAAGTTACTCTTCCCCCAATATGCGGGGCCATTGCCTCTTTTGAGGCACACATTTGTATTTTTATGGATGTAAAGGCAAAATAAAATGTAATGTCCGTTAAGTCTAATGGCAGAGTCCATTCTTCAGAGAAAAGACCTACAAGAATAAAGAAACACAGTATCAGTTTATTTGGGTCCGGTTTTGCCAGTGTTTGCCGGTTGTTTATCCCAGCCGCGTGTGATTCTGTTTTCCTTTTTCTGTTTTTCCTCTCTCTTTCTCCTCACCTTTGACTTAAACAAGTTGCTATGTAGCTATGGCAGGTCCCAAATCTGTGGCAATCCTCCTGCCTCCGTGTTCTGGGTGCTAGGACTGCAGGTGTACCCATCCTATCTGGGGAGGCACAGTTCTGATGACTAGAAGTCCACCCTAGGAAGCCACTTCGCCCTGGGACAGGAAGCTGGGTGTGGCTTCCGGGACAAGGTGGAGCATTCAGGACCCACGGCAGGTGCCTTGAGGTGCCTCAGAAATCTAGTGGCTGCTCACCTGTGCTCTTTGGGCTACTGGGTGTTCCCTAAGGACAAAGAACACAACCTCACTGTTCTTTATAATAATAAAAATACAGGCCTCAACTTCTGTTTTCATAGCAAGGGAGGGAAGAGAGGGAGGGGGAAGATAGAAAATGCTACAAAGTAAATTGTGTCCCTCAAACTCGAATGTTAGAATCTTAACCCCTAGTGTCTCAGAATGTGCTCGTATTTGGAAATTTTTAAGTAGTAAAGTTAAAATTAGGTCATTAGGGCAGGCCCAAATCCAGTCCCACCAGTGCCTTTATAGGAGGAAATCAGGACACAGTCACACGCAGAGGGACAACCGTGTAAGGGCAAAGCAAGAAAAGCAGCCTGTCCTCGCAGGACTGCGAGGTAGATTTCTGTGTCCATGCAGCCCCGCCTGGAGCATCTACAATGGCCACCCTCAGAAGATTGAAGCAGAGAATAAGAGACCGTTCTTGAGCAAGACTCTGGAGAAGGAAGGGGGAACGGTTGCTTTGACAGGAACGGAGAAGGACCGAGATTGAGCGGAGCCAGGCAGGACTGCCCAAACTCACCACTTGAGGAAGAAAAGGGATACGGGATGGAGTGGGCCTTACTTATATAGGGAACTGGGTATATAAAAAGGAGAGCCATCCTGTGCTAGGAGGACCCCTGGGTAACAAGGAAGGACTGGTCCTAGGGACCTGGAAAAGACCAGGTGTGGACCAAGCAGGCTGTGGGCAGACTGCAGCTGGTGTAGAATGTGGGTGGGGCCAGGCACGTAGGCCAAAGAGGAAGAGAGGACTGAAGGTATGCACCAGGATTCCTCACAGAATATCTAGTCTTAGAGTCACCAAGTGCTAGAATCCCCAAGATAGAAGCGTACCACCACAAAGAACGAGATCTGAACTGTGACAGAGAGACACTGTGGGTTTAGATAACGAGAGGAGTCTGGCAGGGCAGGCCCAAGTCTCAGGCCATGTTATGTCAGAGCATCCATCACACAGATTGCCCATCTCTCCCCCCCCCCCCCCCATAAACTACAAAGAGATACACGGGCTGTAGCACAGCAGCCCTTCCACACTGAGAGCGGAAGCCTGGCCTCAGCTAGCACACAACAGCAAATACAGGGCCCCGATGGCTCACTAATGAAGTGAGCCTAGTCACATTATTTACTCCTTGCAAGCTGAACACGCTGCTCTGTGGTGCTGTTACCTCCTGGTTTAGTTCTCCAGCAGCCACTGAATAGCCACCTTGACCTTGGGAAGCGAGTGCCTATCAAACCGAGCTGCTTTATATTAAAGCCCCCCCCCTCGCCCTCAGGGTTCTGCACCACCCACAGGCCCAATTCCGCCCACAGGCTCATCCCTGTTCACAGGGCTCAGCTCCACCCACAAAATCGGCCCCGCCCACATGCCTCAGCTCCACCCACAGTGCTGAGACCCGCCCACACATCTCGGCCCCACGCACAGCGCTCAGCCCCGCCCACAGGGCCCTGGGAGCGCAGCCCTCCTGAGGAAGGACTCCATTGAGGCAAAGGAAGGAAGATCCCAACTCCTGGCCTCAGAGAGCTACCCTCTGTGCAAGAGCAGAGGCTACCTGCTAAAGTTAGGTCAGTTTCTTCCTCCCAGCCCCATGCTCTGAAAAATAAGACTCAGACTCAAAATGTATTTACAAATACCTAACCTGGTTCTTTTCTGACTAGACCATAACTTAAAATAACCCATTTACTTTAACCTACATTCCACCACGTGGCTGGTTACCTGTGCTTAGGTACTGAGGGCCGATGCTCTGTGGACTCCTTCAGCAGTGACATACTCAAGCTGTTGTTGACTTTGAACATGTGGCCTGATGTAAAATATTAACATAGAGGGCAGTGGGGGGTGGGGCAGTTCCAGAGGCCGGCTGCTCTCTTTGCTGCTTTTCTGAGGAGTTTTTAATAAAAGTGAGACTTTCATTTAAATCTAGAAGGAAAAAGATCCCAGTGTTTCCTCTCGCAGAAGGATCCCGTGGATTCAGAGCTGCGTGTCCATGGGAGGCTCTTTCGCTCGGTCTTACCACACACGGCATGACAGACAAATCAGGTCCGCGTTTCACAGGTAAACAGTGGGGCCAGGAGGGACCCAGCACAGGGAAAGCTCATCAACTAAAGCTAGAGAGGGGCCAATGCGAGGGAGCAGCTGAGCCCCCTTCTCACGGCCCAGGGCCACCCCAGCCTCCAGGCCACACCTACGCCTCCAGGGGCGGGGTCAGGAGCATTCGCCAGCCAGCCTTGCTCCAGAGCCCAGGGGCTTAGGCTTACTCTGGGTTCCTTTGTGGTCCTCCTTGTCCAGGATTTGGACATCTATCTATCTATCTATCTATCTATCATCTACCTATCCATCTATCATCTATATATCTAATCATCTATCAATCATCTATCATCTATCATTTATCAATTGGCCTATTATTTATTTGTCTATCATCTATCATCTATCTATCCATCTATATCTATTTATCTATCATCTATCTATCTAATCATCTATCTATCTATCATCTATCATCTATTAATTGATCTATCAATTGATCTATCATCTATCTGTCTATCAATCTATCATCTATCAATCTATCATTTATCTATGGTCTGTCTATCTATCTATCTATCTATCTATCTATCTATCTATCTATCTATCATCTATCTTACCAGAAGAGGGCATCAGATCTCATTATAGACAGGTGTAAGCAACCATGTGGTTGCTGGGAATTGAACTCAAGACCTCTAAAAGAG
The DNA here is from genome assembly GCF_947179515.1 of Apodemus sylvaticus. Taxonomy (NCBI): domain Eukaryota; kingdom Metazoa; phylum Chordata; class Mammalia; order Rodentia; family Muridae; genus Apodemus; species Apodemus sylvaticus. The sequence goes on along the minus strand of NC_067492.1, from coordinate 5,665,720 downwards.
CTGTCCAGTGCCTGGATCATCCTAGAGTATAAAAACTCTTCCTATAAATTGTGTTCTTTCCAAGTTCTACACTCGAAAGAGATAACATCTGGGGTGTGGTCTAAAAGACCACTACATCTTGATAGAGGTGAAGGGTAAAGGCAAACTGAGTATATCGAAGACCAGACCGTCTTTAGGGCACTCACAGTAGGGCTGAGACCTGAGCCAGGACTCTCACTAAACACAGTGGAAGACATGATGCTATCCTGTGTTCAGTAAGGGACCCAGCTTCATCACGTGAGAGGCTACGGTGTGGCAGAGCAGCACAGGCTGACTCCTTCTAGGAGGATGACATATAATGGTGTCCAAGGGGTCAGGAACCAGAGGAGTCTGTGGTGTTCCTGTTACCTCAAGCTCCCTGAAAGGAACCAAGCCCTGCTGAGGTGAATGGCAGACAGGAGTGACTTCCCTGTCACTTCAAGTTTCTTCCCGAGCTCTCTGCAGAGCTCAGAGATAAGTGTCCAGTACTCTTTCCTCTTGTCTGATGCTCTCTTGAGCTGTTCGCTGCTCGTGTTCCTTTCTTCAGCCTGTGGCTCCCTGGTTACTTCTGCCTTCAAACAATTAGCAGCTAGGCTCGGTGCCACTCTGTGCAAGGCTTGTGATGTTTACAGTGGCTGACTCAGTGTGGCCAGTGGCTGGGAGACTGCCTCTCCTGTCATCAGATCCGGCCACTCCCCTAGCCTCCAGTGTTGGTCTCCTCTGGGACTTGGGTTTCATAGGGAGACTTAGTGAATTGGGTTCTTTACCACGAGGACGTAGGCGATTGGTCAAAGATGAGGAGCGGCCGGATAACCGGTGACTAGGTTGGGAGACGTCCTTGTTACCTAAACACAGCATCTTCAAGTTATGCCCACAGCTATCATCCTGCAGCCTCCTCTGTGGGAAGACATTGCTTCTGTGAGCGACTGACTGGGAGCCACCCATGGCTGATCTAGCACCGCACTCCCCAACGAAGGTTTTTATAGCATCCGTGGGATCCGTTGTGACTGAGCACAACAACCAGGCGCAGAGTGGGACGTGAAGGTGACAAGTAGACACACGGGCGGGCACTTGGCTGGTAAATCTCAAACATCTCATTTCCCCCTGCAGTTTGATTTTGCTTTTCTTCTGAAAACATTAGCATATGCAATTCAATTTGCTGTTCCTCCTCGTGAGATGAGAAGTTAATGGATTTCATTGCTATTTGATCTGGCCACAGGCTATTTCATTAGCTAAATACAGCTTCCATTAGTTTTAGTGGCCTGGAGATTATAGCAGACACAGACCAGATCCCTCAGTTAAAATGGACAGTTCCTACTGTCCCTGCTATGGCCCTGCTAGACCGTGTCATCGTTGTCAGTCTGTTCAAGGATAAGCAAGGAATTTTCCTTGTGGAAGGCTCCTGGGACTTCTGGGAGCTGAGACTTCAGGCAGAGCCGTCACGGGTCTGGGAATCCACGCGACGCCTTGGATGGATGAACCGGTTCTCCTGATTTGTTTTGCATAAAGATTTCCAGAGCCAATACACGACGACATTTAAAATGCAAGCCATTCTTTACCCCGACCGGTAGCTTTTTAAGACAAATGGAAGAAATAATTGTTCTAACAGGCATATGAATTATGTGCTAAGACTTAATTTGATTACTGCTTTATAAAACATTTGAAATAAGGGCCAGTGAGAGAGGTCAGCGGGCAAAGGTGCCTTCTACAGAGCCTGCTGACAACCTGAGTTTGCTGAGAACTCACATGGTGGATGGGACCTGACTCCTGAAAGTTGTCCCTGCCCTACACACACACACACACACACACACTCACAAATTTAAAAAGGATTTGAATGACGGATATTAGCAGTGTGGATGGCTCTCACTGAACATGATGCGGACCATAATAATCCAGGCCGAGAAGATGCCTACTGTGTGATTCTCTTCACATAATAATTTCCTAAATAAAGCCTGCATTGCATGGTAGAAGGTGAGACAGGAGAGAGATGGGAGAGAAGAGACTCGGGCCTCGGAAGCAGGTTCTGGGTGGAGTCACGGTGAGCTGTATATGGTTTTTGAATAAATAACTTGTATCCTCAGCACTAAATTTAAGTGAACGAATGCAGAACAAATGCACACATATGTTAATGCACACACATACACATAAACACACACACATACACGTAAACAGACGTACACGTAATTACACAGAGACATAAATATATATACATACACATAAATACATATGCAAACAGCATTCTTATGTTAATTATTTTACTTAACAACAAGATGGATGCTTGCAGTGTACACAGGCAAGTGTACGGTTTGGTTATACCCTGGAGGTGCTAAGGATCTTACAGAGCTATTACTCATAGCCACCTGTGTCCTGAGATACATCCAGAGTCCCCTGTCCCCCAGACCTGGTGCATTGTGCCATCATTGTGTATCAGAAAAATCCAGGAAGCTGGAGGGAGACAGAGACCTTTTGGTGCTGAGGCTGTTCAGAGGGAGTGAAAGGCATGAGTGTCCTCATCCCAAATCAGAGCAGAGACACCGGAATGCCGAGCCTGCGGCTGTCGCGGTCTGTCCTCTCTAACTGCACTGCGACCTTATCTTCACAGAAGCATGGGAGACGACAGCCTGTCTTTGGAAACTGTCTCCATCCTGGGCAAGTAGGATGAGCTGAAAGAGAGGAACCTGCTCTCTTTAAGGCTAAGCCTAGGAGTCTTGGAGAGCCCATTACAGCGAGCTTCCGTCCGTGATTGACTCCCTGACCACAATGCGGGTGCGACCCACCTCTCCCAAGGTGTATTACTCACTTTGCTTTTTGCCCCCAAAATACCCAAGACAAACAGCTTATGGGAGAGCTTTTTTGGCTCAGCATCTGACAGTACAGTGCATGGGGAGAGGGCGTAGGCCACACAGCTGCGTAATCCTGAAGTTAATAGCAATCCCATATCCACACGCTGTTGCGCGAGGCATCTGGTTACCTTCTCCCTGAAGCAGAAATTGAGGAATGCTTAGAGCTCACACTTTCTCCTTTGCCCTGCTTATTCAATCTGAAACCCCAGCCTGGGCGACGCCGCCGCCTACATTCACAGTGAGTCTTCTCTCCTTAAACCTTTCTGGGAAAGACATTCACAGACACACCCAGACGTGTCTTTGTCAATTTGTGATTTTAAATCCAGTCTAGTTGACCATGAAGACTAAGCCTTAGAGGAGAGAGGCCCCTTGAGGTGATTACCACTCACTTCCTGTTATTTGGAGCTTGGGAATTTCAGTTCAACTGCTCTGATGTCTGCTAGAGCATGCATTATGGTTTCTTTTTTGAGGCTGGGACTGCCCTCCCCTTCCTCAAATGTGACAGGGCTTTGAGACACACTTCTCAGAATTCCATTTAAAGTCAGAAGTGTGGCCACAAAAGGGTTCCCAGGGTACCAGTCATCCTGGACAGACCCCTAGTGCCAATCCCAGCGCACGGCTCCAGACAACCCCCAAAACCTCTGAACTAGCAGACAGCACTGCTAGTCATGCATACAAACACCTCTGTGGAAAAGAAAGGTCAGACTCAGGAGGCTGAGGCAGGATGAGAAGTTGGAGGCAGCCAGGGCTGGGTAGTAAGACCCTGCTTCAAAACAAAAACAAATAAACTAGGAAACAACTTGAAAGAAGAGATAAAGAAAGACGTGTAGAGAGCAACGCTGGGAGACAGGAGTTGGCATTCGAGAGCTGGAGACGCGGTGGCCCGGCGATTAAGAGAATCGGCTGCTCTTACAGGGAACCAGGGTTCAGTTCCCAGCACACACGTGGCAGGCTCTGTAATTCCAGTTCCAGGGAATCTGATGCCCTCTTTTGGCCTTCTCAGGCGCCAGGCACATACATGCATGGAAGCAAAACAAAACACTCATACACATACTGCATATAAGTAAGTACATTTTTAGAAAGGAAAGAGTTTGTATCTATGTGACAGGGGCAGGGGACTCTTGGAAACATTTAGAGAATAAGTAACATTTAAAAAATTAAATATGATAGAAGCACAAACTCAAACGAGTATGTTTGATTGTTACTGAAGCACGGTTATTGGGAACCATCAATAAAGCCAAATGGGTCTCCCAGGTGAGTGGCAAGGGCAAGGTCAAAGGTCCCAGCACGGCCAGGTCATCGGTGAGCTGCAGGGATGCGAGCACCCCAGTCACCACGGGAAACTCTGTGGCACCTAATGAGGAGCCACAAGGGCACCAACTCAAACAGGCCGGCGTTTACCTGTGACAGGGCCGAGCTTAGGCATCCCTGAGCCAACCCCGGTGTCTGGAGAATTTCATTCTTTCATTCCTTCCTGGATGCTCAGGGGTCTGCTTCCTGGAGCATCCAAACTTCAGGGCTTTGAGATGGCAGGCCTTGTTTTCTTGATGACAGTCAGCTGCCCCATTGTGTAGGACACCATATTGTCTTTTGTGGGTTTTTTGTTTGTTTGTTTTTTGATTTTCAAGACAGGGTTTCTCTGTGTAGAGACACCATATTGTCACCTGGATCATCCTAAGGTCTTTTCTTAGGGTTTTCAAAGACAGAGGAATTTAGGATTGATTGGTTTTTTTTTTTTTTTTTTTTTGTTTTGTTTTTTTGTTTTTTACTCCAGGATTAATCAGTTTTGTGACCCTAGGCAAACCTGGGTCCATTTCTCGCTTAGACTTCACTTTCTTTCTATACCTTGGCATAAGGATTTGATTCAGGGTCTAGCTGGCTCAGAGCTGTCAACATAAAACAGACACCAGACACCGTTGGGAAAAGTCCCACCATTCTCCAGCAAGTAGCTCAATCCTTGCTTTGCTGCAGCTCTTAATAACATAACGTAAGCCCCAGGTGACATAAAGCTGTGCTTAGTGCTTCTCTTGCCACGTACCTGGCCAGTCACAGGACTCCCAGAGCTTGGCTCCACACCTGGGCGTCCTAACTCAGGAAGGCTGCAGCACAATTCACGTCTATCTCCACCAGTCTGGGAAAGCCTAGCACTGGCTCCTGGGAACCTTGGAGCTCATAGCCTGGCTCTATGCCACCTCCTAAAACATGCACTACTAGGCTAAATGGAGTGTTTCAAGAAACTCCCTCCCTGTCTGGGAACACCGATTAAGGATGGTTGGTGACCACAGAAGTGCTGAGACCCCAGGTCGATGGCTCATTGTAGATGGTAAACTAGAAGTGGCACCAAACAGAGCGCAGAACCAGAGAAATGGAAGGATAAAGAGCGCAGAGGGAGTAGGGGACCATGGCCAGGTCACATGCACACGGAGCCACTAAGACAACAAACCATCACAAAACAAGCCGGACACTCAACTGTTCAGTGTCTGTCAGGGAGAGGCCAGACAGGAGCCGCAGCATATCCAGTGCTAAGGCTGGCCAGGACATGGTCACCCTTCCCAGTGCAGGACCTGCCCTGAGTGTCCTGAGACAGCTTACTAAGGAAGATCACACAGAGAACAGCAGGTTCCTCAAGACGCTCTGCCCTCAGAGGCCGTCTTCCGAGTTACCTGAAAATAACTACCAGATTACTGGGTCATGTTACAAGATCGTGACATTGTGTCTCCACAATGTCTGTGGAGACATTTTTCTCCACAGAAAGCCTGCCTTGTCTTCTGTCAGGTGAGTGGCCACAGGCGTTCCCACTACAGGTACAATCCAAGAACTTCTTCATATGTGTCTGTGTTCTCTGTGTGGACTACATATGGATGTGTGTGTTAGTGCATGTATGTGTAACTTTAATTTTTTTCTAACCTTATTTTTAATGATGGTTCTCAAATGCTTTAGCCCACCACCCACCAGAGATAACAGAAAAGAGAGGATACCGGGGTGGGGTGGGGTGGGGTGAGGAGAGGAAGTGCACCTGTTTAGAAAGGTCCAGTCAGTGTTGTCAGGTCCTGTCAGGAAATCAGCAGTTCAGTTCACAGGTCAGCGGCGGCAGCTCAGTCCACTTGCAGACACTTCATGGATACATTAGCAGTCCAGCTCGGTAGAGCTGGGATAGCAAACAGGAACCAGCAGCAGTGTCACAACCTAGCAGAGACAGCCAGGCCTCAGCCTCAGCACAAGTCAGCAAGAGGAACCAGGAGGAACCCCAGGAGAAGTTCTCTGCTGTGTCTCTCTCAGAGAAGTGAAGATCGGCAAAGACAAGAGACCCGCAAGGGTTGCAGCTGGCTGTACCAGCGAGCCCAGCCCAGCCCCCGTCACTGTCCATCAGTCCTATTTATACTTCCTCCAAACATCCCACGTCCTCAGCACGTTCATCTGTCTCAGCTGACATCACTTTGCCAATCAGCCTGAGTCCTCAGAAGCGGCTAGAAGCTACAGCACACCAACAGAAGTTTCTTGGAGCATTTCTCTCTATGGAGTCCCAACAAATGGAGCTCAACTATGCAATGTAAGGTCGACCAATACATGCATGTCATTAGCAAAGAATCATTTATCACATGTCCTTTCATGTGCTTGATTTACCAGAACATTCTCTCTCCTGTGTCTGCTTCAGCAAAACATTCCTTCACGACTCTGCCTTAGCCTTCCACCTCTGTCCGCCCTAATGGAACTACCTTCACATGTTTGCCTTAGCAAAACATTATGCAGCACAACTGACTTTCCAAAGAACCCTTAAGCTTCCACTTCATGCATGTAACATGTGATGCATCATATATGTAGGTGTGTGTGTAGTGTGTGTGTGTGTGCTCTGTACATGATTGTATGTGTATGGTGTGTGACTGTATAATCTGTTTGTTGGTGCTTGGGTGTGTAGTTTATAAGCATATGAATATGCACATATGTGTGTGCTATATGAACACGTTCACTATGAGTGTGTGTATGTTCCCTGGGCATGGTACATGTGTGCACCTTGCTGCCATTCTCTGGAGTACAGGAGGAGTCTACTACTAAGCACTGCACTCTTACTATGGAGGCCTGGGTCCTGCAGCCCTGGGTCCCAAGGCTCCTGTGCCTCAGGCCTGAGGTGCTCCCTCATCTTGTCCTGAGGTGCTCCCTCATCTTGTCCTGAGATGAACTCGGGAAGCTGAGGGAAAAGAATCCCACTTTTTCCTTTGCCCATAGTGAGGAGGAGGCTGGGAAGCTAGGCCTCTGGGCCAGAGTCCTTTGTTAAGGTGTGGTCTAGGGTATAACAGGTCCATCCTAAGACAGGGAGAGTCTACTCTCTCGCCACCCCCCTATTCCCCCGCCTGCCCAGCTAACTGGCTCCTCAGGGTCCAGTGCCCTCCATCCCCCGCCCCCAGCCCCCAGCCCATGAACTCCATGTTCCTTTGTGGCTTCCGGGCTCTACTTGTGGCCTCAGAGGCCCTTGAGCTCGCCCAGGCATTGCACATTTGCACAGGGACCAGCTTCTAGCAGGGCTTCTGTTCTTTCTTCCTTGAGCCGCAGTGCTGGCACAGGCTTGCTCACCAGGGAACCCTGGCGCAGCACAAGAGTTTCTCTCAGGACTTGTCTACCTGGACCTCAGGACCACAGCTGCCTCGCCCTCATCTCTGACCACTGCTGATGGGATCAGTCGGATAGCTGGCCACCCTACTGCCCAACACACACACACACACACACACACACCACACACACACATCCTTGTCTCTCTCAGGTTCTCTTAGATCCCTGTCCCTCATCTGAGCCTCAGTCCACCTGATTTTCATCAAACGGGGTCCAGAGGTCTCTCCCGAGTCACTGTGGCTAGGGCTAAGGCTCTCCCACACTGAGTTAACAGACCAGGCATCTGCTCTGTGCATGGCCATCATGACCTGACCCTGAGCTCTGTCCTCTGCCTCTCCAGTCCTCTTGACCTCCTCTGCCAACCCCAAGGGCTCCAGGAGCTCTGACAGGCACCAACAAAGATGTGCGTGAGGGGCAGTGCAGCCACCACTCAGCCATACACCAGTGGGATGCGGTGGGGGAGAGGATTACCTGCCTCCCAGGTCTCCTCTGTGCTCTGAGGTCCACCTTCCCTTGAAGCCAACCTCCTACTGACTAGCCTCTCATCTTGTCCTCCTACCTCAAATAACATCCCTCAGTTTGGGACAACACAGCATCAAACATCAGCCCAGAACCACAGAACCTCAGACTTGTCCACGTAAAGCAATTTTGGCAGCTCTGGATTTCCTGTCTCTGACCTTCCACACAACTAGAATATCAGTCACTTCCCTAGAGGAAAGACAGCTCCCTTCCCCAGAGGCCTCAGACTAAAGATAATCCCCACTGGCCCTAGAGGCAGGGACTCCATCAGCCGCTGAGGATACTGGGCTGAGTTGTACAAAATCCTCATTTTGTTCTCAGAGATTGTGAAATAGCGATAGCTTCTCAGCACTCAACATACAATAATTGCAGGTGCCTAGATAATGAGTTAATCTGGGTTATATGGGGAAAACAGATCCTATGACCAATCAAAAAGAATTTTATCAATAAGGCAAATCACTCTTTACCATTGTCAGTATAAGTAAGGATATAAAGTCACTTAATTAGCCCAAAAAATGACAGAAGAATCTGAATTCCAGGGAAATCTCTGAGCTGAGGAGTCAGACTGAAGAGGAGGCGTGGGAGGCGTAGGATCTGTCCCCTAGCTGAACATTTCATGGTACCAGGTGAGAAAGCGCGTGAGGACTGTGGAATCTGCAGGTCCTCGGAGTCAGAGGGAGAACAACCCACACAGCTGTAGCTTCTCCTGCCAGCCCCACCTGCAACATCCCGGGTACTTTACATACGCCCCCCTGCATCTTGGCTGGTTCTACATCAGCAAACTCAGCCAACCATAAATGGAAAACACCCGAAGAAACAATGTATCTGTGCTGAGCCCATACAGACCTCACCCCTGTCATTATTCCCCCCAGAATACAGTGTAACATCTGCTCAGACAGCATTGTCTCAGGGATTGCTAGTTAAACAGAGGTGGTTTAAAGTATGTTGAAAGATTTGCATAAGTTACAAGCAAATACTGTGCCATTTTATCTAAGGGATTTGAACACCCACAGATCTTGGTTTCTACAAGCATGTGGTGGTGTTGTCTTGGTTTCCACAGGCAGCGTGGAGCAGAGGAGCTCCAGAACCATTTTCCACAGCTGTTGAGAGAGGCCTGGTTTTTCTGAGGAAAGGGGCAAGGTTGACTGAGCGAGGCCTTGTCCTTTGTGTGTATGCTAAGTAGTCAAAGTTCGAGTCTCCTCATTCTGTGTTTCCCACCCACCCTGTTCATTCTCTCTAGCACCACTTAAAGGGTCCAGCCTTGGGTTCATCTAGGTATCACTGACTCTCCGGATAACGCTGACCTTCTGGGCCTCAGTAGGTGGTTGGTCACGGAGGCTGAGGAAGCAGCAGCTGTAAGCTCTCAAGCTCCCTCCCTTTCTGTACTTAGAGGGCATCCTTACCCCCAGCCTATTTATATAAGTGATGAGTCCTTGGAGTGTTCACAGCGTGCCTGTTTCCAAACCAAGTACCAGCAATTTGAAAGTTCATAGGAATCTGTCATGTTTTTGAGGCACCCACTTGCAGGGCCTGAGACAAGGGTCATGTTGGGAAAGACCTCGGAGCAGCCTTTGAAGGAGTCCAGGCTCCATTCTAGATACAATGGGATCTAGACTGAGAGGCAGTTTCAGCAGCTTTGGAGTTTTGGTGCTCGTGTTGTGTGTGATTAATGTGGGAAGAGGCTGTGTCCAGGGCCTTCCTTGGAGGGTTGGGGATGTGACTGAAGACACTGGAGACATCCTTCACCCTTCAAGAGAACCCACCTGCTACGACAGGTTAAAGGAAAAATGAGACCAAGAGTGGCTGAGCAGTCTAGCTGGACAGCTGGGCAGGAAGGAAGGAGGTCCTGGAGTAGATGTGTCCGAACTGGAGCCTTTCCGCTCCTCTGAGATGACCTCAGAGCCTCTATCTCCAGAATATTCTGTGCTGCCTTCCATAGCCCCACCCACAGAGCCTATGGCCTGTTCTGGGGTGCATTTGTATCTCATGCCTGGCTCTATACCTCTGCTGGCGTCTTCCAAAGACTGTCCCTTTTTAGGGACACGGCTTTTAGCTGCTGCCTAATCCTGCTCTGTCCTTCCTTGTGTCCTACTTTGGCTTCCCCTACCCAGGGGCTCTGCTTGTCCAGATAAATAGGAAGATTAATGGACAGGAAAGAAGAGAAGAAAATCATTTTTGACATGTTGGGCTCCAAGAGTGTGTGGGGCATCTATGCAGATACTTCCACCGGGCAAATGAGAAAACATGTGTGTGTGTGGGGGGGAGGAAAACACAGTAGCATAGAGGAGGACTGACAGTGTACACAGGACAAAGGAATGGGTAAAGCATAAGGACTGAGGTGCAGGAGATCGGGGGGAACGTGGGGGATAGGAAAATACCCATGGAAGAAAGAATAAAGATACTTCTAGGAGGTACCTGGATAAGAAACGAACATCTGTACGAAACGACTGCACAGAATTAATTTTACTTAGACATTAAAGCATCACAGAACTTAAGAACCTTCCTGGGTACCAGTCACAGGCATTATCAGCAGCCTTCGTTCTAGTCCTGTGTGGAAGAAAGTTCTCACTTGACAGCAGAGATGAGCTTAACTTGGTGATGAAATTCATCATAGAATCCACGGGGAGCTGAAAGTCAAGATCACCACGTTAGTGGAAAAGAGGAGAGGAGAGCACCTCCTAAGAGACAGCTGGGCCGACAGGAGAGGATCGCACCTTCTAAGAGAGGGCTCGGCCAACAGGAGCTGCGTCGGACCATCTTCAGGGTTGACTGATGGGGAGTCCTGGTGGAAGAGGCCTCCAAGTCCTGAGCGCTGACAGAGCGCCAAGCTCAGGATAAGCAGTTTATCGAGGAGAAAGCACGGTGTCTCTGGGTCATGCTTAGATAATAGCTCTCTGGGGCTTCACCGGATGGACAGCAGGGGTCTGGCCATTACCCAAGTCCTTATGCTCAAGCAGGAGTGTTGCTTTTTCTCAAAATCCTGAAGGGAGGCGACTGGGGTCGAGATGTGCCTGCTTAGAAGGTGGGGACGAGTCTGTCCCACCTCTGCCACCCTCTGGGGACCTCTGGCTTCCCTAGCCATGTCACTCCAAACTCCTCCTTGCCTTTGTCACCTCCTCCTCGTCCACCATGTGCCCGCTCCCTACATCTTTCTTTATGACACGAGTGATGACATTCAGGGATGTCTGGAGGATCCTGGACAATCTACCGCAAGGTCCTCAACCTAGCCACCTGCAGAAACTCCTCTTTCCAGTAAGGAATTACTACTGGGAACAAGAGTTAGGGCTTGGGTATCTTTGGGGCTAGAGGTGGGATGTTGGATCTGGGTGCTAGGAATGGAACTCAGATCCCCTGGAAGAGCCGTAACCACCATCTCTCCAGACCCTTAATACCAGGTATCTGGATTTGACCAGCCTGTCTTACACTAAGCACCCAGACTTGGCCTGGTAGAAGAACAAGCTGAGTCTGGATGGGACCAGGATTCACACAGAAAATTCCAGTGGGGCTGGTTAGTCCTCGATGCCTCATAGGGTTCTGTGGAAAGAAACCCGGCCACACAGGTTGAAAAGAACAGGAAATTGCTGTTGGTTTAATCTAAAGGAGACTGAGCTAGTAAGTGATACTAGTGGGCTTCAATGGGTCTGCTAGGATTATGGGGAAACAGAAATGGCGTCTTACTCGACTTTGGAAGGATAGGGCTTTTTTTTCCCCCTCACAATCAAAGGGCATTGAGTGGAGAGTAGAAGAAAGGAACTGAAAATGGTGTGAGGGCTTTGATATAGTTAAAAGGTAGAGCATATGCCTAGCATGCAAACATGGCCCTAACATTCTCTCCAGAGACATACTGAAAAATCTGAGGGAAAAAAAAGCCAGTGAGTTCAGGGCTTACATGTCGGCCCTGAGATGGGTGATCTGCATCCCAGACGTTAAGCTCGATATTCCGTGTTCATGGGCCCTGACTCACCAAGTCTTCCCAGTGTCTACCTGGCCAATGCTACAGGCCAGAATTCTGCCTCCAGTAGTATTAAGTATCAAGGAGTAACCAGGCACCAGGGCCACTGGTGATTAAAGCCCAGAGCAGAAAGCCATACGTCTCTGGGATAATCCCAGGATAGTAAGCCCTGACTCCCAGGGCTTGTGCTGTAAAATCTCAGTTTGCCTGTCCTGCCCTTTGGTCTCAGCCGCTCGCAGGCTAGGGACTTCCAACGCTGAAGAGCTTCTCCTCTCCTAGTCATGATTTCCACCAGGGTAGAACAGGAGGCCCCCAGCCAGCTGATGGGTGACAGCAGAGGCAGAGACACTGACTCACAGTCACCAGGCAATGCCTCACACGCAGGGAAGGAGTCTGCCTGGAGGATTCCCAATCGATGGGTGACAGTTACCAGACGGCTGGAGTGGGTCAGGGGCCTCAGTGAGTTCACCCCTCACCCCAGCGAAGGGCAGAAAGAAGTAACACAGCTCCAACCTTTGACCTGAAAAGCATCTCCACTGTCAGCTACGTGATAGAAAGTGAATCACAGGGGCTGCATACTCTCTGTGGGCACCGGGTGTGAGTGCCAGCACCCACAAGACAGCTCACGACTGTCTTTAACTCCAATCCCAGAGGATACAGCCCTCTCTTCTGGCTTCTAGGAGTACTGCATGAACACAGTAGACAGACACACATGCAAGCCAAACATTCATACACATAAATAAATACTTTAAATGAAAAAAAGAGGAAAAGGAAAATGTACAGAGACTGAAAAGGGATAGCTCGACAGTTAAAGACACAGGCTGCTTTTACAGAGGATACAAGTTTGCTACCAGCACTCATGCTGGGCAGCTCACCACAGCCTGTAACTCCAGCTTCAGGATGATTTGACGACACCCATGTGCTTATCACATACACACACACATACATATACACACACACACATGCACGCACGCAGACAAACATACACACACACACAACCACATACATACACAAACACACATATACATACATACACACATGCACATACACATACATGTACACATGCATACATGCACATGCACACACATGCTTTCACATACATATGCACGTACACACAACCACATACATGCACACATGCACACACACATATAACCACATACACACACAAAGACACAAACATACACACAACCACACACACACATACAACCACATACACACAAACACAAACACATACATATACACAATCACATGCACACATACATGCACACATACACACACATGCACACACATATGCTCGCACACATGCATACATGCAATTAGAAATAAAATACACCTTTAAAAATTAAAAAAAAGCGATTCTTTTTCTTTTTGTTTTGTAGTTCGTGCCGGACTTGATCCTAACAGCCCTCTTGCCTCATCTCCCCAGGTGCTGGGATTGCAGGAACGTGTCGGTGTGCGTTGCGGTTTTCTTTAAAGGAGAAATCTTTTAGAGACAGGTAGAGATTTCTAAGATTTGATTTTTCTGTGGCTGTTTTTTTTTTTCAAATATAGTTTGCTCATATACAATAGGAAGAGCCAAGTCCTGTGGTCAGCCACGGTTGCACGCATTCTTCCAGGAAGTGGAGGGCACCCTAGCTTCACACAGCCCAGTACGCAGCTCCCACCCACAGCCCCGGCCGCTCTGTCCCCCTAAAGACTCAGACATAGCATAAGTGATGTGTTCTTGTGTGGGGTGGGCAGCCTTCTGTAAAAGTCAACTTCTGATTTTTTTAGGCCAATTTGACGTGAACTTGAGTGTGTGTTTGTGTGCGTGTGTGCACGTGTGTGTACGTGTATGTGTGTGCGTGTGTATGTATGTGTGTGTGTGCATGTGCGTGTGCGTGTGTTTGTGTGTTCAGGATCAAAACCACAAAGTGTCACAACATTGCTAGCTGAGCTCTACACAAACGAAAGGTGGGTGGGTTTGGTTGAGGTAGGTGGGTTTGGTTGGTAGGCCATGTTTTCAGCCCCTGCTCAATTTTATCACAGTGCAAGGATTCTGGAGCGAGGGCTTTTCTGTGGGTCAGGTATCCTTAGGTCTGGGACAAAGCCTCTGATCCCTCTCCAACAAGCAGCTTCAAACTCTTCTTGTCCCTATTTTCTTTTCCTTCTCTTCTTTTCCTCCTCTTGCCCTTTCTTCTTAATGTTTCAAATTCGTGCTCACTTCCCCTGACTCCCCCCACCCCCCTTTGCCCTATCTTCCCCGACTCAGCCGAGTCAGCACCATGGACATGTAGCCTGTTTTTTAAAAAGATTTATTTATTTATGATATGTAAGTATACTGTAGCTGTCTTCCAACACCAGAAGAGGTGTTAGATCCCATTACAGATGGTTGTGAGCCATCATGTAGGTGCCAGGATTTGAACTCAGGACCTTTGGAAGAGCAGTCAATGCTTTTACCTGCTGAGCCATCTCTCTAGCCTGACACTAACTTGTTTAAAAGAAGTTGACCTTTCCCTTTGTGCTCCAAAGTCCTCTGGGCGTTGCTGCCCTCTTCCTTCTTATCAGCGAGTGCCAGGCCCGTTATAGAAGCCTGTTTCAAAATTCTCCCACTCAAGTGAAAGTGAGTCTGAAGGGTTAAATTGGGGGCTCTGAGGAATATAGAGGAATATTGTTATTAGGTCCACACCTGTAGGAAGTGCCTTGTGAGAACTGATCTGGGCAATGAATGTTCTGGGAGACAGAGAGACTCTTCCAGCCCTGAAGGTTCTCATGAAACCCAAAACAAGGTGCAAAGGAATGCAAGGGTTTTTGTCAAACTACTGCTTGACTCTCATGTCTTCCTCACTGTGGGCCCAGAGTTGTTAGCGACTCTGCTATCTGCTGTGTGGTTCAAGCCACAGTCCTGGCGGCCGGATGCAGTCAGCTTTCATTACCCATAACAGTTATGGTCTGTGTCTTAGTCAGGGTTTCTATTCCTGCACAAACATCATGACCAAGAAGCAAGTTGGGGAGGAAAGGGTTTATTCAGCTTACACTTCCACACTGCTATTGATCACTAAAGGAGGTCAGGACTGGAACTCAAGAGATCAGGAAGCAGGAGCTGATGCAGAGGCCGTGGAGGGATGTCACTTACTGGCTTGCTTCCCCTGGCTTGCTCAGCCTGCTCTCTTATAGAACCCAAGAGCACCAGCTCAGGGATGGCACCACCCACAAGGGGCCCTCCCCCCTTGATCACTAATTGAGAAAATGCCCCACAGCTGGATCTCATGGAGGCATTTCCTCATCTGAAGCTCCTTTCTCTGTGATAATTCCAGCCTGTGTCAAGTTGACCCACAGAACCAGCCAGTACAGTCTGCAAAGTTGCCACGAACACTCAGTGTTCTATATGTTCTATATAGATCAGTGCCACACTTCCTCCTGAGGAGGCCCAGGGTTAAATTCCGGTGAGCAACTAGCCACATTTTTGTTTTAAAACATCCCATCTATGTGTGACCTTGATGTGTGCTCCCTTCTGTTTAAGACACCTTATTCTATGGACATCCTTAATCTATTAGCATCAGACTCTGCACTGTAACATTTGACTAGGAAAGGCCACCTGACATAGACATGCTGAAGAGTCCGATAGAACCTGGAGTTCTGTGTTTGGGAGAGGCAAGTGTGTGCTGGCTGGTTCTGTGTGTCAACTTGACACAGGCTGGAGTTATCACAGAGAAAGGAGCTTCAGTTGGGGAAGTGCCTCCATGAGATCCAGCTGTGGGGCATTTTCTCAATTAGTGATCAAGGGGGGAGGGCCCCTTGTGGGTGGAGCCATCCCTGGGCTGGTGCTCTTGGGTTCTATAAGAAAGCAAACTGAGCAAGCCAGGGAAGCAAGCCAGTAAGGAACATCCCTCCATGGCCTCTGCATCAGCTCCTGCTTCCTGACCTGCTTGAGTTCCAGTCCTGACTTCCTTTAGTGATGAACAGCAATGTGGAAATGTAAGCAGAATAAACCCTTTCTTCCCCAGCTTGCTTCTTGGTCACGATGTGTGTGCAGGAACAGAAACCCTGACTGAGACAATGTGCAACAGCAAACCATGAACAGGAAGCACCGCAGCTGCTCTGTGGTGAAGAAAAAGTGCTGGTATATCGCCTGTAAGAGTCCGAGTGCTGAACCAGAGGGCAGGACCCCACTGTCCTGCCCTCACCAGGAGCAGGGCACCAAGGAGACAGTGTCAACTGCACTGTTCCTAGTGACCATGAAAACACACTAACACTGACTTTTGGCTTACAGATAGGTTTCAGTGCTTGCTGAATTTGCCAATCCAGATCTGCCAATCATGAAAACAGACTTGTATGTTTAACCCTATTCCAAACCACAGCCCATTTGGGCATCTGAGTCTCCTCACACCCAACCCCTGTGTCCGCACGGTAGAGCCCTTTGATAGCGTGTTTGATGTGTATCTGCACACATCCGTCTTTTGGACCTGGGCCACTCTAGAAGGATGGGCAGTTTGCCTCCGCGATCCCACTAAATAACTCTCTATTGCCAGGTTAGCGTAAACACAAGGTGATCAAAGCGACACTGATTTCCACCCTTCTGGGGGGAGTTAGTGATGGAGGGGGTGCTCTAAGAAAGTTGACCTGCTTCTCAGACAGCAACGCCTTCTTCAGTCCTCTTCTGCTTCTGTCTGTCGATAATACCTCAGCATTTCCCCGAGCATAGCCTGGCTCCAGAGCGGGGTGCTGAGCCAGCGCCTCAGTTACTGGGACGTCCTTTCCCTTTACAAGGTATCTTCAGACACAAGAGTTCTGCCAGATGTGGCCCTTTCCAGAAACAGAGAACAGGCAATCACTAAGTCCTTCATCGACTTTTGTTTTTGTTTGTTTGTTTGTTGCTTATTTTGAGTTAAGATCTCATGATGTCCAGGCTAGCCCTGAACTAGCTTAAGCTAGCCTTGAAATCCTGATTCTCCTCACCAACCCTCCCACTCACCCACTTAGGTCTTCCATTGAGCCTGTTGCAAAGTCCCTCAGAACCAAATGACACAGCCTCCTCCTCCTCCTCCTCTTCCTGTCACCCTGGGAGTGGCTGTACCTACCTGCCTTGGCCATACCTGACATGCATGCTAACACAAACATGGGCAAAGCAGGGATCTGCCTGAGTACAAGATTTGGGGTGAGGGGAGGGTTGAGGATTTGGAGCTGCTGGGCTCCCACACCTGGGCTACCCAAGCTGACTCTGACTTTCAGTTCTGCTCCGGAAGTCCAGACTGACGGAGTACTAGGTTGCAGCGCCCTTGCCTCCCTTTCCTCCTGCCTACGAGCCCATCCGTCTTCTCACCCCTGCAGAAGCAGGGACCTGCCGTGCTCTCCCACTGCCACGCCTATCAGTCAGGCGAGATCAAGGCCGAGGGTGGGTAGTTTTTCTACCCTGCGGGTACTCGGCCTTCCTTCCTTTGCTGTCCCAGCAGGCCATGGGCCTGTCCCAGGGCTCAGCCCTGCCTTACTTCAGCTGCTCTTTGTGTGGATGAGAGGAAAGAGCCTCCCCTCCCGGACAGTGTGGGCTGTTAAGACGATGGAGACCCGGCTAGGCCTCCCCCTTCCCTGGGGCACGCTTCAGCATTTTCCTGGAAAGAGCAGCCTTCCCTGAACCGGTCAAAGGGTCACTTGCTCTCTGAGCCTAGGCTCTCTGTCTTGTACTTTTTCCTGATGCTATCCATTTCCAGAACTCCAAGACCCTCCTCCCTGCATCGTTTGTATTTCCTTGGCTGACTGCCTCTTTTTTTTTTTTTTCTTGCTGTTTTCTTTCTTTTGATGATTGACTTAGGGCCATTCTGGGGTCTGTAACTAAATCAACACAGCCTCTGCCGCTGATGTAATTCTAAACTTACCACAAACACAAATGCATGGTGTCAACCTAAACACAAAAGCGTGGTGTCGCCAGTTAGACTGAATGATGTCAGAGCTCAACTGCACATGAGGTTTTCATTAAGTGAGGCCCAAGTCCCTGTCACTTTCATGTACAGGTGTGTGTGGGGCAAAGGGGCATAGGAGAGGCTGTGGACTGTTGCCGGTCTCGGGCCCAGAGTGTCCCTAAGGAAGGGACCTGCCCCTGTGACTTCGGCAGGTCCTCTCTGTGCTTCCTTCTCTGTGAAATGAATATTGCCTGTGTACTGAAGAAGCCTGCGGTGCCCGAGGGGATTGAAAGCTGACGCATATGAAGTCTCCAAGCACGGAAAGGGTTAGGATGGCTTTGCAGGGGTCAGCTAGATGCTGAGACGTGACCAGTGAGGAGGAGAGTCACCAGGAAGAACAGGAGGGCCTCTGTCTGGCCCAGAGTTGCTGTTTGGGGGTTGGTACAGCCAGCCTGAGAGAAGTCATTAGCATGAAACCAAGTTTAGGTCACCCGAATTGTGGGCTCCAAGCTGTCAGGAGACAGGGGTGTGGCCTTTTGTCTTTGTAGAAGACACAGAAGATATGTGTGGTTTGTAGTTATCCTAGACAGTGGAATGTTACCCAGAAACTTTAAAAATGGCATGAGTGGACCCAGCCTTCACTCCAGGGAGCTCAGAAAAGGGAGAGATGAGACAAGGGACTTGGTTGGGTCCACAGTAAGCGTCAGCAGCCTGCGTGCGACCCAGACTCCTGCTTCTAGGACCCATGGGGCTAGGTCTCTCTCTCTCTCTCTCTCTCTCTCTCTCTCTCTCTCTCTCTCTCTCTCTCTCTCTCTCTCTGGTTTTTCGAGACAGGGTTTCTCTGTGTAGCCCTGGCTGTCCTGAAACTCACTCTGTAGACCAGGCTGGCCTCGAACTCAGAAATCCGCCTGCCTCTGCCTCCCAGAGTGCTGGGATTAAAGGCGTGCGCCACCACTGCCCGGCTCTAGGTCTCATTCTTGTGACTGCTTTCTATGCCTGTCTGTCTTCCACCCCTAATGCTGTGGAGCCAACAATGCATCCTAAGAATGAGTTTGACTTGGGAAAGCTAGTAAGAAATACCATGTTGAGTTCAGGGCTGGGTGACATGGGGCCCATCTATTGACCCTCCCCCTGCCTCCAGCTTTTCTCCAGTGGCTACATGCACCCGCAAAGGGTTAGGGCTAACTGCTGGGCAGGTGCTGTCACTTAGGCTCTGAAGCTGTGTGCCCCACCCCCCAAATTTCCACCCACCCTGCACTCCTGCCAGTCAAGATGGGTACATAAGGTAAAATGGAGGAGACGCTGGATGTGAGGAGGTTGAGGGTCTGAGCGGTGAGGATACATGGTCACTCACGGACACAATGGAGTCACTCAGCATAAAGGCAGGAATGGAAAGGCTGAGGGGGGAGAGCAGAGAGACGGTGACGGGAAAACCCCTACGTGACAGCGATGGGAGTAGAGACAGGCGGTGACAGTGATGGGAGTAGAAACAGGCGGTGACGAACAATGTCTTGCACGAAGGAGGAGGGGCTTGGGGCAAATTTGGAGTGTCAGCACTCCAGCAAGAGGGCACCATGACGCACCCTGCTGTGCTGTCAAGGTGGTGTGGATGGGGACTGTGGTCCTCATCTCAAAGCCTTAGAAAACTGAGCTGCAGCCGGGTGGTGGTGGTGCACGCCTTTAATCCCAGCACTCTGGAAGGCAGAGGCAGGCAGATTTCTGAGTTCGAGGCCAGCCTGGTCTACAGAATGAGTTCCAGGACAGCCAGGGCTACACAGAGAAACCCTGTCTCAGAAAAAGAAAAGAAGAGAAGAGAAGAGAAGAGAAGAGAAGAGAAGAGAAGAGAAGAGAAGAGAGAAGAGAAGAAACCTGAGCTGAAGGCCAGCCAGTGGCTGACCACGCTCCCTGGAGGACAGATGTCAGCTTAAGCTCTGCTTAAGACCTGTCCCCTTCACATTAGGCAGGAAGGCCGCCTCCAGCGGTACTGCCTTACCCCGGGCAGTCTTGACCCTCTTGGCCTTGGGGGACAGGAGGAAGTAAGCTGGCTGGTGCCAGGTAGTTCCTGAAGACTCCAGGGTGAGGTGGAAGGTGCGTGGCAGGCGCGGGACTGCAGACGCAGACAGTCTCCCCTCTGCGGCAGACAGAGCTACAAGCGTGGCGCCGCTGGGCCTCGGCTTGCGTGCTGCAGGAAGGTTCCCAGACTGGCCATCCGACCCAGGTTCTGGAGTTGTGCGCAAGGCTGCGCACCTCTCCCTGAGGGCCAAGCCTGTGGGACAGTTCCATCAGAAGGGTTCGTGGGGAGGGGGTGAGTCAAGTTCTAGAGGACAGAATCTGCATCAGAGACTGGTAGCTCTTGGTAGGTTGGCACACTGCGTCACTGCTCCCCACAGCCCCTTCGGGGTCTCCTTTCCTTTCGACAGCCAGAATAACCATATGGAACGCTGGTTCCATTGCAGCCAGAGCCCTTGGGCTGTCTCAGAAGGGCCAAAACCTCCTTCTGACCTGACGCTAGGCAAGGGTGGAGCCCCTGTACTGCAGTGCCCTCCAAGAAGCCTGGGGGGAAAGTGGCAAGGACAGGGAGAGGAGGTCTTGTACAATGCGGATGCGTAGACCTGCATGGCGGCTAGGAAGCCAGCCCAGCAGACCGGAAGTAGAAGCTGGATCCCAGGACACCCGAAGTAGAAGCATTAGGAGCCAGCTGTTGCGCTGCTGGGGAATCCGTGCTGAAGAAATCAAAGTAGGGACCCGGGGAGACTCTGAACAGTTATGTTAGCGGTGTTTACAGAGAGCCTTCCAAAGGTCTGGCGACGGGTGGCCAGATAAGTGATGTGTTGTGCTCACACACTGGACTCTGCCTTGTAAAGAAAGGGAATTCTGGCGAGTGTTCCAGCCCCGTGGGAAACAAGCCAGGCACAAGAAGATAAATCCCATATGACTCCCCTTACGTGGGACGCGCATACAGTCTCGCTCTTAGACACGGAGGCGGCCGCTGCTGCTGGGAGCTGTGGTATTTAAAGGGGCTCGGACTTCAGTCCCGGAAGACGCAGATGTTCCGAGAGCCTGTGAGGTAACTCGGACCCCCTGGCCCATCGTGCAGGAGTCTGAGGCAGAACTGCTCTGAGATAAGGCCAACCTGAGGTAGAACATGAGGCCTTGTCTCAAAAATAAATCAATAAATAAAAATCAATTGATCAACCGACCAACCAAGCAACCAACCATAAACACCGGGGATGAACGGTGATAGTTATGGGGTATAGGCCACTCGCCTGTCTTCTCGAAGATGGTAACAGTGGTGTATTTTGTTACACACAATTTTACTGTAAAATACATAATAGGAATATTTTACATAATAGCAAGGGAAAACTAGGAAGGTCTTTAATAATTATTTATCCTGAGAATCAGACACATGAAAATGGTTTTCGGAGGTACAAAGAAGTACACGTTAACAGTTATTCAGTAAAAAGTACTAAGCATGCTTGGGTGGCAGCTGCTCAGAGAATTAGAGCACGCGCAGTCGGCTTGCCAGAATTTGCTTCCTGGGCAGAGTTTTAACGACAATATGTTACTTATGGGAAAACAGTGAATTTTCCTTTATGGTTTTTATTTGGTACATTCCATTGTTAAAGCTTTTTAAAACTGTGCTAATCTACTGGTGGGCTACTTTACCTGTTTATTATTGCTCATTTAAGAGAAAAAAAAAAAAAAGACTGGCAGTGGTGGTGCACGCCTGTAATCCCAGCACTTGGGAGGCAGAGGCAGGTGGATTTCTGAGTTCGAGGCCAGCCTGGTCTACAGAGTTAGTTCCAGGACAGCCAGGGCTACACAGAGAAACCCTGCCTCGAAAAAACCAACAACAAAAAAGTCATCCACAGTCCCACATGCTATTACAGCTCCGTAAATGATTGACTTATTCAGGACAAAAAGTTCCATGTTTTTTTTTCCCTATGAATTTTTTATTTAGCATTCAAGCGTCTAGGATTAACAATGATACAGTTGGCGAATATCCTAAGCCGCCCAGTGCTCAGATGCTCACACTTGCTTCGTGCTGCTCTGTGAATTCAGGGCTGCCACAGATAAAGCGGCAATTAACTCTATGTTTGTTAATCAAACCTGCTGCTGCCAGCGAACTCGCTGGTTCTGCTACTTTTCTGTCTCTGTTTATTTTTTCACCCCAGGCTTGTCATTCTGCGATATACACTTCCTGACACGGTGCCCTCAAGGGCCAGGCTCAGAGTCAGTCTTATCCGAGAGCCATGGGTGTTCTGCGGCCCTCTCCCAAGCATCTCCAGACAAAAAGCATTGAGCTATTAATAACGCTGTTCCAGCATGAAGCTCTTGGAAGTTCCCTTCCCAGTGACTGAGGTCCTCACCAGGCCAGGGGGAACCTCCAATCAGCAAGTTCTCTGGCCTCTTGTCAGGGCAGGGCCCCTCTATGGTAGGACTGTCTGCATCGGAAGGCTTTCATTCATAAAAGGAATATTTTATTTTATGTGTATGATTCTTTGCCTGTATGTGTCCGTGTACCATGAATGTGCAGTACCCACAAAGGTCAGTAAAGGGTGCTGGGTCCCCCGGAACTGGAAGAATATTGTTAGTTGCTCCATGAGAGCTAGGAACGGAAACCAGGTCCTCTGTAAAAGCACCGTGAACTCTTGGTAGCTGAGGCACCTCTCCAGCGCAGTACATTAGGGGCTGGATCTTCTGAGTAAGGCTGGATTGCATGTGCTGTTCTGTCCTGTTGGGGTTGGGTTGTGTTTGCTTCTGGATACAAACACTGCGCTCGGGAAAGGGGGTAAACATCACTCCTCTCTCAGGACTCCTTTCTCTAGTTTGTCCCAGTTATTCAAGGAAGGTCTGATCAGTAAACAAGTAAACTAGGTAATGTTTTATGACTGTCTCACTAAAGCAGAGAGCATCAGGGTCCTTGGGTTAAATCTCTCTCCCAATATAAGCTATATCAAGATGCTCCAGGCTGGGGAAAGGCTGGACCAACAACACCCTGGCATTTAATCTGGGGGCATGTGACACGTGCGTAAGCTGGTAAAGTCTTATCAACATGTACAACCTTAACCAAAAAATACCAACTGCAGGTTCTGGGCTGGGTATATGTGAGGATCATTCGTGGCGTTAGGAAGGGCTTGTTGTGGTAGGGTCTGATGTCTTCTAGATTGAGCCTGCTTAGGCAGGGCCTGTGACTCAGGGAGACCCTGGTCCTGAATGAAAGGAGAGCAGCACGGAGATGCAAGACTGAGGTAGCAGAGGCAAGTGTCTCGAGACCCCTGGGTCTGAAATGCAGGCATCTGGCCCACGCTGCCGCATGTATAATTTCCTGCTAATCTAGGTACTTTTGATTGCAAAATATTATTTATGACGATTACCCAGGGGAAGGTTTTGACCCAGTCGGAGGTTGAAAGAGAAAAATCGTATTAACTGGTTTGACTGGTTCTATTCATTGAACAAAAACCTATTCTGTGTTACTGTGGGCTGTAATAGCTGCTAGGAGGCAAATACAGAGCACTGGGGCCCTGCCGCTCACAGCTTGGAGGAAGGAGCACAGGTGAAAGGCGCCCCAGGGACCTCCAGAGAGGGAAGGAGAGACCGAGAGGCCCTCACCTACATTGCCCCAGGCTGAGTCTAGGCTGGGCCCTGGGCCGTAGCAGAGAGCAGGACTCACAGATGCAAAGTTGTGTAACAAAGCAAGATCAGAGTCCAGGGGAAGTGTGAAGACGGCAGGAAGGGGCCGGGAGCAGTGCAGGAGCCAGAGAAGTCGGACTCTTCAGCTGCTCTCCTCATACTCCCTAATGAATACCTCAGGGCAACAGAGGCTGACAAATGACCTCATGGGCTTGGCAAGAAAACGTCAGCCCGCTCTGTCAGGGACAGAACTTGGTCAGGTGGTACAGAAAACCCCACTGGCTTCTGGGCATCGCCTTCCTACTTTGGGTTCTCCTAAGGATTTGCCATTAGAAATAAAAGAGGGAATCGGGCAGTGGTGGCGCATGCCTTTAATCCCAGCACTTGGGAGGCAGAGGCAGGCAGATTTCTGAGTCTGAGGCCAGCCTGGTCTACAGAGTGAGTTCCAGGACAGCCAGGGCTACACAGAAAAACTCTGCTTCCAATCCCACCCCTGCTCCAAAAAGTATGCATATGTAGGTATATATGTATGAGTAGGAAGGCCACAGTCAACTTGTGTTATTCCTCTGGAAACATCTTCTTGTTTTTAGAGACAACTTCTCATTGGCTAGAGCTTACTAATTTAGCTAAGTCAGCTGGCTAGTGAATCCCAAGGATCTGCCTGTCTGCCTCCCTCTAGCTGGGGTGGTAAGCATGCACTAACTGACACACCAGGCTTCTTATATGGGTGCGAGGGGTCGTGGCAGGCAGTTTACCAACTGAGCTGTCTCCAACTCCTCTGTCTGTCTGTCTGTATGTATGTATGTCTCTTTGTTTTTAACAGAGTCTTGAGCAGCCCAGGCTGACCCCAGACTCCTACCTAGCTGAGGCTGGCCTTGTACTTGTTGTGTTCCACCAGGATCTACCTCCCAACTGCTTTATGCGGGACTAGGGGATCAAACCCAGAATTTCAAGCCCTCTAGGCAAGCGTTCTACCAGCTGAGCTATCTTTACATCCCCTGTTTGTCTGTCTGTGACCTGTAGGTCTGATTTCACCTCAACCAAAAAGCCCTCCAGGCATCAGGCCCCCTCCTCCTCATTGAACCCCACAGCATCTTAAATTCGGTTGTCACTAGTACATTTGCAGATGACACAAGGTGGACAGATTATCACCGGTTGTCATAGGAACCAGTAAACTGTACAGAAGGGCAGGACTGCTCAGAAGAAATCAGAGCTGTGAAGAAGGGAGGAGTCCTGCAGACTGAGAAACCTGTGCGAGGTCAGGCGTCACGCCGTGGGACAACCTGGGCAAGAAAGAGAGCATCGTGTGCCGAGGAGTTCCAGCCCTCTGGACTGTACAGAGATTTTACAGCTCTGTTCACAGAGCAGGGATAACAGCCAGGCAGAGCACCACTGGGAAGGAAAGTGTGGTCAGGCTCCTTCCTGTCCTCCCTGATGGTAGATGGGACGAATGGGAGAATAGAAAAATGAAGCAAACCAAACTGAGCCTGGCAGCCAATCCGTGCCCACCGATGCCAACCCAGGCATCTGCATCCAAAGGACCACAAGGATTTAATCTCGCAAACCCAGAGTCTGGAAGCTCCAAGAGAAACACAGGGGATCAGAGGGCATGGGGCGTTCAGAAGCATCCTGAGACCCTAGTTCCCCATGGGCTGTTGTTAAGTCTGTCATGTTGAACAAGGAATCTGCCAGTTGACTTCACATCTTCATCTCTACGAGCTTAAAATAACGGGAAAGGGCAGGCAGGACGCCGATGTTTCAATTTGTCATAGCACAAATAGTCACGTGGAGGTCATTGAAGTATAGCTACCATTGCCTTTTCAAATAGCAAATGTGTTTCATGGGAGCTGGGAAAACATCTGTAGATTTTTTTTTTTAAGCTTGCTTTATAGCAGATGCCAACTAATGCGTACATTATTTCCTTGAACTTTCTACAGCGACTATCAGGTGGTGATAAAGCGGGGGACTGGAGTGGGAGAGAGCTGTCATTAGATCATTTACTCTAACCCCCAGCTTTGCTCAAAGAGTAGGGGCTATTGATTTTAGGGAATGGCAGTCCATAAAACGAGGTGTCCAGGCATGCATAGCTGTGGGAAGAGGACTCAGGAGGCCTTAAGGAGAGTGGCTATTGCCCAAGAGGCCCTGTGAGACACAAGAATACACGCTGTGGCCTTAGAAAGTGGGATCAGATTAGAGGCAGGAAGCTTCAGAAAATTTGAAAGGAAAAGCCTGGGTAACACGGGGAACAGGCTGAGGGAGACAGGAAACAGGGTATTATGAAGCTGAGACCCTGGGCCATGGATGGGCCCTTGGGCGGAGCAGCTACAGGTCCCGATCAGCTTGGCCTCAGAACCTCTATGCTGGTTGCTGTGCCCTGGTAGTTACCAGAGGATGGGCAGCTGTGCACCTCCTTCTGACTGAGGAGAAATCACAAAGACATGCTGCCTTGGGCTGCCTCCCACCGTAGCAGGTCCTACTGTCTGTCCTGGCTCTGCCTCTTACTGAGAAGCTCATGTGGAGTGGGACACACAGGAAACCTCCCAGCTAGACTCAGAATGCTCCTGCTCTGGGACCTTACAGGCAAACCAACCGTGAGGAACTGTGTGACCCAGCCTGGAGACTTAGGAAAGGCAGTGGGGGACGTCACTGCCTCCTGGTACGGAGGAGGGAGGCCTGCAGCTCTAAGCACTGTCTGCCCACTGAGGGCAAGTCAGTTATGCTTGACATATGTTTGTCAGCTCAGAGCACAAAGGCCCTGCCCTGCTGGGTTTTGCAAATAGAAACCTAAATAAGCACTGTGGGGTTGGGGCAGGAGCAGAGCCCTGCTTCTGTGTAAGTCCCTGGGTTCTGAGTTGCGTGGCACTCCACAGAATCTTAACCTTTGTTCTGAGATTTGCCAGCCACAACTCTTCCACTTTGGGATGAGGCAAAGGAAATAGAGAATACACTTAGCCCAGTGCTACTGCTCTAATCTCAGCACCCAGGATCCGTGATCACGGCTTCCTGGGAAGCCAGCCCAGCCCCGAGACAGCTGTCCTCTGTGAAGAACTCTGTCTCATGTCCTTGTCTTGGGCTTTAGTTCCTGGGTTTTATGAGATTTCAGTTCAGAACACCCAGATTGTGGTTAACAACCCAAGTTTTATTGGGTGAGAGGCGTGGAGCCCCCGCCTTCTGCTCTGTCTTGTAGCTCGGAAGCCTCATCACTGGCCACACAGCGTCTCTCCCAGAGGCTTAGGAAAGCTGCAGCCCTTTAATGTCAGACACATCTCATCTCGCCGCTCTGACCTTATGGTGACAGTAAAATCATTTTTCCAGTGTTTAAGATCTTTGCTGTAGATATAAAACTATTTCAGAGTTTCAGATTTACAGAAAATTAAAGGCACTGTGTTCCAGTTGTGATGATTCTGGCCTCTCAAACAGAAAACACCAGCGACTGACCACGTGGCCACACTGCTAACCGTGAAGCCCACACAGCACAGGCCTCTGGATTCTCACCTCTCGTACTGAATTCATCCCGTGTGTGTCCACTGTCTGTCTTCACAATCTCACCACGTCCTATCTACCTCAGGGCCTCACCACGTCCAGTGTCCATCTTCAGGTTGGCACTATGTCCACTTCTATCCTCATCACCTTATCCAGTGTCCCTCCTGATGTCCTCACCATGCCCAGGGTTCATCCTGAGGTCCTCACCATGCCCAGGGTCCATCCTGATGTCCTCATTGTGTCCAGGGTCCATCCTCATGCCTTTACTGTGTCTACTGTTCACCCTCAGGTCCTTACCAAGTCGGATCTCATCAGTCCTCAGGCCAGAGTCAGAGGCCTCCTTGGGTGCCTCACGCCATGAAAGTTTCTCCGACTTTTTCTGGGTTTTGATTACCTGGCTGGATTTGCTCCTCCCCTTTCCCCAATTCCCTTCTCCCCTCTCTGCCTCACCCCCTCTGCCATTTCCTCCCTTCCTCCCTCCCTTCCTCCTTCCCTCCCTCCCTCCCTCCCTCCTTCCCTCCATCCTCTCTCTCTTTCAACCACATTATTAGGATCTACTTTTGTTTCTAGTGCTACAACAGGCAGACACACAGGCAGCTCTGGTGAGCTCTCAGGAGTAACTGGAGGGCTGGACCCTTCTCTCTTACTGCAATAGCACGAGTCACGTCACGCATCCATCGGCGGAAAGGGCTGAAACCTGCCCCAAAGCAGAGAAAGAAGGAAGCATTAGCATAGTCCTGCAAGTGCTTCTATAAAATGCTTCTCCATTTTGGATCTAATCTTATTTATCTTCTCCTCTCTGCTTCCTCCCGAATGCATCTGCAAGAGCAGGATCACAGCTGTCCCCCCCCCCCCCCCCGCAGCCCCCTTCCTGCATCCCTCCCCAAGCACACACACACACACACACACACACACCACACACCCGCCCACCTACCACGCACATGGACAGATTCCTACAACACTCCCTGAGGGCAGTTTGCACCACACGGTCTCAAGACTCAGTAGCTCAAACTGTTTTTGCACTGTATCAGGAGAGCTCACAAACAGGCGCCGTTCTGGGTACCCACAACTGGTTTTCTTCTTTGTATACTACAGGGTTTGCTTTTGGTTTTGTTTTTCATTTTGTTTATTTATATTTATATTTATTTATTTATTTTTGGTTTTTGGATTTGGTTTTTTCAAGACAGGGTTTCTCTGTATAGCCCTGGCTATCCTGGAGCTCACTCTGTAGACCAGGCTGGCCTCAAACTCAGAAATCTGCCTGCCTCTGCCTCCCAGAGTGCTGGGATTACAGGCGTGCACCACCACTGCCCAGCTTTATTTTTTTTTAAGATTTATTTATTATATGTAAGTACACTGTAACTGTCTTTAGACACCCCAGAAGAAGGCATCCGATCTCACTGCAGATGGTTGTGAGCCATCATGTGGTTGCTGGGAATTGAACTCAGGACCTCCGGAAGAGCAGTCAGTGCTCTTAACCGCTGAGCCATCTCTCAAGTCCTGTTTGATTTTGTCCTAATATGAAAGGACGAGACTCTCTGTTGCTGGACAGTCTGTTTTATTTTTGAGTTTTCTTGCAGCGTACATGTTCACAGAACCATATTTAGATCATCACAAGACAAATTTTTTTAGGTATATTGCTTCTTGGCCGAGGGATTTCAGAATTCAGCAAGTGAGACAGCGAGAGGCTGTGGTGTCCTGAGAAGGGGAAGAAGCCTGCGTGAAGGTCCGCACAAGGCTGCTCCATAATGTTGAGGAAGCCTAGTGGTCACCTCAGGTCAGGCCCTGGAGCTGTGCCCATGGTCGGACTGTGCTGATCCTGGGATGCGTTTGAGGAGTTCTGACAAGAGTGAAAAAGGTAGGCATACTTCAGAGAAGGAAGGCAGCTGCGGCCTTCAGAGCCAGGCTTCTCTGAAGCTTCTGGAAGGCTCCAGACGGCGTACGTGTCCTCCCCCAGCCGGCCGTGCGGATCTCTGTGCCATTTCACTTTCGGCTGCAGCGGCTGAAAGGGGGCTGACAATGATCAGCAACAACTTGGATCAGGTTTATTTCGAACTCTCTTTGTCCGAGTTTTATTGAACTCGATACAGCAGGGCCTGTCTTCTAATCATTGTTAGGGCTACTCCTCCGCTTCCTTAGAGCTCACCATGCCCACTTGTGATGCTTTAGGCCAGTTTAACAGAACACAGCACAGGAAGGGAACAATGCTGCAAGCTTTACGTCATCTTGTTCCCTAGATAAAGCTCTGACCCTTGCTAACCTTTAGGCTCTCCGGTCAGGTGAATCTTCCCACATGAAGAGCCTCCAAAGCCGTTCCTACAGGCTGCTGCTTAGATCCCGACTGCCCTTCAGAACCAACCCAAATTCCCCATGCCAGTGACAACCTGGGACAGTGTCACCGCTACTGTAAGCTGCCAAATCACACGTAAGTGATCAGGTGCGTGTTCCACGTGGCAAGACCTTCATACCCGCCTTCCTTCCGGCTCTGTTCAGTGAGGCTCAGGAGGTCTGTGCCTGGTGTGCACTGTGAAGGTTTCAGCTTTCCAATCTAATATCCCACACCTAAGCACCTGGGCTGGTGGGGTCTGTAGTCCAGTCAGTGCCCACAAGTTCCCCTACAATGCCTACCCACCCACAACTCTGGATGTCATCGCGTGGGGGGGCACGTGAAGAAAGAAGGCGTTGTTTCTGTACATTCCTCATAGTGCACAGCTTTTATCTAAGTGTGTCTGTCTCTTCCAGAAAAGAGAGACACCCCCCACCCCCACCCCCGGGCAGTAATCTAGTCCATAGTTTCCCTGTTCCTCCTTCCTCTCAGCTTCCGTCAGCTCAAAGGTCCTGATAAGCTTTCGTATTTTAATGACCTAGAGCACAATACCCTGCTGGCAGTGAGAACAGCCTGTATCAAGGTGGCACACACTCATCCTTGGGTTTAGGTCAGTTTGGTGAGGGCGTGGCAGGCTTGTTGCAGTTTCTCAGCGCCCCCCCCCCCCCACCGTGTTAACAAGAGCACACAGTCCCACGTGGTGGTGCCGCTAACGAGCACAGGCTGTGTTTTATTGGTCAGTTTTGCTTCCATTTGTTTTGGACTGGGGTGGGTGTCAGGACCACCCAGCAACAGTGAGAAGGTCCCACCTGCTGGGACCCTCCCTCTAGACCCCCATGGCGCAAGCAGCATCAGCTTGAGGACGGGAAAGGTTACAGCTGGGGGACAACTGTGCCACAGCTTGATCTGGAGAAAATGACTCTTGGGGTCCTTGGAGCTGTGCTTTGTTTTCCTGAATGAATGGATTCTGGAGGCTGAGGTCTCCTCCACTGGGTGAGCCCTGGACAGGAAGTGGAAGTCCACATCACAAAGGTCTTCAGCAGTGCTTGCTATGACTTATGTTAAAATACAGGGATTCCCATAAACCCTCCTGTCAAAGAGAAGCCAACAGAACGCTTGTTTCGGGTCTACGAGTTACTACCAGGACAATCTTGGCCTTTTGTTCAGTTGTGTGGGGTTCCTGCAAGCTTGTTGTACCCTTCTGTGATGTGTGGGTCCTGTGAACCTTCAAGGGTTCTCATGCTGGGGAAGGGTGCCCCTGCCAAGAGGAATGGGGTGCATGGCAGGGCCTCTTTAGGGCAGGAGGCCTAGGGGCTCTGACAGAGGGTACAGCAGCCTGGCCCCCATGCAAGATGTCCTTCATGCACAGCGTGTGTGGGGGATCAGACTCCACGAGTGTTTCAGGGATGGGAAATCAGAGGACTGGAAGATTAACTGACGACTCTAGGGTGCTGCTCCTGCCTCTGGGCCTCATCCCCTGGGTGAATTAGACCTGCCTGGCACAACCCAGACCTCAGCCTATCAATCAGAGTTAGGGGTAGGATTTTTACATACAGGACCATCCTGAATCTCTAAACCTCAGGAGAACCCAGGCGCTTCCAGAGAAGGCCCACACATTAAAGAGTGAAAACTTGAATGCAGGGCTGGGGGTGGGGCAGTCCTAGGTTCCCTGTGAACTTGGCCTGGGAGGCTGGGTGGATAGAGAAATAATTGGTACGGGAGCAAAGGAAAAGAAAGTCTTGGGGGAATCTGCTGGTCATGTTCCTTCTGCAAACTGCTGAGCACACTGGCCCCAGCAGACAGTGAGGGCACGGCATCACGTTGCTGCTGCCTGGGACCTGGAGGGGATGGCCACCCCGAGACTGGGCTCTCTCAGCAGCTTGGCTTTGCTCCTTCTCTTTCCTTTCACACGCTCCCCCTCCCCTCCCCTTCCCCCCACCTTCCCTTCTCACCTGATATGCTGCTCAATACCCTGTTTACTTTGAGTCAGAGCCAAAATGACCTCAGGGACTGGTGACTCACTGCTGGCCAGAGAACACAGCCCAGTGACCCTGATGTAAGGCATTCCTATCATCTGAGGGTAGGGCAGGGCCACGCCAGGCCACTCTCCTCTGATAGAAACGCTCTCTGTGGTTTTGTTTGGAGCCCTGTAGCTTAGAGTGCTAGAACCCCAGTCGGCGGAGAGAACCTGCTGCTTTCACCCTCAAGGCCGAGTGCTTTCCTGGGGTCACTCAGCTCTGACTGCCCCTGAGAGGAGATGTCAGTCTGCTCATGCTGACAGCCGTTGTGTGGACAGACACACCCAGGAAAAGATAGCTTGGGAGACCTGGGGTCTCTGTTTCTCCTGGCTTCCTCCCAGTGTAGGACAGACACTGCTCTAATGCCCTGACCTAGCACAGGCAGGGAGCTGGGGTGTCCAGGCCCCACGCGTGACATTTCCTCCCAGTTCCACGGCTCGCTCTGTTCTATCCTGTGTTCTACTTTCTTCTCACCTCTTCAGCAACAGGGTCAGGGATACGGTGTCCTCGGTCCAGAGCGTCGGTGAAGAGCTTGAATCTCGGAGCTTGAGGGACTTGATGAGGATACATGCCCAGAGTAACCAGAACTTAGGCCCACATCTCCCGTCTTAAAGCGTGCTGTCTGCTCCAGTCCAAACCTCTGCCTATCTGCTGCTGGCATAGCGAGAGTCCAACACGAGCTGGGCCATGACACTGGGCGGAGCTCACTGCTCACGGTGGGAGAGGGTGGGGCTGAGCAGCGTGAGTACTCTCTCACCCTGTTGGAGGGCTCAGGGCCAGTGAGTGGGCAAAAGGCACTGAGAACCACCTGACCAAGCATGACTGGCACACCAGCCCAGTCGTAAGTGGAAGACACCTAACCCAAAGCCCCCCCGAGAAATGCTTCAAAGGCCCCTAAATCCAGAGCTACTTACATAGAGGCTTGGATGCACACACACACACATGTACACACATGCATGTGCTTGTATACATGTGTGTGCACACACATTGTAGTTTGTGTAACTCTAAAGTATAATATTTTTTAAAAATGTGCAGTCTACATTCTAGGCCCTGACAAAGGGCTCCTGAGCCCTAGTCACTTCCCAAGTGATGCGTGGAAGGATGCCTTTTGCTCTGATGAAGCACCCCGCTACACACGCCCGCTACCACGAATGCGTTGGCCAAGCTGGTTGCCAAGGGGACCAAGCATGGATCTGTACGTTGGATTCCCACCCTACCCCATTAGACACTAGTCCAGCGGTGTTGCCAATCCCAACGGCACAATGGAACTTCCATTAACACCTAAAAGCAGGTTCTCGGTGCCTTCCGTGGGCTGGACAATGGCAGTTTCCACCAGAGCGGGAGACTCCCTTGGAATTCTGCTTCTTCTCTTTTGCCTTTACCTCAGCATCTTTTCAATAATATTCTTCACAACACTCTACTCCCCCTCTCCTGCCCCTCAGAAAGGAATGAATGTAAGCAAGGTTTTCTCTGAGTTCTTCTTTATCAAATCAATCAAACCCAAATTGAGGATGCGGAAACCCCCGCTTACAGCCCCTGGCCAGAAGCTCAGGCAAGACCGGGGACTTTCAGCTAGCGCGTAAGGTGCTGCGGTCTGAGGGTGAGGGCACAGCCTGTGGTTCTCACACCATCTCCAGGTGGTCAGAATCAGGACTGACCTGAACCAGAGGGCACCAGCTGGTGTTCAGTGGAGAAGGTGGAACTGCCTGCTGATTGGGTAAACCCACAGACATGACCACAGAATCTGCCCTAGACAAGCGTGAATAGGGACAGATGGAGGTCTTCCTGTATCTGACAGTCACTGGCAGGAATTCATGGTCCGTCAGACTTCAGCTTGCACAGTGGGCCAAAGCTGCCACTCCCCTCAACTCTGCAAGTCTTGAGATTTTTCTTTGTTCTATCAAATTGAGAAGACATCACTTGGGGAGACTTTCAAAGCTTAGAGTGATGAGATTTCTCTCTTTCACTGCTGATGCTGGAACAGGATGTCCAGTGTGTTGTGTGTGTATGTATATGTGTGTACCAGTCACATGGCTTCTGTTGGGCCACGGAGCACACTCTCCCCTCATGGCCTCAGGAAAATGGCTACTGGAGATCACCCAGGCTATGGTGGCCCAGAGGTCCAGTACATCTATTTATAGAATGGCTGCCGTGGTGCTGTCAACTGCTATACAGAATGGTCGTGGCTGCAATGGCACCGTCTGGGCTGAAGCTAGGGGTTTGTAGCAAGCAGCTATGGTCAAATGTAGCATCCTCGAGGAATCCCTGCAATGTTCAGAGCAACTGGACTGCCCTGATGGCAGTCAGGCTGGCTGCTTGGCAGACTGACCTCTGTTAGGTACTAGGTCTAACAGCTGTCAATCACGAAGACAAATCCCTGGTCTCCAACATCTTAGTGTATGTAAATGGAAAAGGGACATTTGTAGGGGTCTTCACAGCAAAGGCTTGCCATTAACAGTACCATGGCATTAACAGTGTCAGGCCCTTAGCCAAATGCACTTGAGGGAAACTGGGTCACTTCCTTTGTCTCAGGATGGTATCTGTCCCTAAAATTATTTCTGCGGGCGCTGGTTTTCTATTTTAGAGACCATTGTGTTCAAATGAGCTTTAAAGTGGGGAGAAACCTCATTCCTCTAAAAACAAGTCTTTCCACCCTGATGGGAAAATACAAAGGCGAGAAAATCATTTTCGGCAAGAAGATGGAGTCGCTATGAGCCCTTCCCACGCTCAGCTGCTCAGCCAGGCTCAGCTTTGCCAGGGTAGAAGCGCCACTCCTGTTTCTTGTTCAAAGACACAAGTGCAAAGGTCTTGTCTGCTTGATGGATTAAAGCAAGCAAGAAAGCAATCTTCAGAGCTGGAGAGATGGCTCGGTGGTTAAGAGTACCGGCTACTCTTCTGAAGGTCCTGAGTTCAAATCCCAGCAACCATATGGTGGCTCACAACCACCCATAATGAGATCTGACGCCCACTTCTGGTGTGTCTGAGGACAGCTATCGTATACTTACATATAATAAATAAAACTTTAGGCCTGAGCAGAGGTCCTGAGATCAATTCCCAGCAACCACATGATGGCTTACAACCATCTGTACAGCTACAGTGTTCTCATATACATAAGATACATCTTTAAAAAAATGTTCCAAAACTGAGGAGGCTTCCTCTTTGTACTTAAAAAAAAATACAGTATCACCCTCAAAGCTTTCCCCAGTATCAAATTCTTTTAGAAAGAAAGAGAGAAAGAAAGAAAGAAAGAAAGAAAGAAAGAAAGAAAGAAAGAAAGAAAGAAAGAAAGAAAGAAAGAAAAGGAAGAAATTCCAAGATTGCTTAAGGCTGAAGGGCCAAGGAGCTAAGGTCTCTCAGGAGCCAAAGTTTAGGAGAGGACACAGGAAGCAGCAGAGCAGTCCTGAAGGGGAACCATTCTCATGGATCCCAGAAGCCCTGACCACACCCTGATCCACGACAGAGACTCGCAAAATATTTGTGGTCACCTCAGACAAAGGAGCTAGGCTCACGAGGTACAAAGCATTATGCCCCCCTCTCCCAGCACCTCCCAGGAGCTGTCCCTGCAGGACAGCCAGGAAAGAGCCCTCAGAACTATGGACTGGGAACTGAAGAAGGAGGCAGCGCTCTAACAGCTGGGGCATGAGCAGGGCCACCCGAGGCTCTTCCCAGTGCCTAGGGTTCAGTTTCACTCTCTTTTCAAGTTTTAACTGACACTCAGGGGGCAGAGACAGGAGTTGGGGTGCTCAGAGAGCTCTGTGTAAGCCAGGTGGAGGAGCTGCTCCCCTGTCTTGTGGACACTCCTGTCCCATAGCTCCTGGTCTCTGCTGTCATAGGAACCAATATCTCTTTAATAAAACTTTGCTTTCATGGAAGACACCTGTTAGTTATTTTCTCATTGTTGCCACAAAAATACCCAACCTCAGGAGGCAAGGGTTAGTGGGGTTCACTATAGCCATGGGGTGATGGGAACGCAGGAGAGAGGGTTAGTGGGGTTCACTATAGCCATGGGGTGATGGGAACACAGGAGAGAGGGTTAGTGGGGTTCACTATAGCCATGGGGTGATGGGAACACAGGAGAAAGGGTTAGTAGGGTTCACTATAGCCATGGGGTGATGAGAATGCAGGAGAGAGGGTTAGTGGGGTTTACTATAGCCATGGGGTGATGGGAACATAGGAGAGAGGGTTAGTGGGGTTTACTATAGCCATGGGGTGATGGGAACATAGCAGAGAGGGTTAGTGGGGTTCACTATAGCCATTGGAATATTGGCAATAAGGCAGCCTGTTACATTGTGTAATGGTGAAGAAGCAGAGGAGAGAGAGAGAGAGAGAGAGAGAGAGAGAGAGAGAGAGAGAGAGAGAGAGAGAGAGATGCAGGTTTATGCTCTTCTCCCTTGCTCCTTTTGACGCAGTCCAGCACCGCAGCCCACAGCTGTCATCCTCAGCCCGTTCGGTGTCACCCTCAGTTAGGGTGGCTCAGTCCACCGCCATTAACTTACTCTATAATAACGGTTCTCAACCCATGGGTTGCGACCCCCAGACCATCAGGGAAACAAGATACTTATATTACAATTTATAACAGTAGCAAAATTAACAGTTTTGAAGTAACAACAAAAAAATATATTGAAGGGTCTCAGCATAAGAAAGTTGAGAGCCTCTGCTCCAGACACCTCCCCGTGTCCCTCCCCGTGGACATGCCCAGAGATTCGTCTCCTTGATGACTCTGGATCCCATCGAGTTGACTGTGAACATTTGCCTTGACAGCGACACCAGTGACTCTGGGACTTTCCCAGATGTCTTCCAGCCATTCAGGTTCAGCTCACCCCTCAGCATATTCAGTCAGGTGACCTCTAACAAGACACGCTTGGCCGCTTGGATCACAGGAGTGAGGCAGGAAACCACCTCACACGGTGCATCTTCTCCATAGGGAGATAGCTGGAGTCCTTCTGGGTCCTGAGGCCACTCTGCCCTCGTGGCAGATCTGTTGCGTCAACAGCCTACGAGGACCGCAGCACCCTGTCCTGTTCAGGTAACCCACAGATTTCCAGAGATGTAAGGTTCCATCAAGTGCCCTGCTTAGCTGGCAAAGTGAGTTCCTGAGACAGTTTCCCAGTTTGTGAACAGTCCCAATCTAAACAGCACAGAGAGCTTCCTCTGTAAGCGAGTCCTCTTGGATTCCCTCTATGCGTTAAGGAGCGCTTCACAACACGGAAACTATGAGACTGGTTAGCCGTGGGGGCTTATCACGCTTTCTCAGTGGGCCTGGACACAGCGTGCAGAGGAAGAACGGCAGTGACAATGGGGAGGTGACACTCAGCAGCTGCTTCCTGTCCCCGCAGGCTGTCGGGGAAGATGTGTGTCATTCTGCATAGGATGGGGGAGGGGAGGGTTCCAATGTAAACCATCAAACCTACTGACACCAGGGTCATCTTTTATCAACTGCATTCTCGTTACATTTGACAAGACAGCAACGTAGTGCACATTGTGACAAACTTAAAGCATGAGCTAAATGTTCAAGCAGGCATAGCATATAACTTAGTGTGTTCTGTTGGCATGTATGTGTGCATGTGTTCATACTCAAGGCAGAGGATGTACATGTATAATTGAACTAAAATGTCTATGGACACGTTTCCCTTAATGAAAGAAAAACTACCTGGCCGTGGTGGCGCATGCCTAGAACGGAAACATTTAGGAGGCAGATGCTGCAAGATCAAAAAGTCAGGGTCAGGGTAGGCTACACAGTGAGACTCCATCTCAAAAGGGTGGGCCACACAGTGAGACTCCATCTCAAAAGAATTCTCAAAAGAAAGAAAGACAGAAAGAAAGAATTTTAAATCTTAAAATAATGATTGAGCCAATTGTCCACAACTGCTTCTGCCTGCAAATGAGAGTTAATTCACGCTCACCTCATTCCTGTTTTTCTTCTTCACAGAAGAGCAGCATCGGCTGCTTGAAGGAACAGAAGGGGAGGACACTGAACATGTCCTTTCCATTTCGAGACATCTGAGTTACATGCAAAAAGGTCGTGTGAGACCTTAACTTCAAAAGCGTTTCGGGTGTCTTTTCCTCCTGCAGAGCTGAGCACTGAACCTGGGCCCTGTGCGTTACCAACAAGGATTTGCCACCGAGCCGCACACCTTTTTATTTTGGAGTAAGGTCTCAGTAAGTTATTTAGGTAAGCCTCGAACTTACTTTGTGATCCAGGAAAGCCACAGATGTATGACCTTCCCACCTTAGCCCCCAGTAGCCAGAATCCAGCAGGGCTCCACCTCCAGGCCCAAGCTCGGGGCTTTCTAATCCTGGGAGCTCATGTTCCTTTAGCTGTATTTGGTGGGAGGAGAGCCCCTTTCCTCACGCCCCCACCTTTCCCTCGTGGCCTTCCAGGTCGTGGGAAGCCTGCTTCCCTTGGAGACAATGTACCAGCTCCTGGGTGAATGAATGGTCATCTTCAGTGGGGGAGGCAAGCTGGGGTCACCCTCCACAGGTGCAATTCAAGTCATCAGTACCCTCCAGGGAGTGAAAGGAAGGAGGCTTGGCACACGTCCCCTCCCTGTTTAGTTGCTATGGTTGTGAAGAGCCTTTTGATCCCAGGAATATGTATGGAGCTGTTCAGGATAGTTGGGGTCCAGGAACTGCCTCACACGCCGATCTCAGTCAGACAGGAATAGTTTATTGAGCATGCTCCCCAAGACTGGTCAACCAGGGCCGTGGTCCAGATTTGGGAATGAACCATGACCCCAAGTTAAGATCTTATAGGATCTTATGGATCCTTATAGATCTTATGGATCCAAATCCATAAACATCTGTGCCACATTTTAGGGGTAGGGGTTTCCTTAGGAGCATGTCTTTGTTGTACTTACCTTGTTCCCATCGGGTAGGCTATTCAGCTGTGGCAGAGAGGGGACTTGCCTTGTCTAATATTCACAGTCTAATTTGTCTACCAGGATGGGACTCGTCTAATATTCATGTCTGTTTGTTTGTTTGTTTGTTTGTTTGTTTGTTTGTTTTTGGGGGGGTTGGATTTTTTCCCCCAAGACAGGGTTTCTCTGTATAGCCCTGGCTGTCCTGGAACTCACTCTGTAGACCAGGCTGGCCTCGAACTCAGAAATCCTCCTGCCTCTGCCTCCCAGAGTGCTGGGATTACAGATGTGCGCCACCATCGCCCGGCTCTAACATTCATGTCTTAACTTGTCAAGCACGACGTGAGTTTCCAGGGAGGTCCTGGGAAAGTGAATTTTACTCAACCATTACTCAAAATGGAAGTCTTATTCCAAATAGTTTCTTATATTGTGCAGGTGTCTCTCTTATGCTGGGGTCCATCCCAGGGGCAGCCTACGCCATGAAAGCTTACGCACAGGCGCAGGAAGTGCAGTTGGGTGGTTGACTGGGGTCTAAGCTTAATGTGCTTAACTATGCAAAACAGTTCTATTAACTTTTATCGTGATTGGTTTCCAGGGGCACAGAACATAATCATAATCAATCGTGTTGTCAGAAACCTTTCTAGTAATGGCAGAAAGATAATGGCAGGCTAGCCAGGTAACGGTTACCTAGGTCTTAACATTTTACCTTGGCCTTAACCTTCCATCTAGGCCTTAATATTTTACCTAGGCCTTAACAAGATTGCTGTGGGAGATTTCCATTCAAGATGGTAGAAACTGGGCTGGAGAGATGGCTCAGCAGTTAAGAGCACCGACTGCTTTTTCAAAGGTCCAGAGTTCAAATCCCAGCAACCACCATATGGTGGCTTGCAACCATTCGTAATGAGATCTGACTCCCTCTTCTGGAGTGTCTGAAGACAGCTACAGTGAACTTACGTATAATAAATAAATAAATCCTTAAAAAAGAGAGAGAAAATCAAACAAAAAAATTCAAAAAATCAAACA
The DNA here is from genome assembly GCF_947179515.1 of Apodemus sylvaticus. Classification (NCBI taxonomy): domain Eukaryota; kingdom Metazoa; phylum Chordata; class Mammalia; order Rodentia; family Muridae; genus Apodemus; species Apodemus sylvaticus. The sequence goes on along the minus strand of NC_067492.1, from coordinate 5,626,566 downwards.
AACAAAGAAACAAAAAAAGATGGTAGAGACTAATCAGAAAGTAAGATCCAAATATGAGCCAACTAGCCTCAGCATCACCCCACCTTGACTCATAATTTTAAAAGCAATCGGAAGACCCGCTGCTCTCCATTTCGAGTTTCTATGGCTCTGCAGACAGTCTGCTCTCCTGTGAACATGTCTTCGTGACATATGTAGCTTCCTGCTGAGTGCAAAACAAATTTAGAGCCTGAGTTGTCTGCTGAGCTGGTTTGGGGCCTTAGCCAGTGAAACTCGCAGGCTGCCGTCGGTACATCCTCTTCTGAGCCCAAGGCCGGCAAACAGCACAAGCACCACGTTAGAAAGATGTGTGCTCCATATTTGAGACAGAAAACAGAAACCCCTTAAAGGCAAGTTGTTCATCCAAGATGACACAGCCAGCAAGCAGTACAGCAGTATTTAAACCAATGGGGTTTCCTCCATCCTAGAAGACCACTCCAAATGACCCTCTACAATGCCAAGGCTGGTGACAAATGTCCATCTTTGTCCGGCTGCACCTCCCGCTCACCCGCTCAGCAGCCGTGCAGAGGAAGGTCACACTGAGGTAGAAATCTCCATTTCTCCTTCTAGGAGTAACTAGATGGACATCATGCGATAACCTTCAAATCGATACTAACCTGATGCTCAGGCTCAGGTCTCCATAGCAACCCTCCCTCGAGCCTCATCCCTTCCTGAGCAATGCCTCCACACCTTCTACCAAGCCCCACCCGTGAAAGCTCGCCATCTCAAAACACCACCACCACCAGAGCGCAAGTCTCCCCTGCATGCCACCCTCAGGGACAGCAGGCTTCGAGCCCTGCACCACAGCGCTAGACAACTTCCTCTGTTTCCCCTTCTCTTTTCTTCTTTGTTCTTTTAACAATCACCATCCTGAGATACCAGAGGCTCTTTGTACATTTTGATTTGCATTTTCCAAATGATGCCTGGTGTTAAAAATATTTTTTCATGTGTTACTATATTTCTTCTCTGAGCTGTTAACTGTGTGAGTGTGTGATTTAATTTTCACAGATGTGTGAACTTTCCAGTGTTTCTTCTGTTGCTGTTTCTAGCTTCATTGGAGACAACACTCTTGCTGGGATATGGGTCTTTTAGAGTCTGCTGGGGTTTCACTTGTGACCCATATTAGTGTTTCTGGGCAGAACGTAGTACATCGTAGTCTGTAGCTGGTTTGGTTTTTTGTTTGTTTGTTTGATTGATGTTTCCATAGGGTTACATTTTACACCCCAAATGAAAACTTGTACTGTGAATTTATAAGTACATACAAAATCCCCAGTTCATGCTACTTTGGTGGTATGCTCTGCCAGGTCTAGCTAAGTATTTGGGGTTTCACAGCTCAGTTCCCTACTCAGTCAATTGTTCCAAAACTTGTGGAGAGTTTGATAGTAAGGTCTCCGGGCTGTAGTGGCAGACACCTTTAATTCCAGCACTCCAGAGGCAGAAGCAGGTGGATTGAGGCCAGCCTGGTCTACAGAATGAGAGTTTCAGGACAGCCAACACTATACAGTAAAACCCTATCTCAAAAAGCTAAAAAGAGAAAGAAAAAAAGTCACCTGTGCTTCTGTGGTGTTGCCAGGGAAGGAAGGAATCTCCCTTCGATCTGAGAGGTTTTGCTTGTCTTGTTACACGGGCCAGTTAGGTTCCTAGGGCCCTAGCTGTTGCATCTAGTTTCTGGATTGAACCTTTCTCTACCTTAAATGTCTTTATTGGCCCTATAATCCTTTTCAAACAAGATTTGGGTTCAAAAGACTTTCCTGAAGAGCTCCCTCTGCCCATCCTGTTCGTCTTGTGTGGAACACCCCTTCCTGGCCCCTCACCTCACCCCTCACCGTGGCCTCAGACCTTTAGTCGTTTGCAGGCAGCAATCAGTTGGATCATGGGTTGCCAGTCTCTATTGTTTGATTGGAGGATTTAATCCACTCACGTCTGAAGCCCCCGACAAGAATGCAGGGACTTCCGACATTCTGCCTTGCTGGGGTGTGGAGTCTCCGTTTCTACATTACAGTGGTACGAGGTTGATATTTTCCTACTGAGTCTCTTCAGTCCCTCTCATTTCCATATTTATATAGTCTGTAGCTATTTTTTGAGGTTTCCATGGGGATTACATTTTACACCCTAAAATGAAAACTCTGCACTGTGAATTTATACCAACCCGACGCCAACTACACATAAAATTCTGGCTTCCATAACAGTTCCGGTCTACCCAGTTTAGTTACTGATGCCTCAGAACTACATGTTTACACACCAAGTGTCCACAAACAGGCCAGTGATCTCTTCACGCCTCATCTCCTCAGCCATGCAGGAAGCAACAGCAGGGTCACAAACTGGGGTAGCTGCTTTGTAACTACGCACACTCACCGGCCCCTGAGACCAGCAACTCTCCACACGGCTGCCGGTCCTGGTCCAGCACGCTCTCACGGATCTGAAGGTTTCCCTTCGACAGAGGATTGTTGTCTGTTTGTCCCTAGGAGTCTGTTACCCAGCGACATCTGAGTTGTCCTCTCTCCCACCTCCGTTTTGAAGGACAGTTTGCAGAGAAGGCGTGTGGGAATGGCAGCTTGTGTTGTGGGCTACCCTTGGAAGTTTCTCAGATTGAAGCTGGGAGTTAAAACGCAAGAGAAGAGAACAATGGCTGGGTCAGGGTGTGGAAGACAGAGAACCTTCTGGAAGGAAAAAGAGTGTATCTATTTAAAGGTCCCGAGGAAGGACAACACGAACTCTAAAAGGCAGCAGAGCTGTGGAACAAACCTGAGAGAGCTTACGTGCTTGATAAAAGGCCATCTCTCCAATGACAGTGACAGGAAAGTGGCAGGCCCAGTGAGAAGCCTCTGTAAGTGAGGAGGCTCCTGGGGCCATCGGAGGGATCCAAGTGAGGGGCACAGGTAATGGGACTCTAAACACTTCTCCTCAGGGTTGAAGGCCCAGCCGATTGGCTGGAAACAGATGCAGTTCCCCAGAGCAGCATACGGCCATGTTTCTACCACAAACAATTGAAGACTCACTTTGTCAGTATTTCTCCGTGAATAGTTTCTGCCTTGAGAATCCCCACTGCGGGTTGACCTGAAGGTGTGGGTAGAAGCAAGCCAACCTCACAGCCTGCCTCAGTGTCTGGCCTCTGTCCATCAGGTATCTGGGCTGCAGGGAGGTGTGTGTGGGCACCAAGACCCGGACTCGCCCCTCTGACGGCCTCCAGTGGCTCGACAGCTCCCTTCTCAGCACTGGCTTCCTCTGGAGAAAGGAGCCGAACCCTTGCTGTGCAGTGAAAGGCACCAAGTCACTGACACCCCTGGGCTCTCTCACCCAAACTGCTTTTGGTGAAGAACCACAGGAAAGAGGAGAATAAAGAAGGTGAAAACGCTGACAGCCATTCAGATGTTTGCTTCAGGGTGAGGTCTCAGCGGTACTTGATAGGTGGTTTTGCAAAGGAAACTAAACGTTTAGGGAAGCGCCCATTCTTCTTTTCTTTTTTTTTTAATGTGAATTACCAGTTTTTTTGCTTGTTTGTTTGTTTGGTTGGTTGGTTTGGTTTTTTGGATTTGGTTTTTTTGAGACAGGGTTTCTCTGTATAGCCCTGGCTGTCCCGGAACTCACTCTGTAGACCAGGTTGGCCTCGAACTCAGAAATCTGCCTGCCTCTGCCTCCAAAATACTGTGATTACAGGCGTGCACCACCACTGCCCAGCGCCACTTCTTTTAAATTTTACTTATTTTATGTATATGAGTACACTGTAGCTGTAGATGTAGCAAGCCATCATACAGTTGCTAGGAACTGAACTCAGGACCTCTGCTCGTTCAGACCCAAAGATTTGTTTATTGTTACATGTAAGTACACTGTAGCTGTCTTCAGACACACCAGAAGACAACATCAGACCCCACTACAAATGGTTATGAGCCACCATGTGGTTGCTGGGAATTGAACTCAGGACCTCTGGAAGAGCAGTCAGTGCTCTTAACCACTGAGCCATCTCTCTAGCCCGAGGAACCTCTTCTTAATCTCCTGAATGTTTATCTCGTGCTCACGTGTGCATACACACAAGTGTATATGTGTGTCTCCGTGTGTTTATGTGTCTATGTGTGTCTGCATGTGTCTGTGTGTCTAGTGTGTGTCTATATATGTCTCTGTGTGTGTCTGTGTATCTGTGCGTGTACATGTGTGTGTTTGTATGTGTTTATGTATCTATATGTGTCTGTGTGCCTGCATTTGTGTGTGTGTGTGTGTCTGTGTGTGTGTGTGTGTGTGTGTTGGAAAGGGTGTTGTACCTATTGGGAGCAGGTAACAGTAACATTGGCTCATGAGCATACCCGTGCTGGACTTCCTGTCCCCGGATGACATAATTTCATACAGATTAACTCTTCGTTTAGGGACTCCTGTTTGGAACTACAGCTGATGGACAGAGTGACAAATAAATAAATAAGAATATCCAAACACAGTCAAAATGGATCCCATTAGAGCATCTGGGGCCATGCCGTAAAGCAAACTTATCTGTGTCTCTGCACTTAGCAAATTAGGATTTATTAACTAACAGATTTATGGATACTTTAAAATACCATACATGTTTATGACACAGTGTAAGTCGTTTGGGAAGAATGCATTACACAATTTGATGAAGACAAGCCAAGCGATGACGGGGCCCGTGCTCTGGGTGCATTGTGTGTTGCTCTCACGTTATTGAAGAGAACCACCAGTTTCTAGGTCTCTCTTGCTTGAGCTGTACCATTGCAACACAGCCAGATTCCAGGCTATGCCACCCGAGAGTCTGGGCCCAGACAGTCCTTGGGATGTCTCTGTGAGGGAGAGCAGGCGGGAGGCTGAGCTGTACCCAGAGAGGCTGCTTGAGGCAGATGCCAGGCGGTAGCCATCTGCACTTTCCTGCACCTGCCCACGTGGATGGCATCTTCAGGGAGAGTGGGTGTTTTCCAGGCTGAGATGTGCCAGGCACGCTGTATCTTAAAACGAACCCATCGCCAAGCTTGAATTATGAGGAGAAGTGGAGGAAGGAGAAGTTCCATTTCTGGTTAACTCAGCTCTTAGGAAAGGGAGGGAGGCACGGAGGGTTCGCCCACCCCCTCCTCTGGCCTCTCAGTCACCAGATGCGGTCAATTCCCTCGGGAGCCCAGGCCTTCCTCATGTGTGTCTGTGTAGACCGCAGAGCTCTGCGTCACAGGTTCTAAGCTCCAGGCCCCAGTGGATCAGTCGGCCCTGCACAGCACAGTGAAGCTCGCACCCCCCCCCCAAGTCGGTATCCATTCTCTCAGTGGGGCCCGTCCTGCGAGCCCCTGCCCACACTCCCCTAGCCTTGCCACTGCCCAGGGCATAGGAGAGGCTGCAGCATTCTGGTCTAGATCCAAGCCACTTGACTGAAACAAGACCTGCTTCCTTTTTTGAACAAGTGTCTGCTATGGTGGGTATTACACAAGGAAAGTCAAGAGAAACCTCATGATACGTGTCATTAAACACAATGGTGGTGCCTTTCTCTGCTTTGTTAAATAAAATGCCAGCTCTGTAGCTAGAAGGTGGCGTCCGTCCAGCTCGAGGAGAGCTGGGGGTCCTGGCAAGTGACTTAATCCTGTTTCTGCCTCTGTCTCCCCATTAGCAAACTGAGAATAATAAGAGATACTGACCTAATCCTCTCTGGGAACCAGGCACTGGTCCAAGCACTTAGAAGTCTAACGTGTTTAAAACACTGTCACATTTGTCCTCTAAGACAGGCACAAAGGGAAGCCTGTGCAATTTCTCTCAGGTTGCCGGGAAGACTGGGAAGACCTGAGGAGGGACAGGACATGCTCAGGGCTCTGGGGCACAGGGCGGTTCCTGCCGGTCTGGTCCTTGTGCTGGCTGACAAGGACGGCTGGGCAACAGCTGGCACGCACAGGTGAATAGGAGGAGGTGTCTTTTACTGTGTCTAGGACTGGTCTGTCCTCCACCGTCAGGAAGACCCAGATGTCAAGGCATCAGTAGGAAGTCAGGCCCAATTAGTCCTTCAGGTAATGAGACAGTTTTTTATGCTTTTTGTCTCTGGTCTTTGCTGGAACACTGCAGAGTAACTCTAGATCCGTTTCCCCAAATGAGGCTGATGGAACAATTCATCGAGCTTCTTTGAGAAGTGGGTTCAAGTGCAAATCCTGAGGCCCCATCTCAGACATGATGACATCTCTAACAACAGTCTGGAGTCTGCAGTGGGCCAGTTTCTTGGTTACCTGCACTGAGAACCGCTGCCCCTCCACTCTTATCCTGCCTTGGGATGGCCAGCTCTGAGCCCATAGGAGGGCAGGGCTGACTCCAGGCAGGGCTCAGAACAGCCTCCCAGGCAGGTGACACGGGACGCTCCTCCCACCTGGCTCCCCATGAGATATGTAATTACATTTCCTGCAGGGTTTCGGGCTTTTCCTCTTCTGGGATTCTGAGAGTCGCCACTATCCTGGGATAGCCCTTGTAAGAGTCACCGCTATCCTGGGATAACCCTTGTGACTTTGTTAGCTCTAGAGAGCTCTGTCATCTGTAACCAAGAGAGCAGACCACTCCAACCACTGAACTTCCTGCTGCGGCTAGTAAGGGGCTGCCAAAATGCATGTGAACCCCAACTGTGCCCTTAAGAGAAGAACCAAACACAGCTCTGCCTTGATTTTCCCTTTACAACCCTCAAGGAGGGACCTGCACTAGTTTTGAGACTCCCACCTAGTGCCCTTGAATGGAATTTGCTTCAAAAGTTTAAAGTCTAGACTGTTGTGGTGTGGAGCACAGGTTGTGAGCCTCTCTCCAGCTTGTGCTAGCGTGGGCAAGCCGCATTTTCGGGAGGTGGGCCACAGGATACCCTCCCAACCTGGCACTAAGGGGTCTCAAAAGAGCTGAAACAGCAAAAGGAGCCCTGTCCCTCTGTCCTTCTGCAACTGCTGGCTTTGAAACGAGATATCTGGGTCTGTGGACGCAAAGTTAGAAGAAAATGGAAGAAAGGAAGGAGGGAAAGAAGGAAAGAAGAAAGGAAGGAAGAAACAAAGAAACAAAGAAAGAAGCAACAAAACAATGAAACAAAGAAACAATGAGACAAAGAAAAAGAGTTCTGCCCCCTTACCAGAGCCAGAGCAGCATGACAGCCTGCCCAGCTCTCTGTCACCTTAGCCCCAAACTTTAATGCTAAGATCAGCATTCGTCTCAGTTTAAACTCTCTTAAAAACAAATGAGGGTTTTCCTCCCAGCTTTGTTTAGACAGCTGTACAGATGGATCTGTGAGCTGGGAGGTACAGAAGAGCGGGCCATTTCCCCGCTGCTGATAAGGACGGTGGGAATGAACGCAGCCCTGCTGCTGGGGAGTAGCTTTGTCTCTGCCTCTGCCTGGGAGAAGGGAGTGGGGCAACATAGAGGAGAAATTAGAGTTCTGTAAAGCCGGGGACTGCTGGCGCGGAAACACCACTCAGGAAAGCAGGTGGCGGGACGTACCTGGCACCCTGCGTGCCCAGATGATGCCAGGGAACATCCAGGGCTGACCAGGAGAGGAGTGAGGCTTTGACTTGGCATCACATCATCCAAGATTTCTCCCTTTGTGGGGCGTCTTTTGTCTTTTTTTTTCTCCAGTCATTGTCCTTGAAAAAAAAATCCACACACAAAAAGATGCAGCAGGATCATCGTTTGGTGGTGGGATGCTACACATTTATGCTCTTCTGAGAATGTACTTCAAGATCTTCTCAGGAAAATCTAAAGCTAAGAGGCTGCATCACTCCAGAGGGGACAGCCGGGGCCATGACTGAACCTGGCAGCTAGCTGGGCCAATCATTCATGCCAGACCTTGGCCAACGCTGCCCTGCACGTACTTTACACGGGGTCTCTCTCTAATTGAGTCATAAACTCTGCAAAGGACACGCTGTCTGTTGGAACCTGCACACCTTGTTCCACTGCATGTGGGGACCAGGCTCTGGGGTAAAAGGTGGAAGGATTCTTACAAATCTCAGCTGATGACCAGCACCTTAAGTGACAGCTGGGGAAACGAAAGCCGTGAGCTAGTGGCATCTGACAGTGTGTGAGTTTGGCTGGCAGTGTTCAAAACCAAGGCCCTTCCTCAGCGTCTTAGGGTCACCGCGATGGAGCAGAGACGCATCTTTGGCAGAGCTTCTCGGACTGTAACACTCCCATCACCAGCCCACCTTGGGCCTGGGTCGTTCTCACGTACAGGCATAATTTTATGATGCAGCCAAAGTCAAGGGCAGAATGCACTTGCCAGCTAAACATTGGAATGAGGTGTTCCTCTCCAGCCTGATGGACACCAACCAGGAGGCCTCCATGCTGAAGGGCTCTCCCCCGTCAAGACTGGGCTTGGAGCACAGGGGGTTGAGAGTCTGTCCTCTTTCCTCAGTGTGGACCACCACAGTGGGGACCTCAGTGAGGGAATGTGGTTTTCATCAAATTAAACTGTTCATCCCTGTGGGCAGGAAGAAACCAGGCTAAGGCTGAGAAGGAGGCCCCCAAGGAGTCCCCACAAGCAAAAATAGGTGGAAGGGACTCCTCACGATGTTTGTGGCTCTCTTCTGGGTCTCTCAACTCCTGAGGCTTTTTCTCAGGGGTGGGATACCTGGACTGTGGAGGATCTGGGACCAGTCTGCAGGAGGTTCCTGTGGCATCCCAAGCCATGGCAGTCACAGTTAAGGACCAAGGACCGAGACTGGAGAAGGCTGGGAGGATTCTCCCTGCCTCCAGGCTAAGAGGATTGGACATGGCTCTTCCGGCTTCTGGATTTGCGTGGTTTCCTATCCCGGTACATTGACTCTTGTGTCTTGCCAAAACTCACATGCAGAAATCCTACTTTGATGCAATAGTGTTAGGAGGTAGGTGCTGGGTTGACGGGGGAGCAGGGAGCAGCCTTGTAGATGAGTTAGTGTCGTTATAAAAGACCCCAGAGAGCTGCTCCCCGCTTTAGCCAGGCGAAGAGGTCATCTGTTAGCCAGAAACTGACCTTGATCGGACCTTTGCATCCTGGACCACAGGCCCCACATCCTGTCTTTATAAACTACCACGTCTCAGGCTTCTTGTAGCAATGCAGAAGGGTTGACAGCAATTAGGTGAGGAGATGCCGGCTTTTCCCTGTGACACTGAATTATCCCTCTGCTGTGACTGTGTACATTCCCCTGTCCTGTAAGGGCACCTGACAGAGCTGAGAGGAGTGAATCAATGATCTTTATTTTATGTTTTAAAGATTTAGTTATTTTGTTTATATGAGTGCACTATCTTCAGATGCACGAGAAGAGGGCGCCAGATCTCATCGCAGATGGTTGTGAGCCACTCTATGGTTGCTGGGATTTGAACTCAGGACCTTCGGAAGAGCAGTCAGTGCTCTTAACCACTGAGCCATCTCTCCAGCCCCTGCTTTATTTTATTTTATTTTATTTTTTATTTATTTATTTTATTTTAATTTATTTTTGTTGTTGTTGTTGTTTTTGGTTTTTTTTGAGACAGAGTTTCTCTGTGTAGCCCTGGTTGTCCTGGAACTCACTCTGTAGACCAGGCTGGCCTTGAACTCAGAAATCCGCCTGCCTCTGCCTCCCAAGTGCTGGGATTACAGGCGTGCGCCACCATCGTCCGGCCCCGGCTTTAGCTCAGTTAACTTGAAAAACCCAGTCTCTAAGTTTTGCCCCATCTTAATCCTAGGATTTTATATGTGACTCTCCCTCTCTCTCCCTCTCTCTCTCTCTCTCTCTCTCTCTCTCTGTGTGTGTGTGTGTGTGTGTGTGTGTGTGTGTGTGTATCTCAGCACATATGCTGTGGAGAAGACAGTTAACCCCACACTAAGCCACTTCTCTGTGCTTGCGTTCTCTGTTCCGAGGGAGGACACTCTTCTGGCCAGCTTCCCAAGGCCAGTGTCTCCTGTGTGACTGCGGCCTCAGGCTGCTCACAAAAAGACAAAGGTGGCCTTGTTCTAACACGGTTCTATCACTTTCCTCAGGTTTATCCCTTTTATTTCTGAAGTTCACAGGATTGTCTCAGCAGAGGAAGGCGGTCTTACAGCACAGAGGTCAGAGAACGTAGCTTCAGGCTGAGAAAGCCTGCTCAGGGCTAAGCACCGCCTCAGCAGGCCTCAGCTAAACACCTCACCCAGCCCTGGGAGAGCGTGAGGTGGGGACGGCGCACTCTGCCCAGGGCTGAAGAGTCAGTGTGCAGTCTGCTGTCTTTCAAGCGCTTTCATGGACCCAGAGGGGCTCCAGTGAGCACATTCTCTTAAATACAGAATATTCTTCCTTTATGGATTCCTGTGATATTTTCTGGAACCACTTGATACAAGACACCAGGCCAGGCCTGTGAAAGATATGCCACCAAATAACAATTTTGCCTCCACAGAGGTTAAATGAGATTAGGGCGAAGGAGCATACACATTAGAATTGCCTCAAAGACTGTGGGAAGTAGTGCAGCTTTAAAAAATATTTATTTTTTAAATACGTATTTGTTTTTATTTTAGGTATATGTGTAAGTGCCTGCATGTCTGTATATATGTATGTATGTGTATATGTATGTATGTGTGTATATGTGTATGTGTGTATGTGTATGTATGTATGTATGTATATGTATCTGTGTGTGTATCTGTATATGTATATGTGTGTATGTACATGTATATGTATATATGTATGTGTGCATGTGTGTTTGCATGTATGTATGTGTATATGTATGTGTGCATTATGTATGTGTGTATATGTGTATGTATGTGTGTATGTGTATCTGTGTATGTATCTGTGTATGTGTGTATGTACATGTATATGTATATATGTATGTGTGCATGTGTGTATGCATGTTGGTATGTGTATATGTGTGTGTATTATGCATGTGTGTATGTATATATGAATGTGTGCATGTATGTGTATGTGTGTATGTATGTATATGTGTGTGTATATATATGCATGTGTGTATGTATGTGTGTGTGTATGTGTGCCATATTCATACCTGGTGTCTGTCAGAGGAAGACATTGGATCTCCCAGAACTGGAATTACACAGGAAGTTCTCAGATCACCGAAGACATCACTCTGAATGACCCTTGACTCTCAAAGGCTCCGGGAACTCTGTGTTTAAAGGCATTGAATGATGGACTATGAAGGGCAGGAGTTCCATAGGGCTGAGACCCTTGACCTCAGAGCTACTGGACATTCTGATCTGCGGAGATACAAAGGGAGGTGGCCTCAAAGGGAGGAGATACAAAGGGAGGAGACAAGCCACCCAACATTCCAGAGCCCTTGCATGGCCTGTGCTCTGGGATTCCTGCTCGGTTCCTGAGTTAAGAGAATCACGGGTCAGACTCAGGTGGGGTCACTGCTCTGTGGCCCAGCGCCCAGGGGAGCTCATGCACACGGCTGGCCCTGCTCTAGCCATGGACTCCGCGCCATGATCCCTGCACGGGAATGGCTTTCTCCCTTCAGAGGAGGCCCCACAGCATGGTCTTAAAAAGATGTTTGGGGTTAAAAGTTTATGGCAGACAACAGCCTTGTATCTTCAGCCTTGAGTTCTCCTGTGTCCAAAGGAACTTTAACTTTCAGAACTGCAGAGTTCCTGGTCACTCTGTTTTCAGTGTGTTCAATCTTTTTATAGATTCCAGCTATTCCTAGCCTGCCTTATTCCTTCAGACATAGAGAGAATCACTGCTTGATCATTTTTGTCAACTCCGATATTTAACTGGATATAATAGTGCTCGCTGTTTCTATGGTGTGTGTGCATGTGTGCGTGTGCGTGTGCGTGTGCGTGTGTGTGTGTGTGTGTGTGTGTGTGTGTGTGCACGCGGTTGCCTTACTTGGTTGGTTATTTTTTGCTCTTTCACAGGGCTGCCCATTGTTCACAATCTGTACCAAGGCACCATTGACCCACAAAGCTAATTTGTGGCCGATTCCCTAGGCCCCAGGTCTCACCTGCCTAGCAACTCAGGACACATCCACTTCTGGGCTGCCTGTGTTCCCCAGGCCTTGGTGATGTCTTTTTATGGGTGAGTCAGCTGGCGAATACAGCTTCTTACGGGCTGCAGTGACACTCAGCTACAAGGGACCCTCTGTGCCCTGCTTGGGCTGGCTCACTGCAGATCTTAACTTCTGGCCCTGGTCCCTGTGTGCCCAACCTGCCAGAGGTCTCAGCAGCCAGCTCAGCTCTCCTTGAAGTTCCAGTTTCTGTGCTGCTCCTTCAGCTGCTTGCTTCTGTGAAGGAGGGATTCCGTGTGTTTAATCTAGAACTTTAACAGTTTTTATGACTATGGCAGTGTGTGTGTGTGGGGGGGGGGGTCAAATAAGTTGTCTAAAAAATGTCCGAGGGAAAACTCTCTGCCTTATCTTGATTGACATTTCCCTGCTCCCCGGAGCTTCTGCACAGTTCCCAAGGCTCTCTCACACACAAGCTGGCACCGGAGAAAGAGACTGGGCAGAGAGCAAGGAGTGTGACCTCACACGACAGGTGTCAGAGCAGGCCTCGGCAATCACCTGTCCTCTTGGCTCCCTGATGTCACATGCTCTCCCTCCCCTGCTTACGACTCTGGTCCTGTGACACGGGTGTCAATTACAGTCCTGTGTCATTCAACAACAGTGAGAATCTCTGAGATACTCATCGCCGTGTGACCTCCCCGGAGTGACTCACACACCTGGACAATGCAGGTAGATCATTGGCCAGGACTCTGAGAAGAGGCCGGAGACTGCTGCTGCTGTGACCCAGCAACCTGTTTCCAGTAAGCTTGCTTTCATGTGCTGGAGTCTGCGCTCATGAAGGGAAAAACAATATTGTGTAAACCGGCAGCAGTTGTCTGCTCAGACTGTCAACGAAAGGTGCCGGACATGGCGGTGAGTGAGATGCCCACAGCAGCATCCCCACTAGTGTGAGTGGCATACTGCATGGCGATCATCTACCACAGCTTCACTGAGCTGTGGAGACCCTCAGCTCTGTCATAACCCCGAGGCCACAGTTAAACAGTGTTGAGTGCCCTTTGCTTGCTAACAAAGGGCATTTCTCTCTGTTTGGGGATATACAGAACATTTTTCTCTGGGCAACAGTTGTCTCTGGAGCACAACAGGTTGCTAGAACCCCATCACCTAGTCCTTCCCTGTATCTCCCCCCAGAGTTCTCCTGTGCTGTGTGCATTCATGGTATGGGTTTTTATCATCCACCGTTCTTTATCTCTAATGGTGGGGATTCAGCAGCTCTCCATGGCCACAGGGGGCCAGCCTTCAGAGGACAGGGAACCCCAGGGACGTTGGTGACAGACCATCACCTTCACCGTGTGTCACCATCTCCCAATCGTCTGGTGCTTCCTCCCTTCCCTGATAGGAATCCCCGGAAGGTCACTCAGCCCACGACTTCTCAGTTCTGCGTCCTGCTCAACTACATTGTCATCAGAGATCATCCAGGCTTGTGTCTGGGACCAACCTTCTGCTCCTACCACTGCAAGCCAAGGAATGCTCTCGAATGGTGACATGAAGAACCCAAAAGCATCCAAACGTCACCTTTTTACATTTTCACTTTGTGTGTGGTGTGTATGTTTGCATGTGTGTGTGCATGTACATGCATGTGTGTACACACACATGTGTATGTGCATGTGCCGATGCCGTGTGTGTGTGTGTGTGTGTGTGTGTGTGAGTGTGCGTGTGTGTGACTGTGAGTGTGTGTGTGTGTGCCAAGACATGGATATAGAAGTCAGAGGACTTCCTGGAGAACTTGGTTCTCTCTTCACCATGTGGATCTTGTTTGAAGATAAGCAGAGGTGGTTTGACGCACCCATCTATCCATGAGAGTAAACAGCAGAGGACCGTGGTCAGGCAGTGGCTGCCAGGAATGATGTCCAGCTGGAGCAGGCTCAGGCCAGAGTGGGGATCAGGCCTGGCCAGCCCAGGGGGAGGCCCAATCATTCACTATCGATCAGCAAACGGAGGGAGTGGGGAAGGCATTCTCCGCCGGCCCCCAGAGAGACTTCCGTCTCCTATCTTGCAGACGTCCCAGACGGTACCTGGAGCAGACACTATCCCTCTCATCCCCACATTCCTGCAGGCCCCCGTCACTTCCAAAGCGTTCTAACACATTTCATCTCAAACTGTTTTCGCCATGTGGAACTTGCTATCTCACCTAAAAGGAATGTGGGTCTGTCCTTTTCAGGTTTTCCAAATGTGAGCCGGGCTCAGAGAGGGGGAGACACACCTCTCCCCGATCTCCACTGGTATTCAGGTTCCGTGGCTCTCCGGTTCTGGAGGAACCCTTCAAATGCCACGGAACCAACAGAAAAGAAAGACGAGACAAATCTAGCGCCACCAGCATAGCTGCCTGCCGTGTAGGGGCCACGCTGCTTAGTGTGTCAGGACCAGGACGGAACAGGGGAGAGAGAAAAGGGATAAGCAGGAACTCCCACTCAGAGCCCCACTTCCGCCTCAGCCAGGCAGCCCTAAAAGCCCACATTAGCTTCTGTACACCCTGCTTTCCTGTCACTGTCCTTCCCAGAGCTGGGCCCAGGGGAGGAATTTGTTCTATGAAGAGAGAGGGGACAGCCAGCCAGCAGGGAACCCCAGTCTTGAAATGAGCCCCTTCCTATGGCTGCCAAGGACAGAACATAGGAGGGAAAGAAAATCACCAGCCCATCCTGGGACTACACATTTAGACATTCAGTGTATTTTTAAACAAAATCAGTCACACAGCTATTGTGTTTTGCGTGTGTGCAGTGGGAAGGGGGTAAAGGGGGTTAAAACAAAGAATTTGTTAAGTGTGAATATTGAAAACACATATTTTCAGTCAATCTGTCTCAGAGGGATGTGTGTGCATGCAAGTGTGTCTGTGTGTGTGTGTGTACCTGTGTATAAGCATGTGTGTGTTTACATGTATATTACATTCTAAGAAGGCTCTGGGTTTAGATATTTAGATTCCTAGATGCTTTAGAAAGTATCCATTCAGAGCCCCCACCCTCGGAAAGCTGTTTATAAATAAGTGTTACAGTGTTTCTCTTTCTTCTCTGGCGATGTAGGGAGGCTGAAGACAGAGCGGTATTCAGGCTTGTGAGGTCAAGGGAAAGCAACCTTAGGGCAGGTCGGGGGCAGGAAAGGCAGCGCCAGGGAGACAGCAACTGGAGAATAGATGAAAGCCAGGAGCCTTCAGGACCTCGGGCCAGAACCGCGGTGAGGCACGCTGTGTGAATGAGCTAAGAGCCGTGTGCACCTCGCTCTGCCTAAGCTCAGATGTCTGAAGCTAAACAAAGGGCGAACCTCAAGCCCCACCCTTCACAGACGTCAAGTGGTACCAACTGATCCTTTGTTTACTTCTTTAATATATTTTACATGTTTTATTGCATGTATATGATGTGCGCCTGGGGGGGGGGGTTACATGAGATAGCACCTATGGTGGTGGTCAGAAGACAACCTTCCAAAATAGATTCTCTCCTTCCAACATGGAGTCCAAGGATTGTATTGAGGTTGCCAGGTTTGCAAAGCAAGTGCTTTTGTCTACGGATCCAGGGTTTTTTTTTAAACGATAGGAACCTTTATCAGCGATGACACATGGCTAGCACAAGGGGACATTCTCCGCCGCAAGCGTGTAGCCATGGGCAGTTCCACAGTGAGCACAGGAACCACACACGTTCACAGGAAGGAACCAGTGCATGCCAGGGCCCTCCCCACCCCCCCGCCCAGGGCCCCTTCTCCCTCAGAGCTCACGTTCAGCCCGGCTTCCATACCCTGAGCAGGCTTGCCCTCATGAGAGCGGAGCCTCTCAGAGTGTGTTCTCGTGGCTGTCATGTTTTGCTCACCTGCGTCTGCGTGTTACAGTATGTTCACAACCGCTTAGGGAGCCCTGAGGGAACTTTGCATAGTTCATCCATCTGTCCCACCCCTGAGGGGCATCCAAGCGTTGCCTGGTTTGAGCTACAGACCCCAGCAGTAGCTGGGTGAGTCCGGACACTGCCGCCTTGCTGGCCAGGTTCTCACTCCTTTTCCCAGCCCTGTTCAGGGCTGGTGAGGCGGCTCACTGAGACCCTGGACCTAATTTCCATAATGGTTGTTCATTAGCGGTTTGAGCAGCTACTTTCCCAAGCGTCCGCTCAGATCTCACGTGGCTGCCACAAGGCTGTCTGTCCTTTTGATGTCTATCTGTAGGAGATCTTTGTGTCCTCTGTTACTGTGGCAGACATCTTTTCATTCTTCCGCTGGTGGGCTCTGGCGAACAGAAACTATACATTTTAATACGGCCCAGCATAGGCATCTGCTGAGCCCCCTCAGCTATGGGGGATGCTCTCCAGCAGTGTGTTCTGTGAGCCTGCTGTCTTCACATCTGATCTCCCATCCACTGACACTGCTCTCTGTGAGTAATAAAGGCCTAGATTTTTGCAAGCCTTGCTAGGAGAGATGGTGAGCCTGTGGTCCTGGCCCCGCCCCCAGCCCCGCCCCCGGCTCTCTCTCTCTCTCTCTCTCTCTCTCTCTCTCTCTCTCTCTCTCTCTCTCTCTCTCTCTCTCTCTCTCTCTCTCTCTCTCTCTCTCTCTCTCCTCTCTCTCTCTCTCTCCCTATGGCCCCCCTGCCCTCGGCCCCGCCCCCAGGTTCTGTCTCAGAAGACTGAGGTGAGAAGATTTTGTAGCCGGGGAGTTCAGAGCTAGCCTCAGAACCCCATCTGAAAAAACACTTCTTTTATGAGGCGGGGAGATGGCTCAGTGGTTAGGAACATGTACTGCTCTTGCAGAGGATGTAAGTTTTGTTCCTAACACCCACGCCAGGCCGCTCCCAGTTACCTGTGATTCCAGTTCCGGGTTCCTACACGCTTGGCTTCTGCAGGCCCTCAAGTGCACATGATGCACCAACAACATACACAGCAATAAAATAATAATAAAGATAAATACCTAAACTTTATTAATTTTATTATTTATAGTTTTATTATCCTCTGGATATCCAATAGACTCAACATTATATATCTTTTCTAAACTGTTTTCCGTCTGCATATTCTTGCTGCAGGACTACACTGTCTCAATCTCAGCTGCTGTGTCTCCTAGTGAAGGTGCTCCAATTTGTCTCTCTCGGCCTTTTTCTCAGCAATTCTTGTCCTGTTACATTTCTGTATACATTGTAGAGTCGGCATGTCAGATTCCATAAGAAACCCCAGTGGGATATTGATCAGTGGTTCATTAAATCTGTTCAGATCGTTTTAGAGGAAGCAGTAACTGACCCATGAATATATAGGGGTTTCTTCCACGTATTCAATTTTTCAGTGTTTCAGGAATGTTTAATAGATTACTTGTAGATTTTTTAAAACATATCTTTTGTTCAATGTATTCTCAGCTGTTTGAGCTGAATAAAATTGCTTTGGGGAACAGCAAGATAGCTCAGCAAATAAAAGCACTTGGCATACAAGCCTGTCTCACAAGCAAGCCTGTCACGCAAGCCTGACGACTAGAGTTCGGTCCTGGGAACTCTGTGGGAGAAGAGAACTAATGGCTGAAAGCCGCCCTATGACCTCCACACATCACACACAAAATAATTTGTAACAGCTGTAATTAAAGGAGAAATTGCTTTTAACATCATTTAGCAATTGCTGTGAAAATAACAATTGTCCTCTCATCCTTTTCAGCTAGGAAGACAGGGTTCATTCATATTAAAACTAGTGAGGCTATGTAACATGGAAAATTAGTATGTGTGCAAACTGTGGTGTGAATTGTGACAGAGAGAAGAGGACAGAGGACACAGTCATCTCCGCCGGGGACGAAGAACAGCCATTTCCACAGCTCAGGGATTCCTCGAATACCATTCAAAGAATATCATATGCTACGATGCACAGGGTTGTTCACTAAAACTCAATGTATGGATTGAGTTGACGGCTCATTCAGTGATCTTATAGAAGCCTGGAGACCTGAATTCAGGTCCCTAGAACCCACGTTTAAAAGCCAGGTGTGGTGGCACATGCTCCATTGCTGGGACAGAGGATAAGACACGGAGACAGGAGCATTCCTTAAGGTCATTGGCCAGGCAGCCTAACTGAGTGAAAGACCTTCAGGTTCAAACAGATCTGTCTCAAAGAAAGCCAGACCAGAGGCTGTGGGGGGCGGGGAGGGGGTTGGCAACAGAGAAAGACAAGAGTGAGGAGGGAAGACAGCAGTCTGGCCTCCAGTCTCACACAGACGCACGCACGCATGAATATGTAGCATCACAGCCAAACAAGGACGCTCTGCAAGTTCTCCTGAGATTCACACTCTTCCGTGCTCAGAAGCAAACAGTGAATTTGTAGCTTGCAATTGGGGAGACCTTTAAAAAGTACTTTGTGTCTCCCTCTGTGTCAGAATCCAGTAAAGCCGGTCTTTCCTGCAAACAACTAATACCCTTTCTACTTTGTGACTAAATCATTAAATAGATATATTTTATACTTTCTATAATTGTCAGAATTAGTAGCTTCAGTAGGTTTTTATCTTATTCTATTCCCCTTAATGTAGTTCTTTTAAAATGCATACTTTACAATAATTTCATCAGTAGGAAATCTAAAATTACCCTTTAAAGGCTGATTGTGGTGATGGATGCTTCTAATCTGAGCACTGCAGACGCAGAGGCAAGCGGATCTTTGTGAGTTCGAGGCCGGCCTGTTCTATACAGAAAGTCCCAGGCCAGCCAGTGCTCCCCAGTGAGATTCTGATCCTGCAGCATAGCAGTCTCCCAGTGAGGTGGAATTCGGATTCTCTAAAAAAGGTGAGACCTCACTCATCACCGGGACTTCACAGAGCCTGAGGTGGCACAGTCTGTTTCATCCCATGGCCCTAGAGGGAAATGTCGGTTCTCGGTCCAGCGCATTTTCACAAGAGCTCCATCACGATCCACAGCTGCTTCTTCACTTTCCAGAAAAGGGATGTGGGAAACCCAGAGCATATGTACTGAAATCATGGATGGGAGTCCCACGGAAGCTGCTGCTTGGACACCTCTGACTCCTGAGTACCTGGAAGCCCTGGTAATTCAATCCCCATAGTTGACCATGTATAGATTAACAGGGAATGTGTGTGAGGCGGGGGATAAATCTGGGAATTACGGTGGTTTATTGATTCCTAAGTAACTCTTATACATTTCTATATTTTTTAGATGGTTTGTTTCATGGGTGGGCTAGAACTTTTGAACAGCTCTGTCTCACTCTCAACTTCTGAGAGAAATCACTTTTACCGCTTAATAAATGGTTTGCTATTTTTAATGACTCTGTGTGTGTGTGTGTGTGTGTGTGTGTGTGTGTGTGTGTGTAGATGCCTATGGAGACTAGATATGGACCTCAGAACCCCTGGAGTTACAGGCAGTCGTGAGCCGCCTGACATGGGTGCTGGGAACCAAACTCCAGTACTCTGGAAGAGCAGAAAGCACTCAACAGCTTGCGTCATCTCTCCACCCCTACTATAGTTTCAATAAGACTAAGCTCCATTTCAACTCTAGCTTGGGTTCCTTTTAAAATACTTAAGAGTATTTTATAGAACATTTCCCTATGTCCAGACGACTTTGCCATTTGTGCCCTTTGACAGCTTCCAACGTGAAACTAATCTTGCCGTGCTTCCGAGGAGGTGTGGCCTAATCTTGACAGATCCCCTTCCAAGGCTAGAGCTAGCGTCCACCTGCTACAGGTCTCCAGAAAGGTTTAGAATCTTCAGATGACTGTCATCCTTTCTCTCCACAGTCAGACCAGGAAGGTCGACTCCACCATCTGAGAGCTGATGTTTATGGCTTTTTAATAAGTGTTTTGCAGTTTTATTTCACCCAGCTAGCTCCCAAATAATTGAGACTGGGCTAATATATTTCATATATCAAGCTTTAAGGGCCCAACAACTGAGCAGTGTTACTCTATTTTAATCTTCTGTGCTAATCTAGCTCCCGCCCAGTCGCAATCCCAGAGATAACACCTGTCAGGGCTTTTTCTGCTCCAGGTGTTTCTCCATGGCATCTCCTGGACTTTCTCCTGGAGGCAAATCCCCACCTCTCTCCCCTCCCCTCCCCTCCCCTCCCCTCCCCTCCCCTCCCCTGCCCTCTTCTCTCTCTCTCTTTCTCTCCCCCCTCCTCCCTCCCCTGGATGGGAGGAAGTCCAGCCCTATTTTCTCCCCTGCTCAGCAACTGAGTGATCGCTAGCTTTATTGACCATTCATGGAATAACTGGGGAGCAATATTTACACAACAGTGAGACAGGAAATTCTTAGAGGGGCTGGAGAGATGGATCAGTGGGTAAGAGTCCTGACTACTCTTCCAAAGGGCCTGAGTTCAAATCCCAGCAACCACACGGTGGCTCACAGCCATCCGTAATGAGCTCTGATGCCTCTTCTGGTGTCTGAAGACAGCTACAGTGTACTCACATATAATAAATAAATAAATATTTAAAAAAAAGAAAAGGAAATTCTTAGAATTTCAACCAGATATGGAGGGGGGCACAGAAACCAGCATTTGAATAATACAAGGATAATCTTTACAGAGGACACAATAACATTACGCCTACAGGCAAAGAAGGTTCGATGCTTCCTGTTGCATGTTTGGGATCAATACCCTACTCACCTGCTCACCCTGCTATGGTTTGGGGCCCAAGATGCACAAAACTCACACACAGAGAACTAAAGAGCATTTACAAGAGAAGTGAAAAACCCTAAGTAATAAGAAAGTGTACTGTACTCACAAATCTAAACAATATTTGTGGTTATTGCTTTCTCCCTAATGGCTAGAACTCTCTGGTCTTTCTCCTAAGAGTTAGGAGGTCCACTTGACACCACATGTCCCTAACATCAACTTTTGTGTACCTGTGCTGAAGAGTGCTGAGCCTTGCTGAACACCTTAGCTCAGCACTGCTGATTGTGTCCTCTGAGAGGCGTGGCCTATGGAGGGTATGGCTACAAGTATAGGAGCTCCTCTGGTTTTCCTTGTCCTTCTGCATATTTTGTTTGTTTGTTTGTTTGTTTGTTTGTTTCAAGACAGGGTTTCTCTGTGTAGCCCTGGCTGACCTGGAACTCACTCTGTAGACCAGCCTGGTCTTGAACTCAGAAATCTGCCTGCCTCTGCCTCTTGAGTGAGTGCTGGGATTAAAGGCGTGCGCTGCCACTGCCCGACCCTTCTGTACATTCTTACTGCCCTGAATAGCATTCTTTGCCTTCACAGCTATTCTCTTTGCAACGTGGCTTGTCGGCAGCCATCTTCTGCAGGCTTTGCTTGCAGGGTTGGGCACAGGTAGCAGTCTCAGAGAGGCCAGCTGCAGAGGAAGCCTCTGTTTCACTTGTCTGCAGCATGGAGCCTGTGGGTGACAGGCAGAGGCCTAGTGGGAGGGTCTGAGCTTAGGAGAGTTAGGGTTGGGGCTAGGCAACAACTGGCCATTGTTGGAACCAAACTTTCCACTGAAGGGTAGACTGGGTAAGTCTTAGAACAGAGTGGACACCCATGCCACAGAGGAGATCCTGACCACTGAGCCGAGGAGGCCAGGGTTTTGTTTGTCTTGTAATTAGTAAAGTAATACTTTAAATTTTTAACACAGGTTCTCAAATAGTTCGGGATGGCTGATAACCTTATGTAACCAAGGAGCGCTGCCTGCCTCCATCTACAGGGGCTGAGGTTACAGGCGTGCACCACCACGCCCCAGCAAGAATGAGCTACAGGAAAACGGCAAAACAAAGAACAGAAGCCAAGTGGTCATCTCGGGTGTGCGGTCCTTCTAAGGAGCAGACTAGGAGGCAGAGCAGCAGGACGCAGCAGTCGCATTGGGTTTCTTTAGGTTACCTTCTCCCTGAAGCATCCGGAGGCGGGTACTTAAGCATCTTGCCAACTGGAACTGGCCTGCACGGGGAAACTTGGCTGCAGTTCCTCATTTCTGCTGTGTTCTTGGAAGGTCTGACCACAGCTCGTGTTTTGTTTGGTGACGTGGAACTTTGGCAAAAGTGACACTGTTTTTATTTCAGTCAAAGCTCATGCATGGGCCTGGGAGAACCACCCCCGCAAACGCAAATCCACGTTTCCAGGTTGCTTTCTACCTAAAAGCCCGCAGTGACTCCCAGCAACCTACAGAGAGAATTTCCTTTTCTAAGCCCTGAGCGCCACAGTCTCCTCTCCCCTTCCCACAACACCACCTCCCCTGCCACCTCCACAGCAGTCTGTGCTCTGGTCCTTGAGCTCGCAGGACCACAGACATCACCTGGGTAGGGATGACCGTGTCTCAGTTCCACTGAACAACTTTGGACAGATCGCACACTCACTTCTGCTCAGTGAAGCTGCCCGCTGGCTGGAAGACACCCACATTCGGTGTGCCCAGCAGCATACATTGGCAGATCCAGATATTGTGGAAATATCACTCCTTTTAAGATAAGCTTTTGCAAAAAGCAAAAAGTGATGTAATATGTTTCCAACTCAAATATCTGTTTAAAATGATCTGCCTCAGCCACGAGTGGTCTGCTTATGTTTATGAAGCAAAGCTGGACTAGCCGGAAGTGGCAGAGGGAGACTGCTTCCTTGTGTCAGCAACTCATCTGGGTTCTGGGGACCGGTAAGCCTGACCTCTGCTGTAAACTACTGGGATCCAAGATCTAGGGAGTGGCAGTGGACTGAGAACATTAGCAAGCTCAAAGCAGGTAGCCAGGACGGGCAAGGTAGACTCTGGCCTCCCTGGTTCCCTAGGGGTCAGAGGTAGAGCCACTGCGCACGACTTAGAAGGTGGGAGAAGAGAATGGAAGAAATGTGTTCCCCCATCCTGCCAGGTCCTGCCAGGTCCTGCCAGGTCCTGCCAGGTGCAGGCCTCTATGCATGAGCGGCAGTGGAGAGGGCCTCAGGCTCAGTGTGCCCGGAATGGAGATTCAGCACTCACGCACCAGGGCCACTGTCTGTTGCTGTGTCCTGACCCAGTGCCATCAGACACTTAAGCGCTCTATGGGCACCATGACTAGACAGAGTGCAGACACAAGGCTACATATGGTTGCTGTCTACCTAGATGGCACCACCCACCAGACACGTGGGTATCCATGGGAGAAAGAGACCCATGGCTCAATCCAGAGTTCATTACAGAATTCGTACAAGAGGCAAGTTGTCCTGGCTTGAGTTGTCCGGGAGTAGGGCAAGCAGGATGAGCAGAGGCAGGATGGTGTTCCTCTCAGCTCCAGACTCCAGCTTTAGAGACATCTAAAGCCACAGATGATGTTTATGCCTTGTGCTGTGAAGTCTGATATAGACTGAGAGATGTCATAAGTCTGGCACCTCCTGAGGCCTCCCCACCTTCCCCTGGGCTTACAAATGCTGTCTTTCCCATCTCCTGACAAGGTGGGCCCTGTATGTGTGAGTGTGTGTGTGTCTGAGTGTGTGTCTGAGTGTGTGTGTGTGTGTGTGTGTATGTGTGTGTCTGGTGTGTGTGTGTGTGTGTGTCTGAGTGTGTGTCTGAGTGTGTGTGTGTGTGTGTGTGTGTGTCTGGTGTGTGTGTCTGGTGTGTGTGTGTGTGTGTCTGAGTGTGTGTCTGAGTGTGTGTGTGTGCCCCCATCTTCTCTCATAAGCAACCCAGTTATGTTGGACCAGACACACAGACATCGTCACTCTGAGTTAATCACCTCTTCACAGACCCTGACAGGGTCGCCACCAGATGAGGTGCTGACCAGGTCTGTGTGCACAGAACGCTTTGAAGTGCTAAAGCCTCCCTATGCTGCGACCCAGCAAGATCAGGTGTGGGAGACCCAGGCAGGGCCTCTGGACTCTGGCAAGGCGTTCGGATTATATTGACTGCTGGAAGATCTCAGACCGGAAACCTGTGCTGTGAGACTTACACTTGCAAGGCCATCTGTGAGATGAGGGAAGGAGTAAGGAGCCATTGAGGGTGGGCTCCCGCAAGGGGCAGAGCCGATAGAGAGCCCTCTCCCCCATCTCCCTCTTCCCCACTGTCCCCTCCCTCCCCGTGTGTGTGCCTGAAGACACACGTGGGCCTGTACATTGTTGCATGGCTGCTTTCTGACAGGTTTTAGCTGGAGATTACTCCTGGGACATCTTGGCGCCATCCCAGACCTTGGGCACCGGAGCAGGGGTAATGGACAGAGAGAGACTAGACTAAGAAACAAACGCAAAGAGACAGTAGCCACACCTCAGGCTGGTGAGGAAGCAGGCAGGGGCTTGCTGAACTTCACCTGTCTCCTGGAAGGAAGGAGGCCAGGAGTTTGTCCCACATTCCTCTCCAGGGCCCCTCATTTGTCCTTTCGCCACACTTGGCCCAGGCCCTGAGGTTTACAGGACGCGTGGCAGGAAGAGACACCAGCTGTGCTGACAGAAGCAAGAAAAGAGGGCCTTCCAGAAGCATGCCCTGGGCAGGCCTGACAAGAAGACATCACACAGGGCAAAATTCAAGGAATTTAGACCCTAAGAGCACTGTGGGAACTGCATTGCTTAACGTCTTCACGGCAACTGCGAGGAACACCCAGGAAGACGAAGAAACATTCTCAGAAGAGGGAGAACTTCCTGTTTCCTCATCCCAGGCTGAGGGACAGAGCTCACATGCTAACCGGGGGAGCAGCAGAGCTGCCCGGGTGTGCGTTGGCTTCGGTAGGGAAAATTACATCCTCACTGCTCTGTGGTAAAGGTCTAAGGCTGCTCAGGGACTCCTGCTACTCAGGCTACTGGATTCCCTACATAGGTAGGGCATTCTACCCATGTGTACCTGTGTGTTTATGTGTGCATTGGTGTGTGTGTGTCTATGTATGTATGGTATGTGTATGTGTGTGTATGTATGTATATATGTATGTGTGTAGTATGTGGTACGTGTGTTGTGGTGTGTGTCTATGTGTGTGTGTATGTGGTTTGTGTGTGTATGCATGTATGTGTATGCATGTATATATGTGTGTGGTATATATGTATGTATGTATGTATGCATGCATATGTATATGTGCGGTGTATGTGGTATGTGTGTGTGGTGTATGTCTGTGTATGTGTGCATATGTGTGTGTATGTGGTCTGTGCATGTGGTGTGTGTATATGTATGTATGTATGTGCATGCATATGTGGTTTGTATGTATGTGATGTATGTATGTATGTGTATGTGTGTATGTGTATGGACACGTGTGTATATGTGTGTATGTGTGGTATATGCATGTATGCTGTGTGTGTGGTGCATGCATACATGTTCAGATGTGTGTGGGCCTATGAGGGCACACATGTACACTGGATGTGGAAGCTGTAGACTGAGTTTGAGCGTCTTCCCCAATCCTCGTCATTTACTGAATCAGGGAATCTTGCTGAACCTGGAACTCACTGATTTGGATTGTCTAGCTAGCCAGTTTGTCCGGGGCATCTAATCTAGAATGTGCTAGTGGTCACAGCGCTGTGAATACACCAAGCATCACCAAGTTTGCACTTTAGACAGGTAGACTTCATAGTGGGCAAGTGACATCTTATAAGGCTGTTCTAAAACAATGGGAGGGGTCAAAGCAGCCTAGACTGGTCTTTCTTTTGGTCCTGGTTGGTTTTTGTAAGCTTCACACAAACATATACACATCCAGGAAGAGGAATGTCAACCAAGAAAATGCCACCATCGCATGGCCTGTAGGCAATTCTGTAGGGCAGTTTTTAAAAACTACTAATTGGTGTGGAAATGCCGTGGAAATGCAAGCCTCTGTGGGTGACCACCCTGGGCAGGGGTCCCAGGGGATGTGTAAAAGCAGGCTATGCCAGCCAGTCAGCAGTGCTCCTGCACGGCTTGTGCCTCAGCTCCTGCCTCCGGGGTCCTGACTTGGCGTCTCCTAATGACTGTGACCTCGGATATGTAAGTTGAGTAAATCCTTTCCTCCACAAGTTGATTTTTGTCAGTGTTTTATCACAGCACTAGAAACCTAAGGCAGGTGCATACATGCAAATGCACACATGCACATGCCATGTGCACACACACGCATGCACACATGCACACACACACACACGCATGCACACATGCACATGCATACACACAAGCAGACATATGCACACACGCACGCTCATGCATACACGCATGTCATGTCTTTCCTCTGAGAGGAATTTACTCCTTTGGTCACACACTGAAACTTGTTGTCAGTCTTGAAGGCAATAGCCTTGGAGACCCTGGGAACATTGGACACCAAGGCACACTCTCCTGGGTATTTCTCACGTGGGCACTTCCTTCAGCATTCTCTCTCTCTCTCCTCTCTCCCTCCCTCCTTGCCTCCCTCCTTGCCCTCTACTTTTATCTCAAGCACATAGTAACTATTAATTCTCACTAAGTACTTCCGAACATAAGGCTTGATGTGCTTACCCTGATAAGAAGAGATCCATTTAGAAGCAACATCGTGTAAAGTAAATATTTTCCTTTCCTCCTTTAAAACCTGACCAAGGCGAACCTTCCGGAAAACATCTGCACGGATGCTCTTTGGTCAGGCATCAAAAGTGCTGTCATCCTTTGTCTTCACAGAAGCCTTGCTCACATTGTACCCACCCCACCCTCCTCCCCAGGGTAATAGCAAGTACTTCTGTGTTCCGGTCTGTGGGCTAAACAATTAGCATTTCATTGATTATGCCACAGCACAATTCTGTGCTCAAATTCATGTCATGTCAAAAGATATCATTGCTAGCCCCAGTTTAGAGCTATAAACTATTCAACACTAGTCTTATTTCCTGGTTTTATTAAACCTTTGCATGGTTTTCACTAGACTTCGAACACTGATGTTCCTTCCAGTGTGTGCCAGGGCCCTGGAACCCATCTGATGTGGGTGCGCACGCAACAGTGCATATTGTGATATGCTGTGCCTCAGAGACAGGTGGGCGTGCCTCCAGGTGGAACACAAAGCCAAGTGGCCTCTGCCTTCTCTGTAGCTCTGATCTGTGTGGTTGAGGCAATACTTCTTGGAGCTCCGATGCTGTGAGGAGCCCCCAGCCCATGGGGAGACCCCAGAGAAAGACACTGAAAAGAAGCTGGTTCAGCTCAGCCTTGGCACCTCCCCAGCCGGTCTCCAGGCACATAGTTGCCAGAGGGTCTCGGATCATGGCAGCCAGCCAGTGGTATTCAAAACTGAGACTTTGCATACTGATGCTGAGTCAGAGCCCAGCCATCTCCACTCCCGACCTTCCAAATTCCTGAGGCACAGAACTCATGAAGTCAACAAAGCAGCCATTGTATTAGACACTGAGCATGGAGGGAGTATGCCAGGCAGTAATGGGGGCACCGGGTAAGGACTGCTTTGGTATAGTATGGATCAAATGATGTGGGTGACCTTGTTAGCAGGCCAGTACCTGCCCCAGGGGGCCATCAAGGTCCAAGTGAAAGTGCAGCCTCCAAAATAGTATTCAGGCCCATTTGTCCCAAGAAAAAACCCTGGCTTCCTCCTAGAGTGATTTGTATGTGTGCCTTTTAATTTTTAAGACATTCTTAAATTATTTACCGAAGCTTCCATTTGTTTCTGATTAGATTTTAGATTCTTGGAAGCCAAAGCACATCTTACTTACTGTGTTCTCCATACACAAAGCATAGCTCCTGGAGAGCCCAGCACTCCGGCTCCTCCCAGGCCCCCTCGGCTCTGGCCAGCAGGACTCTGGGCCTTGACTACCTAGTTTGGCCACTGCACTCATTCCTTCTGGCCTGGGAAACTCTGCCTGGGGTACGAGAAACAGACAGAGCCCAGATAGGTCAGGAGGCCTAGGGTTGAAGCAGGCTCCCAACTCCCAACAGAGTCTTGCCTTACCTAGGACTAATGCCTTGGAGACTCACTGTAGCCCAAGAGCAGAGCGCTAACCCAACCCGGGGCTGCTCGGAAGTTCCAAAGACTGAACGGCAGAAAAGGCTTTTGTACTGATTCACTCCGCAGATGAGCACGAAGCGTGACTACCTGCTGCGAGCTCCTCAGAGGAATGAGGGTAATAACAGTGATTATTTCCTGCCTGCATTGCGAAGCGCCTCCCTAGCTGGGCTTCCTATTTCTATTTTTGTGCTTTTAAAAGGCAGTCTTCACCCAGCAGCTGGGCGATCTTTCTAATATGCAAATCAGCCTATGTCCTTCTCTTTCTTTCTTTCTTTCTTTCTTTCTTTCTTTTTTTTTTTTTTTTTTTTGGTTTTTCGAGACAGGGTTTCTCTGTATAGCCCTGGCTGTCCTGGAACTCACTCTGTAGACCAGGCTGGCTTGGAACTCAGAAATCCACCTGCCCCTGCCTCTTGAGTAAGTGCTGGGAATAAAGGTGTGCGCCACCACTGCCTGGCATCTTTCTGTTTCTAATCCACCGGTGACTTCACACTGTGGTTAAAGACTGAGCTGCAGCTCAGGCCTCGGTAGCTGCCCTCTGCCCTTCACCCTCTTGACGCACAGCTTCCAGTCAGCTCTCCAACCTCACCGAGACTCTCACCTCCCCAAGACATTTGTTCTTGTGTAGATCTGCACCAAGTGCTGACCAGAGTCTGTGTGTCGGCTCCCAAAAGGACTCCTTACCTAGCTTCCTGCGCAGCCTCAGTTTAACACAGTGCCCGTCAGTACAACCCCACCACAGACCTCATCTGTTCTAGTGAGAATCCACAGCAAAGCAGCTACCACACAGTAGCCCGTCAACAATCATTTGCTGAACAGTGAACAAATGAATGAGGAACACCCCAGAGAAGATGGTTGACTGATGAGACACTGCTGACAGGCAGGTAAGGGTTTCTGCAGACCTGACACCACCCCCTCTTCTCTGAGCAGAGTTTCCCATGGACTGAGACACAGCTGAGTGTGCCTCAGGCTTTTAGCCCTCTGGGGCCATGATGTCAGCGACTACCTCAGCATCATGTCTGCCTGGACCAGATTCCTCTTGAGACACTTCCATGACAACTTTACAATGAGGTCGGGCCCTGCCCTCAGAGGAGATTTTAGTAGAGCACGTCACCACTGGGCCAGGAAGCGGTGCTCCAGAGGGCTGATGTTAGGGCCTTCTACCACAGCCCGTCCCAAGCCAACATATAGCCTGTGTTACTGTGAGTGGCAGAGCCACGCTGCCCTGTAAGGAGCTCAGAATCAGCACAGCTGAAGACACCATGACCCGGGGAGCAGCTTTCTTCCACCAGCCCCAGTGACTCAGAGGTCAGCTGCACCCCTTCTGCAGGTCTGTTCTCTGCCGGCTGAGGGGCTGAGAAAGATGATCTACACTCCAGGAGGACTGTGGGAAGCAGCAGGTGGCTCTTGTGAGGTTGAAGGAGGGTTCTGGCTGCTCTTCGGTCCCTGATGAAGTCTAGCCACGGCGGGACCGTGAGTGTTTGAGACAGCCTGTTCCAAAGATCTCGCTGCAGCTATTTACCCGCTTGAGTGATCCTGTGAGTGACGCAGATCAGCATTTCAGGGGCTTCCCCGCAGGAACCCTGGGATCCCTTGGCATATTTATCTAAAGTGGGATGTCAAAATGGGTAGCTACCTGGACACAAAACCCTAAGAAACACACACACACACACACACACACACACATGGGGGGGGGGGAGCAGGGAGCTCTCCATTTCCTGAGACTCCCGGAGTGGGGCCAGGAAGCACCACTGTGTACACAGCTTCCTCCCCAAGGGTCAGCTGACCCCTCAGTCCAAACCCAGGCAGGTGGGGGTGAAGGCACGCCATGGAATCTCCAGGATTCCCCACAGCAGGTGAGCTCCTGGCTTTGTCTCTGCTCCTGCCCATCAAGAAATAAGATTTTAGCCGGGCGGTGGTGGCGCACGCCTTCAATCCCAGCACTTGGGAGGCAGTCGGATTTCTGAGTTTGAGGCCAGCCTGGTCTACAAAGTGAGTTCTAGGACAGCCAGGGCTACACAGAGAAACCCTGTCTCAAAAAACAAACAAACAAAAGATCTAAAAAATGAAATTAAAGTGGCAGTGACTGACTTATGGGCAGTGACTTAGTGACCTATGGGCATCTCTAAAAGTGAGTCCTTCCCTTTACAAACTCTGAATAAAGCCCAAAGAGATAAAGTTTTCTGCTCTGGAAGTTTGTTACCCTGCCTGGCTAGCTACCATTTTATGTTCTAAAGCCGTGGCCCCCAACCTTCCTGATGCTGGGACCCTTTGAAATGTGTTGTAGTGAGCCCCCACCATAAAATTATCTCTGATGCTACTTAATAGCTGTAATTTCGATACTCAGTATGAATCATAATGTCACTATCGGATATCCAGCACAGTTCATATGCAAAACAGGTCATGGCCCCCAGGTTGAGAACCACTGCTTTAGCTTCTTAGCAAGGTCTCTGGGAAGTGACCTGGCACAAGAAGGGCGGGAGAGGCTCCCAAGGTTTGCTTGACCTGCTCCAAGTCCTGCTGGGATCTGACTGAGAGGCAGGCTCTCAGCTAACCCAGCTCTGCAGCTCCTCAGAGCAGACTCTCTCTCTGAAGGTCCCAGACCCTATTCTCCCTTTCTGCTCTGCACAGTGGCCATGACAGTACAGACAATCAGATCTTGGCTGCGTGTGAGACTGGTCAGGCAGGTCTAAGAGAGAGGCCTAGGCTCTGAGGTGACACAATTAGGCCCTACCCTGTAGTACTAAAGCTTTCACAGCTGTTTCTTTGCATTTTAAAGATAATCATCGACAGTGAACCTTACTCTGCTCAGCCTCAGTGGAAGGAAGGGCCTGAGGCAGGAGAAGCCTGAGGAGTTGGCCGGGCCTGGGCATTTGCTGTCTGCCATCTTCTTTCTTCTGGCCTGCCTCACGAGGGCCAGAACCCCGCCCAGTGCTGGGCCTTGCACCTTTCAGAAATGCTTGTCTGCCCTGCCTGCCCCTTCTTGGCCTTGAGAGGCAGGAGAGATCACTCAGTACTACCTGCTCCCTGCTGGTTGGGCTGTCCCTATGTCAGCAGGAGAGATCACTCAGTACTATCTGCTCTCTGCTGGCTGGGCTGTCCCTACGTCAGCAGGAGAGATCAGAGCCCTAGGTCAACACTTCCTGGCCAGGCTCTGACCCTCACTCACTCGGGTTAGGCTCTGCCAGGTGAGGCGAGCCTGGGAGAAAGATGAATAACCAGACGAACGTTTGGTACTGCTCTCATGCTTCTCCTGGTTTAACCCTGCGAGCTCTGTGTGTGCAGAGCCACAGGCCGCTACTCCGCGAAGTTTCGAAAACTCCGTAAGGGGCTTCGCACTGCAGTTAGCAGTTAAGGTCAGCTTCCCTACTTAAAATTACATTTTGCCTATTTGTTTATTTATTTATTTATTGTCTGTGTAGTCTGTCTGAATCTATTATACGGCCACAGATTTAAGTTAAAGCTTTTTTTTTTTTTTCCGAGACAGGGTTTCTCTGTATAGCTCTGGCTGTCCTGGAATTCACTCTGTAGATCAGGCTGGCCTCGAACTCAGAAATCCACCTGCCTCTGCCTCCCAAGTGCTGGGATTAAAGGCGTGCGCCACCACTGCACGAAGTTAGAGCTTTCTAATACCCAGTCACCAAGATGGTACAGCAGGGAAAGGCACCTGAATAATACTCCTAAGGCTCATGTGGTAGAAGGAGAGACGCCTGTAGGCTGTGTGCTGATCTGCACTCTCATGCGCACAGAGGGTGGGGATAGAGCACACACACACACACACACACACACACGCACACACACACTCTAAAGTAAATAAATAAATAATGAAATAAAGAGTACAAACCTGCCTTCTATCTTAGGGGTGCAGACTGCCAGTTTGGTTCGCTTATTTTTACCTTCATTTGCGCAGTGAAGTGACTTACTGCTGGAGGCAGGCCAGGCAGCATGTCCTGCGGTCACCTTCCTTCATCTGGGTGTGGTAAGATCACCTGCAACCTCTGCCACAGAGCTTCTGTATCCAGTGCCCTACTGTTAGCTCCAGACCCAGGGCTGCGCTGAGTCCACTCATCCCGCCTGGCTGTAACTTTGTATCCTTGGAAGGACATCTTCTCCCGCCCCCATGCCCTAAAAGAATGTGAATCCCACAGTATGTGTTTTTAGTTTTATAGTAAGTCTTCCTGGCTGGGTATGAATGCTATTCCTACTGCACATCCCAGGTTATACCAGCCCGTGTTCAAATTCATCTCAGGGTCTTGTGGTCTCAAGTTAGACTCAGTCCTGCAAAGCTTTTCTTTGGATAAATCCACCAGAATTTGTAGCAAGGCAAACAAACAAACAAATCAAAATGGCAACATTAAAGAGGTTGTTTGTTCTTACCGCCGAATCTCTCAAAGGCAGCGCTGAGTCTCCAAACCAGTGTGACGGGCATTGGATGGAGATAATCAGATGAATCATACACAGATGCCAGAAAAGACACAACAAAACGAAAAGGGTCGGACGAAGGGGCTGACGGAGCAATCACGTTATGCCGTATAAAAGGTTCCCGATAACCCAAGGCTTTCCTAAAGATCTAGTTTCACACGTGCGTATATGTGAGTGCAGGCTTGCATGTGTGCGAGAGACCTCAGATTCCAAACTAAGCAGATCTGATTCCCTGTCGCTGGAGTTAGAGACAGGTGTCAGCCACTGAAGTGGGTGCTGGAAACCAAGTCCTCTGGAAGATCTGGTGTTCTCAAGAGGCACCTCTCTAGCCTCCAAAAGTTGTTCTTGTTTTTGTTTTTGTTTTTTAATTTCCTTACCTCTGAGAAGGGCAATGGATTAATCCCTTTTATCCTCCAGTAGCTCAGTGGGAATTATCAAGCCTGCAAAGGAAGGTTTTATTAGCGATGCAGTGGTGCAAGAAATGAAGAATTGCCACACAGCCGCCCATTTTGTGTTTCTAGACCATTGCCTCTCAGCAACCTGGTGCCCCTCTGCTCTTCCCCAGACTCCTGGGTCCAATGCGGGCCACTCACAGCCAGAACACCCACTACTCCTTTGAAGGGAACATTGTCATTGCCTCTCTGCATACAGAAGACAGGTCAGACCACACACACACACACACACACACACACACACTCCCTGCCACAGTACACCACCTACCGGGAATCTACTAGAAGCTTCTTCCTGAGTCTGTCCCCAGATCTCAGATCTCTGTGGAACAAGATTCTAAACAAGATACACTTAGTTCCCAAGAGGATCTGTCCATGAGGTTGTCCCACAGCAGGTCAGTCTTCCTGAGGCTATCAACATTCCTCAAAAGCTGAGGGAGAGAGATGGGACCAGGGGAGAGAATGGCCAGGCTTGTAGATTGTCCCAGCCCAGACGATAAGATCACCCCTGGTTCTCCATTCTGCCAGAAGGAGAGTTTCCAGCAGCAATGGTCAATCCAGAGAGATGCCAGAGCAGACTAGCAGGTGCACTGTTCCAGTCATGTAAGGAAACTCCTCCAAGAGACGCTAAAATATCACAGAGATGGGATCTGTAGACGGCTCTCCTTACGAGACACAGAGGCAGGTGCTACCAGTGATAGCATCAGTTCAGCTCAAGAAAGCGCAGCTGTGCGTTTGACTCTGTGGCTTCCACACAGTTGGACATTGAAGGCTTTTTATTTATTGTCACAGACCACCCCAGCTGGGAATGGGGGTCCCTGAGATGCAGGTTCTTGAGGCAGATGGGTAAGGATTCAGCTGTGACAAACAGAAACAAACACAGAGGCAGTTTGAATTTGAGTGTATTTTATAGCTCTCAAGCAAGGGTTTTTATACATAAAGAAACAGGTGTTACAGCTCTAAGAAGCTGTGTTCAGTCAAGTGGTCAAATAGAACGGACATTGTAATAATCATTTGGTACAGCAAAATATAAAATATAAAATACAAAATCATCTAAATATTACAACTTCAAAATGGTATATTTAATAAAAAAGCCAGGTAGAATTACAGATATTATTATGATCGTTTGATACATCAAAATATAAAAATCATATAAACCTAATGACAGATTTCCAAAAATAAACTAATAAAAATTTAATGATCAGTTACTATTTATCTTTTAGCTCCTGTTTTTCTATAAATATTCAAAGCATAAATTTAAACTGTTTTAATTCTTTTTTATTTAAGGCTTTCTTAACATATCAAAACCTACTTCCAATGACACACATATAGCCACAAAAAATGTTATTGTTGAAAAGGTTTATACTTATCAATACTATCTTATAGATGATTTATAAAGTGAAGTGCTGGTTTTCCCAGAGATGAGGTCATGTTTAATGACTCCATCTCAAGGGATGGTTTTGTAGCCATGATACTCACTTAAGATCTTAGTCTATGCTATCAAAAACATCTCATACATAAAAAATAAAAATAAACATAAAACAGATAAGTTGCCAAGAGAACTATGGTTCGATAATTTTTCTCTGGCCAAGAGTTCCACAACCGGTTCCAGGAGACCTCCTTCTCTTAAAGTCTATCGCCTCAGTCCATGAAATTTGTCACACAGATCCTACTGAGGTTGGTGTGACAATTTATTATTATTATTATTACTATTATTTATTGCTCTCAGTGTCTCTGCTCTGTGAGATGGAGTGAGGACAGTGCTGGTGAGCAGCAGAGATAAGGTAGGTGGCCTTGATCAGAAGGAACCACCCTGTGCCACCAGGGTCCTCACTTCCCATCATCTGAGGAGAGGAGACAAGGACAGGAGTGGGAGGGAAAAACAAGGCTGAGACCAGCAGAGAGCAGGCTGCCTCAGGTTTAAGCCAGACTGGCCTTGCTCAGGCCTGCCCCCACTCCCTACAGTGAGTCCTGCCAAGTGCTGCCCGTGAGCACTCACATCTCTGTTGGACCAAATGGAGCACGGAGACATCGGTGGCATTAGATCATCATCGGTGGCACGGAGTCATGAAGATGCACAGCCTCTGGATCACCACCCTCCTTCCTAGGACAAGAGGTGTGGGGCTCCGAAACTCAACCCCAGAAGCATCAGCCTTATGCCACTTGGTGATGCTGGCCTATTCTGTTTTCTCTGAGACTCTGTGGCTCGGTGAGATGACGCATGACTTGTTGAGTCCTTGTTTTTGGGAGACAGGGGCAGGTGGATCTCTGTGAGTCTGAGGCTAGTAGCTGGGACTACGCGTAGAGCCCGTCACCCAAAGACAAAAGAACGAATGAAAGAAAGAACAAAAGAACAAAAGAAAGGAAAGAAAGAACCCATTCACCACCTAGAAGCAAGTTTTCTGTCGTGGGGACATTTATGAGTCAAGCGTAGGGCTTCTTGTCACTGAAAGCTTGGTGCTTAATTTCAGAGCCCAGGAGCTGGGCACACGTTCATCTGTCCTGGCCTGAGCAATAGTTACTTTCAAGTGTAAACCTTTCCAAGGAAAGCTGATGGCGCTCTAATGAGGACAAGAGGGGTTCTTCTGCAGGCCAAGGAAGAATGGCTTTCTCCCAAGAGCAACCTTGTTAAGCGCGGTCACACACCCCAAAAAGAGCCAAAGCCGGAGCTCCACCCTCAGACTCCTGCCCCACTATCAGCACCGTGGCAGAGATGAGTGCTTGTAGAAGAGTCATGGCCGCCGTGTGAGGGAGCCAGGAGAGCGAGGCCCAGTTGGGCAGCCCTCTGGGTCCAGAGCAGCCAAGATAAGATAGAATTAGTAGGTAATAACGCAAGATTAACCATCTGGAGGTTAAGCAGTGGCCCAGCTATTAAGCTGCATAGGCCATATTAAAATACAAAGGCTGTGTGTGTGTCTCATTCAAGAGCATATAAAGCATTGAGGTAGGTTGCAAAGCCGCTGACAGGATTTACTAATTATTAACTATTTCTACACAGGATCATCCCTGAAGCCCCATAAATTCCTTACACATTCATGGAGAGTGCCCCATATTCAATCCCTCTGACCCAACACTCAGCCACTGCCTTCCTGGGGCCCCCAAATATGGATAAGGTGGGCGTACCACATATGTCATAGGAAGGTGCCATTGGCGGCAGCTGGACTCAGCTCACAGGATTCAAGACGCACCTGGACAAGCCCAGTGCAGTGGTGCGTGTGCCTTTAATCCCAGGAGTTGGGAGGCAGTAAGCCAAGCTCTTTAAGTACTAGACCAGCCTTATCTCCACAGTGAGTTCCAGAACAGCCAGGGCTTTGTAGAGACAGCCTATCTCAAAAGTAATGAAATATTCTAAAATGCAGCATGAATGATATTACAACCCAGTGCGGCGTCCACAAGTTGTCCACAGAATCGAGAATCTCGCAGGGCCCCAAACTCCTGCAGCCTACAGGCTTCAGAACTGTGGGCTCTTGGGTTGAACCATGCAACCTGAGCTTGCAGGGCCTCGAGTTCTGTAGCAGGCAGGAGGTGCTAGTCAAATGTGGCCTTGAGTGTCTGCATCCTAGGAAGGCAAACCCACAAACAGGGTAGGCTCAAGTCTTTAGGTTACCTTCCAGCCTGGGCCAGCCCCGGGCCGTGGCTGTAGTGTCTGCTCAGAGACAGCTTTGCAGATTCCCTGCCTCTCAGTCTGCCTCTCATTGCTCAGATCAGATCTACCCGGCTGTCACCGCTGCTGTGTTTGAACAGAAGAACAGAAGCCAGCAGCAAAGACCTGTGGATTCGAACTAGGACCAGCAGGCACGGCTGGATGTCCCCAAGGGGAGCTGCCCAAGCCCTGGGCTTTGTTTCCTCTGCGATCTGCCAGCTGGTGTTCCTGGCTGGGTCAGCCGTGGAGCCAAGACAAACACTGCGCGTGAGCTCACTGGCCTGAGGCCGGAGCTCGGATGTGCAGTCTGAAATGTGGGCTTTGATTCAGAGTCCTGGCTTAGGAAAAAAAATAAGCATGAAATCTTAAAACAAAAACCAATGTTAACTCAAACCACTTCAGAGGTTACTTAGAGTGGTTCAGCCCCAAATGTTGCTGATGGTGAAACCAAGATTTAAATGGGCCTCTGGGAGAGATGGAGAAGGGAGGGATTCCCAGAAAAGGATGAGGAGGTTGGAACTTGGATAGAACATTAACATTGTAAGAAAATAAAAGGTAAAATTCAGCCCTGGGGAGGGTGCTCCTATGACCTGTGACATTAGTGCTTAGAGCACAAAGCTCCCCCCTCCCCCCCCCCACCGGGGTTCAATCTCCCTTCAGTTACTGCCTTTGCCTTGTGTGACTCTCTCTTAGTCACACAGGACAGTTTGAAGGTGGAGAAAGACTGGGAGAATGCAGGACTATGTGGTATAAACAAGGACAGTAAGCCAGATGTCCCCAAAAAGGTGTCCCATAAAAGCCGGCTGGCCAGCCCGAGGCACCAGAGCCCCTGGCTTCAGGGAGGCTGCGCTGCCCTTGCTCCATGGTGGGCCTTTTCAGACTAGGGAGGCGGCAGCCAGCCGCGGGTGCAGGCGGCAGAGCCAAAGACAGGACTGTGAGGTTAGGGTTAGGGCAAATGGGGCTGGAGCTGCACCGCGCTGGCTCCCGGGAGTTGCAGGAAACATTGCCGAGCTCCCGCACGTACGGGAGGTGGGAGCCATTTTGAGGCACAGAACCAGAACAGGACAGACTGTCTTTGCAAAGCCAGAATGTCCCTGATTTGGGGAAGGGCATGGGCTTGCTTCTGGAAACATCAGTTCCAGAGCCTCTGTGGAGACCTGCGGGCCCGTTCTCTTTTTCTTTTTCTTTTTCTTTTTCTTTCTTCTTCTTCTTCTTCTTCTTCTTCTTCTTCTTCTTCTTCTTCTTTTTTTTTTTTTTTTTTTTTTTTGGATTTGATTTTTTTTTGAGACAGGGTTTCTCTGTGCAGCCCTGGCTGTCCTGGAACTCACTCTGTAGACCAGGCTGGCCTGGAACTCAGAAATCCATCTGCCTCTGCCTCTGCCTCTGCCTCCCAGAGTGCTGGGATTACAGGTGTGCGCCACCACCGCCCAGCTTGCGGGCCCATTCTGATGCAGGTCCGTGCACCGCACCACGTACCTGTTGAGAGAGACCCGGCTGTGGTGTGTGTGTGTGTGTGTGTGTGTGTGTGTGTGTGTGTGTGTGCAAGTCCTTCGTATGGTCTGACTGCTGGAGCCGCTGAGAAGCCTGGTCCATTGCTCGAACACGGCGGGTTTAGATAAGAGGAGACAGCCCATGATTTTAAAGCTGTATTATAGAAAAGTAGGGGGAAAGAGAAGAGATAAGAAAGTAAAGAGAGAAAGAAGAAATAGAGAGGCGAGAGCCGGCCATGGCCACGTGGAAAGAGAACAGGGAGAGACGGGGAAAGAGAGCAAGAGACAAGGGAGAGAGCGAGGAGGGGCCAAGCAGCCCCTTTTACAGTGGGCCGGGCTACCTGGCTGTTGCCAGGTAACTGTGGGGCAGGGCAAACCTGGCTGTAGCCATGTGACTGTGAGGGTGGAGTCTAGCCAGAATACTAGGGGTCTAAGGCGTGGACCTACATTTCTGATGGCCCCAGGGTTATGATCATCAAATGCAGAAGGCAGTAAAGACTCAATCAGCTACAGCAATCCAGACTCTAGAAAGAAACTGAGCAACATGAAATAGCCCTGTAATCCCAGCACTAAGGAAGCTGAGATAGGAAGATCTCAAGTTCAAAGCTGGCCTTGGCCACATAGTAATCCCTTATCCCCAGTTTGATAAATACACAGCCAAGGTGGAAATACCCCATCCGTGCCTCATTCCCACTCCTCTAACATGATGTAATTATGAATACCTTCAGAGACCCTGAGTTTAGTTAAACACAGACCAATGAAACACCATGACACACCTTTGTGTCCAGGAACCAAAGACTTCTACAGGCCGCCAGGCATCTTTTAACTTTAGCCCTAAACTAAGAAGCTATAATAACAATTAGTGCCAGCACCCCTGCAGCACAGCACAGCTCCAGAGCCCACTCAAACCTGCTGAGATGCATGTGGGGCCAGAGGAGGCCAAGAGGATGCGCTGCTCTCAGACAGGTCCAGCCAAGCTCGTTGCCTAGACAATCGAGCTGATACTCAGCCTCAGTCCCATCCAGAGGCTTACTCTGGCCCGCAGACATCCATGGGAAGAACACCCTGGAAGCAGACAGCCTTTCCAAGTGGGTCTTTCCAAATTGCATTTGAAGTTGATCTTGGCCCAAAAGGGGATCCCCAAGCTCTTCACTGAGAAGCCTGCGTGATGCTTTTCCGTGAGCATTTACGCAAGGATGACAGCCTCATGAGCTCTAATGAGCTGTCTGGCTGCGGTCCAAGTGTATCCGCTGAAAACCATTTTCTCATCCCTGTGTTCTCAGATTGGTAAACTGTATGAGTAGCTACCAGGAAGCAGCTGCTAAGTGCTATTACAGTCATTCTGTCTCACACCGACCACTTAGAATTTCCTTTTTAACCCTTAAGAAAATGCATCTCTAGGGCCGGCAAGATGGCTTAGTGGGTAAGAGCCCACTTAGTTTGTTGCTAAGCTTGACTGCCTAAATCTGATCCCTGGGACCCATATGATGTGAAGTCCTGTAAATCGACCCTTGAACTCCATACATGCACCATGGGGTGCACACAAAATATATACATTTTTATTATAGCACAAGGAATACATTTCTGTAACTCAGCACTCTTACTTCTCAAGAAAAAGGTTGTCTTTGACATCAATTCATTCATTCTGCATGTAATTACTGAGCCTCAGTGTGTGTCAGGAGCCCAGTCAGGGGCTGAGGGCTTAGCAGTAAATATGCATGCAGCCTCCACCTTGGGGAAGAAGACCTTGGTCAGTGCCAAGTTTGTCACAGCCACCTGTCATGACAGGTCTCAGGTGAGGTGGAACCATGCCCGTAACAGCACTGCTACCCCTGCAAATCCCTGCAGCACAGCACATGACAACGGGCAGCACTTAGCTGGGATGTAGCAAGGGTTTCAAGATGGAAACAGCAGGTAATAACCCAGCCTCTGCCCTCCTGGACCTTACTGCCCATCCCAGGCGCTGGTCAGGCTCTCAGAGCCTGCATTCCCTGATCCGATTCTTTGGACTCTACAATTCAGTGGATATAGAAATGGAGGGTGCTGGACAGCAAAGGTGGGCCCGCAGGATTCCCCCAAATAAAGAGGAGCTGGTTCACATGTGGTTTTCTGTTGCCAGGCTTAGCAGCGGGTAAACCCCCACCTGCAGGGTCTGTGGGTGTCACTGTGGGATCCCTAAAGATCTTCCTCAGAGTCTTCTTCCACTGGTCCTGCTTTTAGCACCTGCATCCTGCCCCCGTGTCTTGTTTATCCCAACAACTCATCTCTTTTTGGAAGAGACCTACTTACCTCTTCCTCACCTATTTGACAACCTGAGATGGAGGCCCAGA
The DNA here is from genome assembly GCF_947179515.1 of Apodemus sylvaticus. NCBI lineage: Eukaryota > Metazoa > Chordata > Mammalia > Rodentia > Muridae > Apodemus > Apodemus sylvaticus. The sequence goes on along the minus strand of NC_067492.1, from coordinate 5,586,557 downwards.
ACCTACTCCCGACTAGAGTAGGGAACTGAGGTGAGAAAAGAACTCAGGCCAAGCCAAGGTTTGAAACCACCACCAACCACAAGCAATTGAAAGGTTCACAGACAATATGGATAGAGCCCTCGGGAAACTAATGTGCTTAGGGTCCTCAGCCAGCAGATGTCGCTGGCTCAGATTGTCTGGATTGAGGACAGGTGTGGGAGCCACTTGGTTCCATTATCATTCAAAGAGCTGAAAAGGTGTAGCACGCCTTCCTGTCAAGCCCAAGCTGACACCTGCAGCTGTGGGAGCTTGCCCCAGCAATTTACCACAGTTGCCAGTGGATACCTCTGGAACCATCAGCTGGTCAACTACTGAGTGATGGATACACTGTATCTGCTTGAGTATGGATACATTGTATCTGCTTCTCACTTAGTCCAGATCCAGCTGAGCTGGTCCCAGTCTGCATGCTCTGCCTTCTCCATGTCTTTCTCTCATAAACACTGAGGATACTTAGAAAGAATGAACCAACCCAAATAAAACCTCCCTTCACGATCCAAGAGAGTCTCTGTTGGCCTTTGTAAGGATAAGTACGCACAAGGAGGAAGGGACGTCTCCTGCCTGTAGCATATCGCGCATCCTGTGACCTTCTGCTTTAGACCACCCAGTTCTGCCCACCAGCTCCAGATCTGAACACGCTGGGCATGGTGTCCGCATTCAGAGTCTAGTACCCACAGGTGTCTTACTGCTTTCCTCCCTCTTCCCTAGGGTCCCTTTCTCCTGGCTAGCATTGTGACCCTGGGACTTCTGCACCCCATCAGAACAGGATTGTTGATGAAAACGTGAAGTAAGGTAAGTTTGGGCTGGAGTTCAAACCAGACACAGAGAGCCCGTAGGCTACAGAGAACCGACTGCACGCCGCAGAGGGGGTTCACCCACAGCTTCTAGAAGGAGAGGAAACAAGGAGCAGAGTGAGAACCCAGGGAAGTCTGAGCAAGAGCATAGCCTGTGGTTTCTATGGAAATAGCAAGGGAAAGAGAAAGGGGCTTAGAGGGCTATCTCTGGACCCCAAGGCAGTACAGCAAGGGCCAGAGCACGAGGAGCTAGTAGTGATAGTGGGGTGGTGGGACTGGGGGCAGCTCTGCTCAGGAGCAGCTGTTTGTCTAAGGGAGGCGTTCTAAAGCTCTTTGGCTACCGTTGGTCCCGGGTTCAATTAGGCCTAGATAAAGCCAATAGAAGACATGTGTCCTGAGCTTTGCATGATGCTGCCTCCCCTAGGAGTTCTGTTCCTCCTCCTTGCACTGGGGGCTCAGAGCCTGGGAAGAAGGGGGAGCCTTTGATGTCCACAGAGCGCAGGACCCAGGTAGAAAGCCACAGCTCCTCCTCAGGCCCAGGCCCTCTTTGGCTCCCGGGCCTTGTTGGTGTTTCTCAGTTGTCCTTGGTATCCCATTCTCCTCAGGGCTCCTCTTGAGCCCTGGTGCTCTTCAGTGGTCCTCTTCCCACTGGCCAAACCCTCTCAGACACAGGCGACCCAGCACTAGACACCCCTTTAGCTCCCCATTCCCTACCCCCCTACACCCTACTCTTTACCCCACATCCCTCTCTACCCCACACCCCTGCACCCAACGCCCACCTACACCCCGCTCATCCTCCATTCAGTCCACATCCTCTGCACCCAACGCCCATGCCACACCTTGTACCTCACACCCTTGGTCACCTGGTTGCAGACACCATTCTCACACCAATCAGGTCCCCATGCCCCACCCAGGAGCAGAAGGGACTGGTTATTTGGAATTCATCCTGAAGACCTAGGGAGCAAAGGGGTCCTAGTGCTTCAGGGCACTCAGAGAAGAAATCAGCTTTCTGAGAACTGCACAGAAATAGACTGGAGCCAGCTGAAACTGGAAAGAAGAGCTGGCTCAGACCCAGCACCAACCAGGCAAGACGTCTTGATTAGAAAACACTGGCTATGTCTCCCTCCTGCAGGAGCAAGGGGAAAGGACGGCGTCGGCTAACCATGCATCCTCCTTACCAGAGCTGCCCTGGGCAGGCAGGGTCCCATTGGACTGTGTTCGGGGTGCTGGGCTGCAGAGAGGTCCACTGTCTTTGTTCACTGAGGTTTTTACAACTTAAGAGGAGCAGTGGGAATGGCTGGGTGACCCAAGGACAGGCTCACCTATGTCTTCCCCAGGACTGTCATAATTACCCTCAGCTCCTGGCAGAAGCCATTTTAAAATTTATAATGAGTTGCCCAAATGCCAAATACTGAGACTGATGCGTGACCTCCAGGTATCTGGGAAGCAAGCAGTGATTTGGGAGTTAGCTTGACTAGATGTCAGAGAGGATAAAGGGCTAGGATTTGAGTCAAATTCATAAAGCTCTGTGTGTGTTTGTGTGTGTGTGAGAGTGAGTATGTGAGTGTGTGTGTGTGTGTGTATGTGTGTGTGTGTGAGTGTGTGTGTGTGTGTGAGTGTGTGTGTGTGTGTGAGTGTGTGTGTGTGTATGTGTGTATGTGTGTTATATGCATTGTGTTGAGTTAGGACACACAGGCATCAGCTGCCAGATTCCTGCTTCCTCCAGATCATGAGCCTTTTCTTCCAAGGCCTTCAGTCAGCTGGATGAGGCCACTCATAGCACAGAACTCAGGGGTTGTCTGTACCACCCAAACTCTACTAATTTAAATGTCAGTCTTATAGACATACCTTCCCAGATGCAACTATACAAGGCTTGGCCAAACATCTGCAGTTGGAGGCTAGCAAGGGATGCATGTCTTACCTACAGCCTCCATGACCTGCTCAGTGTGAACCCTGAGGCTGCTGAGGATGAGCAGAACCGCAGGACACAGTCCGCAGTGATGAGTGACGCTTACCCAGCACCGCCAGCAGCCCGTTACGTCACAGATCAGATAGTATTACGTTCACTGTATTTTTCTTGTCTCTAGGTACCCAACAGAGAAAACATGAAGAAAACCAAAACAGGCCCAAGGCTAAAGCACAGGGTTCGGCCGTTAGGTGTGGCATCTCTGTCTCAAGGCTTCAAAGGCTAACTGGAAGGGCAGGGTGAGGCTCCGCAGCCCAGATATGGAGAGTTTGTAGCTCTCCAAGATGGATTATCAGGATCAGATGGTGGCGTCTGCAGAGCTTGGAGTCCTGCTGACAAATTCTCTGCATGGGAAACCGGCTCACCAGGCCTCTGTGAACATGGAAAACCACTCACCACCAGGCCCCTGTGAACATGGAAAACTGCTCACCACCAGGCCTCTATGAACAGGAAAAATGGCTCACCACCAGGCTCCTGTGAACAGGAAAAATGGCTCACCACCAGGCTCCTGTGAACATGGAAAACCACTCTCCACCAGGCCCCTGTGAACAGGAAAAATGGCTCACCACCAGGCCCCTGTGAACGAGAAATGCATGGGGCACTGCATAGCCCAGCTGAAGGCTGTGGGAGACGTTCAGCTACAAAACTAAACAGAGCGAGAAAGGTCAGGGTCTAAGTTTCCTGGCTAAGTGAAAACCAAGGCCTACGGTGGTTCCACTCCTGATTCGTTTCTTGCCAGCATTTCCCAAGTGATGTAGAGTGAAGAGCTCTTCCATCCAGGTGATCTCTCAAGGCTGGGCCTCCCTTGACCTCGGTTTTCTGGCCTCTGATCCATGGGAAATATAGAAGGTTTGATACTAGGCCACTATTTCTTGTTCCTATGTTAAGAAAGAAGACAGACATGACGTGGCTCCCAGCATGGGCAGTGGAGGCCCATGGCACCATTGAAAAGCTTGTTTCCCTGGAAGGACAGTGAGGTAGGGAGGACCCCAGAGGCAGCTGGAGAGGGGCACTCGGTCACCGATGCTGCCTATGACAGGTAAGCCATGCAGAAGAGGGAAGCATGGGGCAGGTGTGGGAGAGCGTGAGCTGGGCAGTCCAGATGAGCAGGGCGGCTGAAAGAAGCCAGCACAGTAGCAGCCCTGAACCGTACGGAAGGCGCTGGAGCCCAGGTCACCTTTGAAGACCTCAGCTCTGTGGTTTTGGTGCCACTCAGATTCGCAGTGTGTGAAGAAATCTCGTTTATTCCCAAATGTTGATTCTAATTTTGAAATCTTTCTAACAAGACGTTCAACTACATAAAAAGAGAACAGACAGATTGCTCCCCAAGAGGCAGCTTTCAAAACAGCACCCCACATGGCCTGTTCTAAAAGTGGGTGCTGGGTAGTGGGTGTCGCCTCAGCTGTGGGAGGCTTCACCCCACTTCCATTATCCCTGATCTTCATGCTCTGTTGTGTCTGCTCCCAACTCTGTGAGCATCTCTCTATGTTATCCTAGACCCGGAAGGAAGCCAAACAGCAGCGTCTTCAGACAGCTTCAGGACCGCGTGGTTCTCTCCTTTGCTGACACACCACAGAAATCCCTGAAGCCACAGCTGAGCAGCAGGACAAGGAATTCCCACCAAGTGACTCATCGCCATGAGGAACAGTGGCCCTTTGCCAGGTGGCAGCAAGCATGGTAAAGAGGGGTAGCTATCAGCACCTGCTTGTTAGTGGCCTTTTGGATTTGGCAAGGATTTCTTGGATATGACACCAAGTACACGAATAACAAAAGCAAAATTAGACAAACTTAAAAACTATGAAACTGTCAATAGCCAGAAAACAGCCTGTGTTAAGAGAGAAATACTGCTAACCACATACCTAATAAAGGGCTAATATCCAAGTACATTAAAAACTCCCAGTGTCAAGGGGCAGACAGAGATCAGCTCCACACTGCCACCTGCAGCAGCGGCCTAGGGAAGGCTGTTCTGAGACCTCAGAGGAGCTGGGATTCCAAGAATTTCAGAACCAGTCAGTGTAAAGCAGAGTTTGAGTCGACGAGGAAGAGTTAACTTAGATTTAAGCTGGGGCAGGTGTGGAGCGGGTGGGGCTGTAGACAGATCACACCCAAGCGTGAGTATGGGGCTTCCCAAGAGAGAGCTGAACTCAAGTTTCCTTACAAGAGCCACATAAAGGATTTGGGTGGCTGCTGAAGTTGCTTCTCAAAAGGCTGCCGAGGAACTTGAACAGGACTGTGGGGAGGTTCTTGAGATGCACTAGGCAGGATTGCAGGCAATATGGTGAAATCCTAAAGCCACAAGGGTCGCACGAGGGTGTGATGTTCTTATGGGGGCTTAGAGGTTCAGAGGACTCAAGTTCAGATCCCAGAACCCCGTGTTGAGGAGTTCACAATTGCCTGTAACTCCAGGAGCTCCTGATACCTCGGGTACCTGCCCTCATGTGGACACACACACACACTCACACTGTACACACATCCAGCAACTCTGATTCAAGCTATGTGCCCAAAGACCTGCGATCAAGGTCTCCAGGGGACATCATCATGTGTACAGCAGTGGCCATCACAACTTCCACAGCAGCCAAGCATAGCTGAATGGGTATTAGAGATGAGGGGTGTCCACACAATGAAGTGGTACCAGCCTTAAACAAAGTACATGCTATCACATGCAACAAGGTAGGGCCATGATTGGGAGCCAGACAGGCACAAAAGACAATTCCTGGGGCTGGAGAGATATGGCTCCATGGGTTAAGGTGCTAACTACCAAGCCTGAAGACCTGGGTTCCCTCCCCAGGGTCCACATGGTAGAAGAAAATCAACTCTCAAAAGCTGTTTTCTGACCTACACACAGACAGACAGACAGACAGACACACAATTTATATAACATATACAATATATTTATATATATTAAATATATAAAAATAGAATATATATAATATTTAAAAGACAACGCCTGTATGACCCACCCACAAGAGGTACCCAGAGGGAAATCACAGGCCCAGGGCAGCACCACAGGACACAAGAAGCTTTTTCTTGGTGGTCTGGAGTTTCAGTCCGAAGGAGAAGGAATCCCAGGGCCTATGGCAAGACAGTATCCTGTGGCTGACAGCACACGGCCCACATAGAAATTGAGACTGTGGACTTTACGTTGTACTTTAAGACCTTGTTTTGATCTGGGCATTGGTGATGCACACCTTTAATTCCAGCACTTGGGAGGCAGAGGCAAGTGGATTTCTGAGTTCGAGGCCAGCCTGATCTACAGAGTGAGTTCCAGGACAGCCAGAGCTATACAGAGAAACCCTGTCTACACACACACACACACACACACACACACACACACAGACAGACTTTGCTTTGAAAGTTATTTATTTTATTATCTATGTTTTGTCTCATGTATATATATGCACCATGTTTTGTGCCTGGTATCTGCAAAAGCCAGAAGAATGCTTCTGGTCCCCTGGAGCTGGAGTCACAGCTGGCTGTGGGCCTCCATGTGAGCACTGGGAACTGAACCTGGGTCCTCTGCAAAAGCAGCCAGTGCTCTTAACTTCAAGCCACCTCTCCAGCTCCTGCTATCATTTTTTTAAAAACAACTTGTAGAAATATATACAACAGAAGATCATTTAAGCCAGGCGTTGGTGGCACACGCCTGTAATCCCAGCACTCTGGGAGGCAGAGGCAGGTGGATTTCTGAGTTCGAGGCCAGCCTGGTCTACAGAGTGAGTTCCAGGACAGCCAGGGCTATACAGAGAAACCCTGTCTTGAAAACAACCAAAATCCAAAAAAAAAAACAAAAAACAAAAAACAAAACAAAAAGATCATGTAAAGGAAGCTTAGAAAACCAATCAGAATTGTGCCTCAGACATTCCCAGATGCACATCTCTGCTCTACAAACACTGAAACTAACATGAGAAAGGAAACAGAGTTGTGGTAAGGACCCGGATGTAATGTAAGCTGGGGCAAACATTAAGATTCATTTTTTTAAATCACTCCTTTTCTCATTCATATGAAGAACTTGGCAATTTATTGTTTCATTTGTGTGTGTATATCTGTATTGTCTTATTAGGGTTTTACTGCTGTGCACAGACACCATGACCAAGGCAACTCTTACAAAGGACAACATTTAGTTGGGGCTGACTTACAGGTTCAGAGGTTCAGTCCATTATCAAGGCAGGAGCATGGCAGCGTCCAGGCAGGCGTGGTGCAGGAGGAGCTGAGAGTTCTACATCTTGTTCCAAAAGCAAACAGAAGATGAACTTCCAGGCAGCTAGGAGGAAGGTCTCAAAGCCCATGTCCACAGTGACACACTTCCTCCAACAAGGCCACACCTCCTAATAGTGCCACTCCCTGAGCCAAGCATATACAAACCACCACATGCGTGTATTATCATATGTATATGGGAGCTGTGTGTGCGTGTGCACACGCATGCATGTGCATGCACATATGTGTGCGTGTGTATAAGCACAAGTGATGTGCAGCCCCCTCCCATGCACACATGCACATGTGATGCACAGCTCCCCTCCCATGCACACATGCACATGCACATGTGGAATCCAGAGGTCAGTCTCAGCTGTCATTTTTCATGTGCTGTTCATAGTCTTGGTTGGTTTGTGTCTTAGTCAGGGTTTCTATTCCTGCACAACATCATGACCAAGAAGCAAGTTGGGGAGGAAAGGGTTTATTCAGCTTATACTTCCACACTGCTGTTCATCACTAAAGGAAGTCAGGACTGGAACTCAAGCAGGTCAGGAAGCAGGAGCTGATGCAGAGGCCATGGAGGGATGTTCCTTACTGGCTTGCTTCCCCTGGCTTGCTCAGCCTGCTCTCTTATAGAACCCAAGACCACCAGCCCAGGGATGGCACCACCCACAAGGGGCCCTCCCCCCTTGATCACTAATTGAGAAAATACCTCACAGTTGGATCTCATGGAGGCACTTCCCCAGCTGAAGCTCCTTTCTCTGTGACAACTCCAGCCTGTGTCAAGTTGACACACAGAACCAGCCAGTACAGTTTGGTTTTTAGGAGACAGGGTCCCACTATGTAGGTAGCTGGGAGTTCACTATAGAGTCTGGGCTGACCATGAACTCGTAGAGATCCTCCTGCCTCTGCCTCCTGAGATTAAGGGCACGCACCAGTATGCCTGGCTTTGCCTTTTTTCTTACTGCAGCTGTGGGGATGAGACTTGCCTCCTCGTGCTTGGCTGACCTCATGAGCCATTTCCCAGGTTCCCCCGGCGATTTTAAATAAAAGTCTCTGCCACTTCTGCCATGTTTGTGTTCCGAAGCTGGCTTGTCTTTGTGATTGTTGGAGTTCGTTCCTGGGTTTATTTATGCCATGGGCAAAAATAATTCTTCTAGGAGACACAGCCTGGTTCTGGAATGTCTTGAGAGGAAAGAGTCGAAGCCCAGGACGCATCTCAGCGGCACTCATGGGTCCTGTGCCCGCAATTTACTGTTCCGGATCTGAGGGAAAGACACAGCGGCCGATGAGGAGGTTCAGCCTGCTTTTCCTGGAGCCAAGTCTGAGCTGAGAGGTCAGATCTACACCAGCCTCGTCAGCCCGGCTTCTTAAAGAATCTTTCTAGTAGAGAAACTGGGGAACAATTTAGGAGGGAGGTGGGTTCAGAGATCACAAATCCCTAGCCCTTGCCTTCTTATTGGTGAATCCAGAAATAATAACCAATCAGTGTGGCTGCCAGCCTGTCAGGACACTAAGTGTCGGTGACCAGCTCCCTCCATAGATGAATCGGACCTCTGGGAGCTGACCCCACCTTCAGCTTCTACACTTGACCTTGGTTCATAAGACCAAAGGCTTGGGGCCACCAAAAGCTCGGTCCCTGCAGAGCCAAAGCGAACACCGCTCCTTCCCCCCACTGCCCTCTGCACCATGAGAGGTCACTCTAATTCTCTTGGGGTCTCCACTAACGCCCAACTGTGTTCCTCAGACCCCTGCCAGCTGGAATAGGGTCTGGGCACCTCCCAGTACTAAATGAAAAAAGCCAGCCCAGGCTTTGTCCTGGGCCCCTTCTGGGAGGACTAACACGGAGGACCTGTTTCTATTCTTGGCCCTCTGCCACATGCTGGGTACAGGAACAGAAGCTGCCACTGGCCCGAATCAGAAGAGCTGTTGGAGAGTAGGGAATGCTGATTAGCATAAAAGCAAAGCAATGAGGAGATGTCTGCTTAGCAAAAACTGCACAGTGACCGGGTAGGAGACGACATCCAGGTAAGGCCTCGCTGGGTGACGGTCACTAGAGAAAAGTCCTGGGGAAGTTAAGGGGCTGGCTAGAGGAATCAGGTAGGACCAGGTACTCAGGCCTATGGCTGCCCTTGCTGCGCACAGCTCTAGAGAGGAAGCTGTGAGGCTCTCCCTGTCCCGTCTCACCCTCCCACCAGCATCTCGCTCACAGAGAGGCAGAGACAGCCTGCAGTGGAGCCACCACCTCAGACACCACTGAAAAGCTTTATTGGGCACCTGTGGCCTTCCTGTGGAGCTGTGGGGGCTGTGACAGAGCGTTGTGGAAGAAGGCCCCTGACAGCCTCTGCTGGGGCTCCCCGGAGGAAATCCACTCACCCAGTCTGATGAGGAGTCGTTCTCCCACCTGCTCGCAGCTTCTCTGCATCCTCACCTGCAGCAGCTGAGGGCCCCTCCCCGTCGCGGCTGTCATCCGGCTCAGTTACAGCCTAACTCCTCCTCATGAGCCAGATTCTCAGCCTTATCACCAGCAGATGTGCCGGGAGCAGCTGCTTTCCCATTGGATTACCCAGGAAGAATCTTTGACATACAAAGGGCTGCTAAATACCTACAAGCTACGCATTTCCAAGCCTTTATCTTTTATTCATTAAGTCAGCTTTAAAAGACCTGATGGTGGGCTGCAGAGATGGCTCAATGGTTAAGAGCACTGACAGCTCTTCCAAAGGTCCTGAGTTCAAATCCCAGCAGCCACATGGTGGCTCACATGCGGCTCAGAAGAGGTCTGACGCCCTCTTCTGCTGTGTCTCTGTGCCACAGACTTGTTCCACACTGCTCTGTTGCCATTATTTTGTGGTGATGACAGAAAATGGGCTAAACCTGATGCTGCGGTGTCTGCTCTCTGGTCCGTGTGGAGATTCTGCCTCTCCCTAGAACAAATCAAAGAGTCCGCCATTTAACCAGGCAGATGGAGATGGGGAACGTGTCTTAAGTTACTTTTCTAAGACACGTGGCCAAGGCAACTGAGAGAAGAAAGTGTTTATTTGGAGTTTATAGTTTCAGAGGACTTGAGTCCATGACATCTGGCAGGGAGCGTGACAGCAGGCAGACAGGTGTACATGGCACTGGAGCAGTCGCTGAGACCTTACATATTTTTTTCCCAAGTCAGAGTCTCATTAGGTAGCTCTGGCTGTCCTGGAACTCACTCTGTAGAACAGACTGGCCTCAGATTCACAGAGATCTGCCTGCCTCTGCCTCCCAAGCGCTGGGGTTAAAGGTGTGCTCCACCACACCCAGCAAGAGAGCCTACACCTTGAGATAAACCATGAGGCAAGGGGAACTAATTGGGAATTGTGAAAATATTTTCAAATCTTAAAGCCCACCCCTAGTAACACACCTCCTTCAACAAGGCCACACCTCCTTCAACAAGGCCACACCTCCTTCAACAAGGCCACACCTCCTTCAACAAGGCCACACCTCCTTCAACAAGGCCATACCTCCTAGTCCTTCCCAAATCATTCCATCAGCTAGGGACTGAGTATTCAAACCTATGCGCCTAATGGGGCCATTCTCATTCAAAACACCATACACACACACACACACACACACACAAATTCTGGTAAATTGGAGATTCATTTGTCTGTCAGAGCAATAGATAACTGTGCTCTCTGCAGAGCCTCTTTGGACATTACAGTTCATGGTGGTTTTCATTTTGAGCTCTAGGTACTTGGGTAACCATGGTGTCGTGTCTTCACTTGTGGCCTGGGCTAAGGAGTCCTTGGAGTGGTTCACAACAGCTGCGTTACAGGGGACCCCGGTATCCCCTCTGCAAAGGTTCTGACCCCAAACAGTCATGTCCTAGAAACTAGGGACTGGGGAGTGTGGATTCTGGGGGATATAATTCAGTTCAAGCCAGATGTTACAGCAGCTAGCTCCAGTGATTTGAAGACACTATGACATGTCAGGAGCTGACCAACAGCCACGTGGCTGCTCTGTGTCCCTGCTCACACAGCTGCCACACTCCTGGTCGTGAGCACCGATGTTGGACAAGCAGGACCTGACTCTGGCTGGGCCTCTTACTTGGGGTAGGTGCTTTATGAGTCTTACCCTTTCAGAGCCTCCATTTCTTTGTGTGTGAAATCACCACGACATCCCAAGATCTGACCCAGGGTGGGTATAGTAACACCTGTGTTCTCTCTCCAGGTGGAGCTCTGAGCCTGGTCGTGACGCATGGGGACCCCTCCTGTGTCCCACGAGACAGTTCACTCTCTGTCCGCAACAGGCAATGCCTAAGGATTTGAAGCTCAGGGCAGAGCTCTCATCTGTCCTGATCCCCTAATGTTCCAGTAAGCAGGCTCACAGCACAAACACTCTTGGCTGGAGGAGAGGAATGTAGACTCTGGTCCCTCCCCATTGTCCTTGGTCACTGGACTCTGTCTTAGCAGTCACAGCCACCACAGGAGGCTGCCCTCACTAGAAACTCTCATCTGAAATTTATTTATTTATTATATGTAAATACACTGTAGCTGTCTTCAGACACAGCAGAAGAGGGCATCACGGATGGTTGTGAGCCATCATGTGGTTGCTGGGACTTGAACTCAGGACCTCTGGAAGAGAGCAGTCAGTGCTCTTAACCGCTAAGCCACCTCTCCAGCCCCCTTATCTGAGATTTTCAAACAGAGCATCTAAAAGCTTTGCTGGAGCCTTATCTATGCCCAACAGGATAGCCTCCAGTCACACAGTGGCTCCCTTGTGGTGACCTCAGGCCCCTTGCACCTGCCCCACTACTTCTCCCCCCCACCCGCACCCCCCACCCCGGGCACAGAGCTCCAGCCTTACTCCTGCCACTGTCCTGTCATCCTGTCATCCTGTCATCCTGTCATCCTGTCATCCTGGCTTTGCCATCCGTTTGTCTCCTTTCTGCTGGCAGTGTCCCTAGGGAAAGGATAGAGAGCTTGGGGCCTTCCTGGTGACCTTGCTGCAGAGTGGGGTATCCTGGGTCCATTCCATTTGTGTCCTTGAGCTAAACAGGGGCAAAGGGTGCCTAAGAACACACGAGGACCACGTGTCATCTGTAAAGATGGGATCGCGGGTTCTGTTCTGTGAGGAGCAGGGCCTCCCGTTTCCCAAAACACAGGGAAGTCCTTAAACTCGGGCCTTTGAAGAGTAACACAACCAGGCCAGCAGAAATGAATTCTCACCACATGTCTTAGTTAGGGTTTGTATTGTGATAAAACACCGTTGACCAAAGTCAATGTGGAGATGAGAGAACTCATTTAGTTTACAACTGTCAGCTGGGGGTGATGGGGAGCTACTGGGGAGCTCAGCGAGAAAGACTTACTGAGCTGCTTGTATAATTAGGGGAAGATGATAGGTATTTAAGCCTTTGGGGGTGAGGAGGGGGCTATGGGATGAGTGTTCAACATCGGTCCAGGTCAGGGTGCTGGGGACACGTCATTTGCATAAAGAGGAATTCCAGGTACTGCTGGACATGACCTTACAGGGGGAAAGGAAGTTTAACCTGGTTACCAGACTACCTAACCTCCTCTGGTGGATCAAAGTTGGGGGCACAGGGCTACGGGGACATGCAGGCCCAGGGCAGGGGACAGGAGGAGGGGACACGGACCCACTCCTGCCAGTCTCCAAACAAGATTTCCAGAGTTTGGACATGCCCTGACCCACTCTTGATCCAGGCCTGCTCCCCACAGCGCCCTGGCTCTCCCGGCCCCACAGAACACACAGCTCATCATTGATGGAAATCAGTGCAGAAACTCGGGGCAGGTATCTGGAGGCAAGAGCTGAGGCAGAGGCCATGGAGGAGTGCTGCCTACGGGGCCACTCCTCGTAGCTTGCTCAGCCTGAGTTCTTACAGCACCTAGGACCAGCACGCCATGGGTGGCACTGCCCACTGGTGCCCATGCTGAGCTGGGACCTCCATATCAATCATCAATCAAGAAAGCTCGCACAAGCTAGCCTTTTCTGGTGGGGGCGTTTTTCTCAATTGAGGATCCCACTCCCCAAATGTCTCTAGCATCTGTCAAACTCAGACATAAAGACAGACAGTTACAGGTGAATATCACCTCAGCCTGAGCAGGTACAAAGCCTCAGGGTAAGCTTGTCATCCATTTCCAGCCCAGGCCCACTTTCAGAGGCTGGACCTTTTGTCCTTTTGTGACTAGAGTCTGTCCTACCTCTGTTCATCCCACGCTGGTGCAGAGCTGCCCAGGTTACATACAGTTTCTGATATTGATTCAGCCCAGGTTACAGTTTCGGGAACTGATCGATTCAGCTGCCTCACACTGCCTACAGAACAGGCTAAGGGCCAGCAGCTGAATCCAGTAAACAGAAACGTAAGAGCTGCGGAGTGGGTGAAGGCCAGGGAGCCAGCCAGTGGCAGCCAGTGCCGGGACACAGCGGGCAGGGCAGGCTTTTTGGGGCCAGGCCAAAGCAAGGCAAAGGGGCTCAGTTCTTAGCAAATCCGCGTGAGGCGATAGGCCTCTGGAGGGACAATCACTCATCTGACTTGGCATGGAAACTCTGTTGTCTCTTTTCCCAATTTGGGGAAATCCCAAACCGGATTTGCCCATTCTGTTTGCACAAGGCAAAGCTACCTTCTCCAAAAGGGCTGCAGGCCTTGTCCATGGAAAGCAAGCCTCAGCCCGGAGACACAAAATTGCTGCAACCGACACCTGGTCCTAGCTGCTGTTTCCTTCTGATTAGACCATGAAAGCCTCTGTGAAGGAAGAGCTAAGAAAGGGGAAGCTCCAAACTGGGGCCCAGAGACAGCCTGTGAGGGTGTACCAAGAAAGGCTTGAGTGTTCCGACATGAAAAGTGAGTCTGGGGCTGGTGAGATGGCGCAGAGGTTAAGAGCACTGACTGCTCTTCCAAAGGTCCTGAGTTCAAATCCCAGCAACCACATGGTGGCTCACAACCATCCGTAATGAGAGCTGACGCTTCTGGTGTGTCTGAAGACAGCTACTATGTACTTACATATAACACATAAATAAACCTTTAAAAATAGAAAAGTGCAGTCTGAGCTGCACACACAGACACACACACACACACACAGCAGGTGTGTACTCTACATATGCACATATTCTGACGCAGCACTCCTCAGAATGACAGTGTGTGACCAAGCCTCACTTTGTCAGGGATTACAACCCTGCCTTGTCCTCTGGAGGAGGAGTCTCTGTGGCCTGAGGGCCGCCAGCAGTCCCGTAAATAGGGGTCCCAGGAAAACTGAGCCCCTCCCAACTGCCAGCCGCCGTCCACTAGAAGCAGCTCAGGACCAGCACCTCCAGTCCACTGCACTTCAGGGGACCTGCAGCTGGGCTCTCCAGACCACCCGGCCATACTACCCACGGATGTCCGATCCACAGGGACTGTGAGTGGTGCCAGTGCCAACCACTGCATTGTGAGATGATTTGCCACATAGTGATGGTCAGGTGGCACAAACATAGATGATACTGGAGGCCAGGATGGAGGCTGCAGGGTTAAAGAGGATGTATATAACATTGTCTGTTTCCCAAATGGTCTTGTTATGCAACACTGTTTTCACTGATACTTATAGCTAGGTCATCAAAGGTCGCCAGCCCCAGGTAACATCATCTGCTGACCGTCATTGATGACAGGCCCTGGTCCCAGTGAGGCCCTGGTAGAGGTCCCTCCCTCTACTCCTGCCTGAGGCCAGCTCCCCAGGGTGCATCGAGGAACAAGCTGTGGGGTCTGCCTGCCAGGAGAGCTTCCCCAAGATATAAACATGTTGAGTGTGCTTTCAGAGCTAACACCTGTGAGCAAAATGGATTTTAGAGCCTCATACTCAAGATCTATTAAGTATTTATGTGTGTGTGTGTGTGTACATGCGCAGGTAGGTATGTATGTATACATGTACAGGTGTGTGTGTAGTGTGGGTATGTGTGTGAACATGTGCAGGTGTGTGTGTGGTGTGTGTGTGTGTGTACATGTGCAGGTATGTGTGTGTGTGTGTGGTATATGTGTATGTATGTGTACATGTGCAGGTATGGTGCAGTGTGTGTATGTGTATGTACACGTGCAGGTGTGTATGTGTGGTGTGTGTGTACATGTGCAGGGGTATGTGTGTGTGGGTGTGGTATGTATATATATGTGTGTACATGTGCAAGTATGTGTATAGTGTGTGTATACATGTAGTGTGTGTATGTGTGTGTACGTGTGCAGGTGTGTGTGTGGTGTGTGTGTATGTGTGTGTACATGTGCAGGTATGTGTGTAGTGTTATGTGTGTGTACATGTGCAGGTGTGTGTGTAGTGTGTGTATGTGTGTGTACATGTGCAGGTGTGTGTGGTGTGTGTGGTGTGTGTGTACATGTGCAGGGGTGTGTGGTATGTGTATATGTGCATATACATGTGCAGGTATGTGTGTAGTATGTGTATATGTATAGTGTGTGTATGTGTGTGTGGTGTGTGTGTGTAGTGTGTGTATGTGTGTGTACATGTGCAGGTGTGTGTAGTGTGTGTTTGTGTGTATGTGTGTGTACATGTGCAGGTATGTGTAGTGTGTAGTGTGTGTATGTGTGTGTACATGTGCAGGTGTGTGTAGTGTGTAGTGTGTGTTTGTGTGTAGTGTGTGTGTGTGTGTGTGTGTGTGTGTAGGTGTAGATGTGAGGTGAGGGGGAGATGTAGGTGTGGCCAGAGGACAAAGGTGGCTGTTGTCCTCAGGCATTAACTGCCTTGTTTCTTTGAGAAAGGGTTCCTCACTGGCCTGGAACTTGCCAAGCAGCCTAGAACAGCTCACAGGGGAGCCCCCAAACTCCTGTCTCCATCTCCACAACACTGGGATTACAAACTCATGCCCCCACCCCTGGTTTTCTGTTTGTTTGTTTAATGTGGATTCTGAGGATTGAATTACTCACTGGGCATTTCCCTCTGCCCCCTCCCCACGTAATTATGTGCTAATCACAATCGACATTTCACTAGTGAGAGACGGCCTCGGGTTGTTACCAGTACCAAGCGCCTCCCCAAATGCCCACTTGCTTCTCACAAGAATACTGAGCAGAGCAGCCAGGTGTGGTGGCGCACACCTGTAATCCCTGCACTCGGGAGGCAGAGGCAGGCGGATTTCTGAGTTCGAGGCCAGCCTGGTCTACAGAGTGAGTTCCAGGACAGCCAGGGCCACACAGAGAAACCCTGTCTCGAAAAAGAAAATTAGAAGCTTGTCAATCATGCACTGAAAGACCTGCTAAAAACACTAAATGACCACGCACAGGTGAAGAGTTCATAATCCTTCACATCCCCAACCCACCGACAGGAGTATGTGGGTATCGGTGCCAAGTACATGTCCACGTGTGTGTTAATATGTCCCTGTGTGTGGCGTGTTCCTGTACACACATATTTGATGAATTGTGTTCCTGTGCATGTCATGTGCATGTCATCTATATGTTGAGTGGTCTGTGTGGAAGGTTTAATGAAATGTGTGTCCATTTGTGTGCATTTTATGTGTTCATTATCAGGTGCTGATGGATGTTTGAGTATGTCTGACTGCGTGTTTGTGTGCACACATATGTATACAATTGTGTCACTGTGCATATATATTTGTGTGTGCCTTTGTGTGATGGCATGTGTGATGGCTAGTTTTTTGTCAAGTTGACACAGCTAGAGTTAGCTGAAAAGAGGGAACCTTGGTTGAGAAAAATGCTTTCGTGGGATCCAGGTGTAAAGCATTTTCTTTTTTTTTGTTTTGGTTTGTTTTGGTTTGTTTTGGGGTTTTTTTTTGTTTGTTTGTTTTTGTTTTATTTTTTGTGTTTTCGAGACAGGGTTTCTCTGTGTAGCCCTGGCTGGCCTCCAACTCACTCTGTAGAACAGGCTGGCCTCGAACTCAGAAATCTGCCTGCCTCTGCCTCCCAAGTGCTGGGATTAAAGGTGTGCACCACCACCGCCCGGCTATAAAGCATTTTCTTAATTGGTGATTGATGGGGGAGGGCCCAGCCTATGGTGGGTGGGGCATCCCTGGGTTGGTGGTCCTGGGTTCCATAAGATGCAGGCTGAGTAAGTCATGAGCAGCAAGCTAACGGACAGCACCCTCCACGGCCTCCGCATCAGTTCCTGCCTCCATGTTCTTCCTCGTTTGAGTTCCTGCCCTGACGTCCTTCACTGACAGAAAGTGATGTAAAAGTGTAAGTCAAATAGACCCTTTCCTCCCCAGCTTGTTTTTGGTCATGGTGTTTTGTCACAGCAATAGGAACCCTAATTGAAACAGTGTATCCACGTGTGGAGGAGGGGTGCTTGACCTCCCTCCTACTGCAGCCGGAATGATCCGGAGTGATGGGATCGCCGTGCGGGGCAGGGCAGCAGCCTCCTCGGGCCCAGCCGCCCTCACTATCAATCAAGAAGTGGGTTCCTTTAAACTTTCAAAGGCTGGACTAAAGCCGGGCTCCTTCTGTGTTCTGACACAGCCTGGGGAACGTCTGTGTACACAGGAGGCCAGAAAGGTCACCGCAAGATGAAGTGTGCTGTGGCTGTATGCGCTGGGCCTTTCAGAACCAATGTCCTGACTCTAGGGGGGTTTCTTCCCCCACTTTGCCAACTCTGTTCCGTGGGGACTGGGTCCTGCCTGTGGCCACCGGACTCTATGTTGCTGAGAAGTCTGATGTCACAGAGGTCCTAAACAAGATGCTAATGCCATCTAGCAGCCGGAGGGGACAGAGCCACACTGACCGGTGCAGTCAGCAGGTGTGTCCTAGCTTGATGCTCCCCATGGCCTGCATCTGTCACAACCGCTGGGCTGTAGACCCTGCACCATGATTGACTGCATGAAGGTGGGGTCACCTGCCTGAACTGCATGGTCAATGCTCACACCGGCGTGAAACTGGGCCTGTAAGGCTAAGCTCCCAGGTGCGGGATGAGTGTCTCTCCTCTCTACTCCAGGCGCCACGCCTGTCTGTGACTGTCTCAGGCGGGACCCAGGTACCAGCCCAGCAGCCGAGCGGTACCTGTTTAGGGTGTGCCCACTCAGACTGCCCTGGTGGCAGTTGATTGGCTGGCTGTCTAGACCAGGCCTTGGGTATTCTGAGTACTAAATCAACATAAAGCCTTGCTTCTGGAAGGGGAGAGCTCAGCAGATCTCTCTTCCAGCAGTTCCCATCACAGCCTCCCACCACAGGGCTCTCTCAGGGACACAGACTGAGATGGCTTCTGTGAGGTGTGGCTAACCTCCCTTACACACGGGATATCGTTCAGCTTTCCAGAACAGGGGACTTTCAACTAAAACCAGGACAAGCTGATCATCTGGCCACAAGGCCTTGTCCAGAGATGGAGAGCATCAGATCCGTGATGCGGTCACAGGACAGGGCCAGGACGAAGGGAGAAAGCTATCGGAGGCACCCGCTCAGAGCTCAGTCCCTGGGCACAGAGCCCAAGCCTCCTCAGAACAGCTTCCTTACACACACACACACACACACACACACACACACACACACCATGTGCTAAGACCCCTTCAGGAGCTTGTCCCAGCTTAGCACAGAGCCTAACTCTCTTGGGGACAGCCAGATCTGTGCCCCACCACATAAATACCAGGGCTTCCAACCCCCTGAAGTGGCCTGCCCTTCATCTGTCCAGGAAGGTGCCCAGGGATGCTTTTATAAGCCCGGCTTTGAGACTGTGCATGCACACACACACACACACACACACACACACACTCACATACATACACACTACACATACTTATACTCGCAGACACAATCACAGATATACACACCACTCACATACACACACATACCACACACATTCATATACACATAACACATACATACACACTTACCAGTCACATACACACAATCACAGATATACACACCACTCACATACTCACACACACTATATACACATTCATATACATACACCACACACATACCCTTACCAGTCACATATACACACTCATACACACCACTCACATTCATACATACACTCACCACTCACATACACGCTTAAATACCCATCACACACACACACTCACATACACACACATTCACATACACATACCATACACACTCACATGCACACACAATTATAGACACACACCACACACTCACATTCACAGATACACACACACACACAGAGACCCTGGCATCTGCATTATACTGTGCTCCAGCATGGTGGATGCTGAGCAGACAGAAGTGGTTTACAACCATGTGAACAACCTTCACACTTTCATTCTTGTTGCTGTTCTTCAGTCCGAAAGTCAGATAGAAAGGCTGAGCTGGAGTGCTGAGGGCGGCGGCTCTTTGGTTGTGAGTGACCAGAGTCCAGGTGAAGTCACTGACACATCTAAAACCTGGAGTGCTCCTGCACTGGGGTGGCTCAGCTTCCCTTCCGTCCCGCCCACGCCAGGAGGCGTCCGCTGTACAGGTGAGCCTCCAGCACAGGCCAGCCTCCGGCACAGGCCAGCCTCCGGCACAGGCCGGCCTCCAGCACAGGCCAGCCTCCAGCACAGGCGAGCACAGGGCATCAACACAGGCGGGAGGAGGCGGTGGTAGGAGACTGGGGTGCTCAGTGTGGCCCCCCACAACTCCCAGGATTATTAGGCCTCCACCTCCTGGCTCCACACATGTGGGATCCGTGTGTTTGTCAGTAGGCTGTGACATCAGCAGGCTGTGACATCAGCAACCCCAGGAGGCAGAGTAGTTTCCTTAAGAAGCAGCGACTCCAGGAGTTTCGATGGCTCCAAGGAGGTGGCCCAGCTGCACCACCAGCCCTGCACTGCTTTCTGATGCTCAGGCTTTTTTTTTTTTTTATTATTGATATATTTATTTACATTTCAAATGATTTCCCCTTTTCTGCTCAGGCTTCTGTTCACACAGTGCAAAGCCAGCCAGGCAGGGAGAGGACAGACTTGGACAGACAGCAGCAGCTAGCTTGCACCCTCTGCTGGCTGCTTTCGGGGTGACAGCTTCACAAAAGTCGCAGCTGCATTCTGCAGCCATACTGGAGCATGGTCTAATGCAGGTGTGTGTGTGTGTGTGTGTGTGTGTGTGTGTGTGTGTGTGTGTGTGTGGTATGTATGTATGTATGGTATGTATGTGTGTGGGTATATATATGAGGGTATGTGGGTATGTTTGTGTGTATGTGTGTGAGTGTATGTATGTATGTATGTATGTATGTATGGTATGTATGTGTGTGGGTATATATATGAGGGTATGTTTGTGGGGAGGAAGTTTGTGTGTGTGGTATGTATGAGTATGTGTATGGGTATATATGTGAGGGTATGTTTGTGTGTATGTGTGTGAGTGTATGTGTGTTTGTGGTGTGTGTATGTAAGAGTATCTTTATGTGTGTGTGGTGTGTGACTGTGTGTGTGGTATGTGTGCCTAGTGTGTAGTGTGTATGTATGTGTGTGGGTGTGTATGTAAGGGTATGTTTATGTGATGTGTGTATTTGTGGTGAGCGTGTGTGTCTGTGAGGATATGTTTGTGTGTGTGTGTGAGTGTGTGTGTTCCGTCTGTGGTGTGTATGTGAGCATGTGTGTGGGTGTGTGTATTAGTTTGGGTTCTCTAGAGTCACAGAATGTATGGATAGTCTTTATATAGTTAGGGAATTTGTCGATGACTTACAGTCTATAGTCCAACTCTCCAACAATGGTCAGCAGCAGCTGTGGATGGAAGTCCAAGGATCTAGCAGTTTCTCAGTCCCACGAGGCAAGCAGGCAAGGAAGAGTGAGTAAATTTTCCTTCTTCCAATGTCCTTATTTATCTCCAGCAGAGGGTATAGCCCAGATTAAAGGCTGTAGGTCTCCAACAGAGGGTGTGGCCCAGATTAAAGGCGTGTGCCTCCATGCCTTTAATCCCAGATGATCTTGAACTCAGAGATCTCCTTGTCTTAACCTTCTGGAATTCATACCCACTATGCTTCAAGATCTCCATGCCACGATCCAGGTCAGAAACTTATATCTCTGAGCCTCCAGATTCGGATCATAGGTGAGTCTTCCAATTCTAGATTGTAGTTCATTCCAGATATAGTCAAGTTGACAACCAGGAATAGCCACTACAGTGTGTAAGGGTATATTTGTGTGTATTGTGAGTGTGTGTGAGTGTGCTTGTGTTTATGTGTGAATCTGTTGTCTTTGAAGTGTGTATGTAAATGTGTGGTATGTGTATATGTGGGGGAGGGTATATGAGAGAGAGAGAGAGAGAGAGAGAGTGTGTGTGTGTGTGTTCAAAACCAGGCTTACAGTAGTGCAGAATTCCAGCCATAAGAGATCTTAGCAGCAGACCTGTGCCTGAGCTCAAAATTCACTGAAGAGGCAAGCAATGAGGCCAGTCCTTGACCAAAATGAGATGGTAAAGCTGTGTGTGCACAGAGCCGATGAGGAACTGTGGAGACGTTCATTAGCAAAGAGCTGGTGAGCCCCAGGTTCCACCAGAGGCTTTCAAAACAAGATGCAGAGCGCTAGAGAATGATGCCAGAAGACAGAGAATTGAGAATGAAGAACTGACCCAGTCTGGCTTCCATGTGCATGCTTACAAATGTGAACATGAGTACACACACACATACTCACACAAACATGTACATACATGTACACATACATGCGCACATACATACATACATAAACATGTACATGCACATCACACATACACACAAACTTGAACATACACATAATACATACACACATATACACAAACATGTACATACACATAACACATATACACACACATACATAAACATGCATGTACACACAACACATACAAAGAAAAGTATTATTACAGCAATAATATTTAAGAAGCTCGTTGTGGTATCATACACCTTGGCACTTGGGAAGTGAAGGCAGGTTGGTCAGGAATTCAGGGTCAGCCTTGGATATATAGAATTTTCAAGGCTAGCCTGGGCTATGTGAGACCCTGTCTCAAAAACAAAACAAAAGAACACCAATTGAGTCTCATAATGTTCAGCATGGCGCCTTTGTAGACTCTCCTGCTCCTTGGAGAATCCCTGAAGTGATATTTAGTTGGTCGGCTATCAAAATCGGGTCCTAGACATGCAAAGGGACGCACTTGTACACAGGGGCACAGCTCGGAAGCCGCAGGGCAGGAGTGGTGAGCAAAAGGTATGGGAGAGGTTACGTAACGTAGCAAGGGGCAGGCATCATCTAAAGGGCCAAGCATCCATCTTTAGCCCTGCTACCCTGGAAACCAAAACAAACAACCACACAAATCAAGTGGTTAAGGCTGCTGCATCTGGCTGCACCACAGGAAACCGGCTGCTGCCCTCCTTGATCACGCATCTATTCCCACGTCAGGACTGCCAGGACCCTAACCAACCAGTCATGAGGCATGGCCGTGGGAGCCCAGGCGCACAGGGTTTCACGGTAAGTCGTCTTTCAGGTTTTGAAAGGAATGTGGCCTTCCCAAGGAAAAGAAAAAAGGTTGGCAGAGATGCAGAGACACCTGAGCCTTACTCCAGGTCCTGAGACCAAGAGCTCATGTTTCCCCCACGTTATTCTCCCCTCCCTGCAAGGTGTTCTGCCCTGCCTGGCTGGCCAGAGAGGCAGGGAGCCCAGGGTCAAATCTCTCTTGACTGACTCCAGGGACTGGCTCTCCCCCAAACACACAGCCTGCTCTGGCGCCCCAAGGAGACAGAAGCCACCAATTGACTCCTGGTGACAGAGCACTCTTAGAGGACATCAAGGTCACCCTGCGATGGTATCTCCACCCGGGGGGAGAAGCAGATGGATGGGGTTGCAGCGGAAAGTGGCTGAGGCAAGTGAGTTTGAACCTTGAAGCCAGAGCCCTGGCAGGTCAGGCCAGAGCACCTACCTTCCAAGCAGGGACCCTGGCTCTGAGAGTGCCCAGCCAGAGTCAGGGGCCAGGCTAAGTTGGCACAAGCAAGAGCCCAATGTGCCAGGGACATTCTGTTAACAAAGCACAAAGGGTAGAGGAGGAGCAAGCCGTCCCGTCTCTGCCCCGGCTCAGCCCGGCCGTGTTTGCCCAGCAGGACAGAATGTCCTCTATTGAAAGCTCCTTGGTGGCCCCACTGTCAAGTCCTCAGACCCCAGGCTCAGGACTTTCTACAAAGTGAGCCTCCCACAGCGTCGCTGGAAGAAGCCCATGGCGAGATCCTGAAGGTCATAGGTCAGCCATGGCCACACAGCCCTCACAGCTCATCTCTTCTTGGGCACTCAGAACCTGCAGAAGGGGAGCTGCTGGGGTCCCACCAAGGCTGGCCAAAGAAGGCCTTTGGGGGACAGAATAACACCCAGCCCCTACATCTTACCACTTCATGCTTTCTGGTCATGGAAACCACCCAGCTGCAGCCCTGAGCACTCAGAGGCTCGCCTCAGTTTCCCCAACACTACCTCTTCCTGTGCCTTCTCTCTGCTCAGTGAGATGACTGACAGAGTAGTGACTTGTATCAGCCTAGAGAACACCCCAACCAGGCTGTGCCAGGAAGCTCATTTTGAGTACAAAACAACTTAGGCTACAGGGTGCATAAGACTTCTTTGTCAGTATTAAAAAGAGAGAAGGGGAGAAGGAAGGAAGAGAGAGAGAGGAGGGAGGGAGGGAGGAAAGGAGAGAGATGGGGAGGAAAAGAGGAAGGGAGAGAGAAAAGGAGGGAGGGAGGGAAGCAGAGAGGGAGGGAGAGAAATATCAAAACTGAAAAACTATAAGGCTTAGAAATAAAATATCTGGCAAAGAAGGTTCCAGTACCTCTTCCTGTCACTAAGCCTTGACAGAGTAAATGCAAAGCCACTCCAGACCCCACCGCCATCCTCTCTACATGCGTTCTGGTCCCACCCTGGTGGTCTCCTGTCCCAGGCCTCTGTGTCCTCTCATCTCTACCCCATCCTTACCTGTCAGGTCAACCCTTGAATGCTGATGCCAAGGAGAGAAAATAGAAGGCCACACTCCCCAAAGCTGGTTAAGTTGAGTCGCATGGCCCCCTCAGGGTGGCTGCAGTCCAGGGAACAAGAGTCAAGACAGAGGGAGCTAGTGAGATGGCTCAGCAGTTAAGAGCACTGGCTGTTCTTCCTAAGGTCCTGAGTTCAAATCCCAGCAACCACATAGTGACTCACAACCATCTGTAATGAGATCTGACTCCCTCTTCTGGAATGTCTGAAGACATCTACAGTGTACTTACATATAATACATACACTAAAAAAAAAGAAGAAGAAAGAAGCAAGGCAGAGAAAGGGGGGAGCAGACAGGAAACAGAAGCACAGGCAGCGCTGAGCTGAAGAGGACTTTAGGAAGCAAGGGACCCGGAAGACGGGGACTCCCTCTCAGCAGAGCCACAGGCCACAAGCATGGATGAGCGTGCTCCGTTAGCATTGTGTGTCTGGAGCTTTAGGATTGCACCCGAGCCTGCCCTGCATTTCCATTTCCTCTCTGAGGATGTAACAAATTATTATCTGGACACAGGGAGCCCAGACACACATTCTACAGGTGAACTCAGAAGGCAGTAGCTGGCTCGTGGAGGTGCTGCAGAGCTGGGGCACGGAGCAGGGGTGGTAGTGGTAGGGAGGAAGGTGATGTGGTAGTGATGGGAGTGGTTGTGGAGGTGGAGATGGAGCAGAAATGGTGGAGGTGGTGGCGTTGGCAGTGGTGGTAGTGATAACGGTGGAGATGCTGGAAAAGAAGGGCAAAGTGCAAAGTTCACAGTTGTAATCCCAAAACAAACAAAATAAAATATAAAATAACATAATAACAAAGAAAAAGAGTGATCTGAGAAGTACAAAATATATAGGTTTCTCTAAAAAAAAAAAAAAAAATCCTGAAAACCGCCACAGATCTTAGACGTTCAAAGACTGACTCTGAGGCTGCACCAGCACAAGACCATCGCACCTGGCGTGTCATCACAGCAATTTTCTAAAACCCAAAGATACAGAGAGGAATCTTAAAGGCAGCCTGAAATAAAACAGCTTTGTGGGGTTGAAAGTTGGCAGACTGCAGTTGGCATCCCAACAGAAGCCACGGACACCAGCAGGCAGCACGAGAAGAAGAAAAACCTGCTGACCTAGAATCTCACGCCAACAAATAACACCTGTCAACGCTGAGAGAGAAATAAGGCTTTCCAACGAGCAAGGGCTAAGGAAGGCATCCTTGTTCTGCAGAATGTCTTCGGGAGGGAGGGGGGAGGGATGGAGGAGGGCAGGCGTGGGAACTCCCATGGGTGAGGATTTTTAAAGCCTTGAACTTCCACTGGGACCAGTCGCTGGTTTCCAGCTTTTGAACACAGAAAGCTTTCTTTCTTTCTTTCTTTCTTTCTTTCTTTCTTTCTTTCTTTCTTTCTTTCTTTCTTTCTTTCTTTCTTTTTTTCTTTCTTTCTTTTTTTTTATTTTAGTTTTTTCGAGACAGGGTTTCTCTGTGTAGCCCTGGCTGTCCTGGAACTCACTTTGTAGACCAGGCTGGCCTCGAACTCAGAAATCTGCCTGCCTCTGCCTCCCAAGAGCTAGGATTAAAGTTGTGCACCCCCACCGCCTGGCCCACAGAAAGCTTTTGAAAGTCTATGTTTGGCGCTTCAAAGTCCCTGGGACAGAAGTAATTGCCACATGGACTCTGTGACCCTGGAGGTCTGGAATTGCACAGAAGTCACGCCACCGCTGGTCTAAATCAAACCTTGGACCTTACATGGCATGGCACATATATGTTCCTGGCCTCAAACCCTGCCTCTGCCTCCCAAGGACCGTGATACGTATGAGCCTTCATGCCTCGTTTACGCGGGACGGGATCCACAGCTTTGTACACGCTAGGCAGGTCCACCAATGGAGCGACAGCCACAGCCCAGACCATGCTTCCGCTGTGAAGTTTGGGATGCATTTAAAGTAAAGCTACCTGTGTTGGCAGAGTTCTGGGAGCTTTGTTTATTTGCTTAAATAGAACAAGGAGTCCAGCGAGATGGCCCGGTCCAGTCTCTTGGTGTCTCCCTCTCCATGTCTGTCTCTGTCTCTAGCTCTCTCTCGGTCACTTGCTAGGTTACAAAGAAGCTTTAGCAACACCATGTCTCTCATAGCTCGGTAGGCTAGAAATCCACCATGATGTGAAGGCCCAACTGGAGCCTTCTGAGGTGGAGGACCTCCTGACTTAGGCCCTCCTGGGTCCACTGGTAATTCTCCAATATTTTTGTTTATAGGTGCCCCGAGCTCTGACCTGTTGTCATGGTGTTCCTCCCCCTGTATGTCTCTCCTTTTAAGACACAAGAATGGGCAGTGGTGGCACACACACCTTTAATCCCAGCACTTGGGAGGCAGAGGCAGGCGGATTTCTGAGATCGAGGCCAGCCTGGTTTACAGAGTGAGTTCCAGGACAGCCAGGGCTACACAGAGAAACCCTGTCTCGGAAAAACCAAAGACACAAGGAACATTGGATTAAGGAGCCACCCCGGGGATCATTCTTCCTTTCTCTTTATAGTGTGTGCATGAGAGTGTGTTCACATGTGCACACGTGTGCTGTGGGTGGAAGATAGAGGACACGTGGCAGGAGACAGTAACGTCCTTCCAGGGATTGAACTCAGGTTGCCAGGTTTGCTGCCGAACACATTACCCAGTAAAGATGAGTTATCTCAACAGCCCATGTCTTTTCTTCCTGTTTTGGGGGTATGAGTGCTTTGCCTGTATGTATGTATGTATGTATGTATGTATGTATGTATGTATGTATGTATGTGTCTTAGTCAGGGTTTCTATTCCTGCACAAACATCATGACCAAGAAGCAAGTTGGGTAGGAAAGGGTTTATTCAGCTTACACTTCCACACAGCTGTTCATCACTAAAGGAAGTCAGGACTGGAACTCAAGCAGGTCAGGAAGCAGGAGCTGATGCAGAGGCTGTGGAGAGATGTTTCTTACTGGCTTGCTTCCCCTGGCTTGCTCAGCGTGCTCTCTTATAGAACCCAAGAACACCAGCCCAAAGGTGGTACCACCCATAAGGGGCCCTCCCCCTTGATCACTAATTGAGAAAATGCCCCACAGCTGGATCTCATGGAGACACTTCCCCAACTGAAGCTCCTTTCTCTGTGATAACTCCAGCCTGTGTCAAGTTGACACACAAAACTAGCCAGTACAGTATGTATGCATACACATCATATGCATGCCTGGTGGCCAGCAGAAGCCAGAAGCTGGAGTTCCTCATGGTTCCGAGCTGACATGTAGGTGTCGGGAACCAAACCCGAGTCCTTACCCAGCACAGCAAACAATCTCAACTGCTGAGTCATCACTCTAGCCCAGGTCTTCTCTGTCATAATAGCATCTGCTCCAGATAAGTCCCATCCTTGAGATGCACAGTTCAACACACTGCACTTCTATAAACTCCATCCTCCATCCACAGGTAGTGTGTTGGGATGACCACTCCTTCCCAGGACACCATGGCTGTCTGGGTCTGCCACGAGGTAGACTCTGGGTGCACTGGCCACGAGGAGGCGCCACAAGACCAAAAATGATCTCTAACTTTATTGTGTTTCCTTTGCATGAAGGTTCAACTGTTTCTAAAACCAGGGTCTTCAGGAATGATAAGGCAGAGAGAGGGAGGATGTCCTGGCTTCTCAGTCACAGGTTCTAAGCATCTTTAAAACTCCCTGGTCTCTTGCTGGGCGATGATGGTACACACTTTTAATCCCAGCACTTGGGAGGCAGAGATAGGCGAATTTCTGAGTTCAAGGCCAGTCTGGTCTATAAAGTGAAGTTCCAGGACAGCCAGGACTATACAGAGAAACCCTGTCTCAAAAACAAGGGCTAGAGAGATGACTCAGCGGTTAAGAGCACTGACTGCTCTTCCGAAGTCCTGAGTTCAAATTCCGACAATCACATGGTAGCTCACAATGATCTGTAATGAGATCCAACGCCCCCTTCTGGTGTGTCTGAACACAGCTACAGTGTACTCACATGTAATAAATAAATAGATAAATAAATAAATAAATAAATAAATAAATAAATAAATAAATCTTTAGAAAGAAACAAAACAACCTCACTGGTTCCGTGTGTCCTGGCCATGGGAGATAGCTGGGTGCTGGGTCCCAGATCTCCAGAATTCGAGGATGGGTAATGGAGTCCCAGCAGCTCTGAGACTCAAGAGGATGAGCTGTGCATCTGGCAGTGGCTTCGAATAGATGGCCAGTCTGACGCTGGAAATCCAGCCTCATCCCTGAGGGACAGGGGGACATTTGAAGGCAGGCAAGGCTCCAGGAAGGACACTGGAGGTGGCCACTTCCCTGCCGGTCCTACCACTGGTCTCCTTTCTAGTCCCTCCAGCTTTCATCTGAGGTCACTGTGCAGCGGCTTCATGGAGCCTCCAAGTCCTAAAGCCTTCTGTGGACCAACTTCCGGTTCTCTTACACTCAATGGGAAACACGTCCCTCTCCCCCTGGGGGAAAACATATCATTCTCTCTGTCCTCTCCATCAACAGGAGTGGGGAGGAAACGCGGGGGGGGGGGGGGCACAGAGAGAAAGAGGTATACACACACAGAGGCATACACACACACACACGCACACACAAGACAGACAGACACACACACACACACACACTAGAGGCACAGAGAAATGGAAAGGGGGGAACACACAGAAAAAGAAAGGCATACCCAGAAAGAGAGGTGCATACACACACACACACACAGAGAGAGAGAGAGAGGAAATAAAGGCCCAGACAGGCCTCTTGACGACCTCAGTGGGAATCTGTCTTGAGATTTAACGCTTGGCTGGCCTTAGACAAGCCCTGGGCTGGGCCTTCCCGAGGTTCACACAACTCCACTGCTCCCTTTCTGCCTGCTTAGGGCGGTGACAGTCAGAGCTCTCTGGTTCTAGTTCGTTTACTCTGAAAATATTTGTTTGGGACCTAAACTGTACCCGGGTCTGGGGAAGGCACTAGAGGAGAGAAAAGTAAGAACAAAGACCAGTCTCCAGCCTCAGAGCTTGCGTCTGGGGTCAGAGGCTACAAACTCTTTGACAGAGCAGCAGAGAATTGTTCTGGAGGAGAGGGCTAAAGAGGGGACGGGAATAGAAGATGTTCAGCAGTCAGGAGACCACGGTTGCCGTGTCAGGGGGACGTCGAGGAGAGCTCCCAGCCAACACTCTCCCTGGAGACACAGGGAGCACAGAAGGGAGGATTCTGGACAATGCCTAGTCCTCCCCATCTTCTGGAGAGTCTTCGAGACCTCTGTCTTGCAGCTGCTCTGGGCGAAATAGGAATGTGTGGAAAGGAGTCCCTTCCATCGGAAGGAAGCTGCCAACACAACACAAATACAGCACAGTCTGAACATTAGCATTAGCACATGCACATTCTAACAGTGCTTTCTTCTGAATGACTCGCCCAGGAGGTTCTCTGAAGATGTCCTCACGGCCCAGACGCACAGCGGGCTGCACTCCTGGCGCGCATCAGCCCAGGCTCTCTGAGCTGCTCTCCAGAAGCAGCTGTAAATCAGAGGCCACCCAGGCCTGGCCTGGGATGCTAAACCTGGACCCAAAACAGAGCAGGGTTCCACAGAGATGACCAGCTGCTCAGAACCACCCACCAGTGGCCCTGTTAGGTGGGTATGGGTGCTACAGCCTAGCGGCCTAGCTCAGGAGCCCGCAGAGACCATCAGATAGTTGGCTTGTCGTGGAGTGCTAATAGTCAATAGGCTTCTACTATTTGCCTTGAGTTTGCCTAGAAACACATGCAAGGCCTTTCTTCAAAATGACCTTCCTGTTAGAGATGGTGGGCCATGCCTGTAGTCACAGTACTTGGGTGACTTTAGGCAAACCTGGGCTACACAGCAAGACCCTATACTAACAGGTGCTGGTGATTTATCACAGTGGCAAAGCACTTGCCTAACATGCTAAAGGCCCTATGCTCGGTCCTAGTACCACCAAACCAAACCAAAGCAAAAGTCGTTGCACCAAGCAGTATAGATGATCCTAGGGTGGTCAGTGCAGAACTTATAATGCAGATACATAGTGGCTCAAACATTCAGACACAGGGCTGGAGAGCTGGTTCAGTGGTGAACAGCACTTGTTGTTCTTACAGAGGATCTGGGTTCGATTCCCAGGACCTGCATGGAGGCTCACCACCTCCTCAGGCACCAGGTACACACGTGGTACATGGACATACAGGCAGGCAAAAGATTCATATGCACAAAAAATAAATAAACCTAAAAAGTTATTTTAGATGCAATATTGAAAACATCTGCCAGGCAGTGGTGGCGCAGCCTTTAATCCCAGCACTTGGGAGGCAGAGGCAGGCAGATTTCCGAGTTCGAGGCCAGCCTGGTCTACAGAGTGAGTTCCAGGACAGCCAGGGCTACACAGAGAAACCTTGTCTGGGGGTGGGGGGCGGAGTGCGAAAACATCTAATCCAGGTGTTGCACAACTGGATTAGAAGTGGGGTTTCTTCTGTCTGCACAGGAGTGCAGCCCATCGGAGTAACATCGGTGACATATTTGACAAAGGTGCGCTGTGCCATGGGAGACTTTCCATCAGTTAGAGGCTGTGTGGTGTTCTAGCCCCATATCCGTGGCATTTCAAGGAGTTGTATCTTGAATTTCTCCATTTCTTTTGAATTCTCTCACTTCTAGACACTCATCCTACTCTATTGTTTTTAAATTAAGTTGTAAAACAAACAGTAGCTGCATTTGGCAGAAGGCAGAGAGCAGAGCTGTCCAGAAACAAAGACATCCATTCCATCCTGGGAATAGATGCTGTGTGGACCTGTCCCTCATAAAGGGAGAACAGAATTAGGGCATCTGCTTTTAACTCTAGTTGAGGAGACCTTGGGGCCGTTCCAAAGAGGCATGGCTGTTGTCCTGTGGTTCAGATTTGCAGAGCACTGCAGTGGTGGAGAACTGTGCCCCTCAATTTGCATATCAGGGCGCTGACCCTCTTGAGCCTCAGAACAGGGCTGCCTTTGGAAATGGGGACTTTTCAGACGCAGTAACTGAGCTAAAACCATGATGCCGGACCCTCATCTACACGACTGACATCTTCACAAATGGGGCACGTGAGGAGCTGGGGCGATAGCCCAGTCATCTGAGGACCTGAGTTCAATCCCCAGAACCCACAGGAAACAGGTAGGCACGGCGGCCCAAATCTGAAACCCAGCACTGGGAAGATAGACATAAACAGATCCCTGGGGCTCACTGGCCAGCCAGTATAGCTTACTTGGCAAGACCAGGACGAGACCTTGTCTCGAAAAACAATAAACCCCAGGGTAGATAGCATTCTGAGGAGCAACGCCCAGCCAGCAAGATGGCTCAGCAGACAAAGGCGTTTGCCACTAGGTCTGCCAACACAAATTCAATCCACAGGACCCACATGGTAGGAGAAAACGGACTTCCTGCAAATTGTCCTCTGACCTCCACACGAGTATCATTGCACGTGCACACCCACACGAATACACATTCACACACGCAAATAGCATAACTTGAAACAGCTCGGCGTGGTGGCACACACCTTTAATCCTAGCGTTCAGGACAGAGAGGCAGGAGGAACTCTATGGGGTAAAGGCTAGCCTGGTCTACCTAGTTCCAGGACAGCCAAGGCTACATAGTGAAACCCGACCTCCACCAAACAAACAACCAGCGATCCTTGAAGAATGACAACCAAAGTTGTCCTCTGGCCCTCGCACAAGTGCATCTGAGCACACAGGAACACACACACTCACAAGGGCACACCCAGTCCCATGGGAGGACAGAGCTCTGACTATCCTGGAAGAGTCTGGCCATGTGAGACCTGAACTCAGCGTCCGAGCCTCCGGATGGTAACGACATGGTGTGCGCCTGAAGCGGGGAGCTCTGTGAGGGCAGCAAAGCCACCAGCACCAGAGAGTGGCATGGCACCTCCCCGTGCATGTCAGCTGGCAGCCGGTCCACACATGTTCAGCAAAGGAGGAGAGATCTCAGTGGCTCTGGCTAGTTCTCTCAGCTGTCGTGAAGCCCGAGTTAAACTCCAGCACCCAGCAAAGGATGTGCACCTCGCCTGGCTGGTGGGGTGGGGGAGGGGTGTGGTGTTGGCACAAATAAAGAACAGGAATGGGAGAAGAACATAACAGGCTCGGTTGCTGAGGAGGACAGCGGGCCAAAGCCAGAGGATCCCATCAGCCCAGGCGTTTACAACAAGACTGTTTTCTCCTACTCTGTGGGTCCTGTGGGTTGAATTCATGTTGGCAGACCTAGTGGCAAACGCCTTTGCCTGCTGAGTCATCTTGCTGGCCTGGGTGCTTCTCCTCAGAATGCTACCTACCTTGCGGTTTGCTGTTTTGGAGGCAGGGTCTTTTCCTAGTCCTTGCTGAGTAAACTATACTGGCTGGCTAGTGATTGGAGACAGGGTCTCTCTATGTAGCCAGGCTGGCCTTGAAGTCCTGGCCCTTTACCCTTCAGCTTCTGTCTTTTAAGTGTTGGGGTAGTAAAACAACACAGGGCTGGGTGCCTCTCTCTCTCTCTCTCTCTCTCTCTCTCTCTCTCTCTCTCTCTCTCCACCTCCCCAAACAAAATACCTTAATTAAAAAAATAAAAAGCCATGAGTTTAGCTCACTATCAGAGTACACGGTTGCAACTCAGTCCCCAGCACCAAAGGAAGACGTTCTTGGCCCCATTCTTTATAATAAAATATCTCATAATTCAAGTATACAGAGTTGAACAGAAAGCTCTCAGGATGTGGCAGGGGCATTAGGTTTCTCTAAGTGATTTATCTGTGTGTCTGAAGAAGTCTCAAGCCTTCTGTAAGTAAACATCCCTATGTCTGACAGTCAGTGACAAATCACCCCGGATGTGAAGTGGGCAAACACTGCCCACGAGGAAGAGAAAAGTCAGCCACCAGAAACAACCTCGCAAATCACTCGCAGGACAGTGCTCTGTGGAGAGCAAGGCGATCTCCAGTCTGGGCCGGGGAGAAGGCCCGGGCAGCGAAGTGCTTGCCTCGCAAGTACTGGGTTTTAGTTCGAGCCCAGAACCCACATAAACAAACAAACAAGTAAACAAACTCATGCTTGCTGGCACATGCTTATAACTCTAATGTTGGGGAGAAGCCTGGCCGTTTGCTGTGTACCTCTCTGTGGGGCTCACTGGCTGACTGTCTAGCTTAGTGGGCACATGGCAGGCAAGAGGCAGGCCAGGAAGAAACGCCTGAGAAATAAAATCTGAAATTTCTCTCTGGCCTCCACAAACATGGACAGAATTGCATGTACATCTATACACACACACACACACACACACACACACTCCACCCACAAACACACATTATACACACTCATGCACACACATACACACACACCACATACACCACACACACATATATACTCATACTCACACATACACACACATACACACACACACACACACACACACACACATATGCGCGCGCGCGCGCACGCGCGCGCGCACAAATGCACATACACAGACACAAAAGTAAAAGACTGCAATCAAGAGGCTGGCGAGAGATGGGAGCTAAGATGCAGTCACAGAGCTCACAGTCTCACGCACCGGGTGAACCAGAGGGGAGAGCGAGGTGCCTGGGGTGGGTGTGTCAGGCAATGTACCCATGGGGCTCACAGCAGAGACCACTGAAGGATTCCTGAAGTTAGAGACAGAAACAAGGAAATGTGTAAGATCCAACAGCAGAGGATTTGGGAGAAAGGCAAACACGGGGCATCCTGACAAACCTCAAAGGACAGGGAGGGGGAAACAGCTGAAAAGACAATGGTTGGGAGCATTCCAAGTCCCGATTAAAAACTCCAAACTCAGAACAAAGAAGCCCTAATAAACTCAAGGACAAGCGCCACGGAGAGACGCACTCGATAGCACATCAAGATCAAGTTGCTTAAAACCAGAGGGATGAAATCGTAGAAAGCTGAGAGAGGTAACTCACTTCACACGAAGAAACGAAGATTAACAACAGCATCTGACGGCCCATCAGGAACAAATCTGCTGAGCAGGAGACTACGAACCGGTCAGCCTGTCCGTGAGTTGGCACTTTAGGGGCAGACGGTGTGACACACCTTCAAAGTGCCCTTTATTTTCAGCTAAACCTGTGTGCAAGCTGAGCATGCCCAGAGGCATTCCTGTCCATTGTCTTAACCTTGCAAACACACGCTTCCTGCCCTGAAATGTGCCTGATTTCTTTCTTACTGCACGGCCACTTTAAATTGAGTATACCCGGGATCGTTCTGCTCAGGGCCACAGGTGATGCTGAAAGAACTCACCACCATTAGTACACTGGCTTCAGGATCTGTTACAAGAAGTCCTCTGCGCAGAAAGAAAAGGCACCAGAAGACACAACCCCAGTGTGGGGCTTAGTTGATTTCTTCCCATTTATTTACCATATGCACGTGGACACACACCTGCCACTCAGAAGACATCTTGGAAACTCAGTTCTCTCCTCCACCAAGTAGGGATTGGGAATCGAAGAACAAGGGCCTTTATTTTACCCACTGAGCCATCTGGCTGGCCCTTAATACTTTTTTCTGATTGCAAAAACTATTTAAAATAATTGTCTAAACTAGCGTCTTAGTCAGGGTTTCTATTCCTGCACAAAACATCATGACCAAGAAGCAAGTTGGGGAGGAAAGGGTTTATTCAGTTTAAACTTTCCACATTGCTGTTCATCACCAAAGGAAGTCAGGACTGGAACTCAAGCAGGTCAGGAAGCAGGAGCTGACGCAGAGGCCATGGAGGGATGTTTCTTACTGGCTTGCTTCCCCTGGCTTGCTCAGCCTGCTCTCTTATAGAACCCAAGACCACCAGCCCAGGGATGGCTCCACCCACAAGGTGCTAGACCCTCCCCACTTGATCACTAGTTGAGAGAATAACTTACAGCCGGATCTCATGGAGGCACTTCCCCAACTGAAGCTCCTTTCTCTGTGATAACTCCAGCCTGTGTCAAGTTGGCACACAATACCAGCCAGTACAACTAGTATAGTGGAGAATACCTACAATCCCAAGAGTCAAGAGATGGAATCCTAAGGATCAAGAGTCTCCCTCAGCTACATAGCAAGTTTGAGTCCAGGCCAGACTATCTGAGAATATGCATATGGCACAATTGAATACTGTTTGGACAATGAAAGAAATTATGCTGGGAAGAGGTTAAGTTGGTAGAGACTTACCTAGCATGCATAGAGTCCTGGGATTTGTTGCCCGCACCAGCCCAGGTGTGGTGGCCCAAGCCTGTGACCATAGCACTTGGGAGGTAGAAGCAGGCAAACCAGAAATTCAAGGTCACTGAATTTGAGGCTAGCCTAGGCTACATGGGATATTTTTCTGCTTAGAAAAACAAAAGTGCCAGGCAGTGGTGGTGCACGCCTTTAATCCCAGCGCTTGGGAGGCAGAGGCAGGCAAATTTCTGAGTTCGAGGCCAGCCTGGTCTACATAATGAGTTCCAGGTCAGCCAGGGCTATACAGAGAAACCTGTCTCGGAAAAACCAAAAAAAAAAAAAAAAAAAAAAAAAAAAAGAAAAAGTAAGAACTTAAACTCTTTCATTATTACCACTGTTTTGATTCTTTGAAATAACATATTACCCTCAGGCTGTTCTAGAACTGCAGTAACCCTGCCTGGGCTCCCTAGTACTGAGGTTAGAGGTGTAAACCACCAGGCATGGCTAAGACATTGCTTTGTAGAAGCAGGAGAAGAAAACAGCAAAGTTCAGGGGATGTGGGCAGGGAAGCAGGGCCTCATCTTTTAATCAGATTGCATTTCCTGTAGAAACTTCAACACTACTAACAAGATTGCAGCAGGTGAATCCTGCTTGCTCCGGACCAGAAGTGACCTTTGAATTTAACTTATCAGAGCTCTCTCTTTTCTACTGGAAAACAATGTGGGTCCTAAGCCTCCTTTCCATTCAGTGAGCAAAGGAAATCCTCTCAGCAAACAGCTAAACCAGCTGATTTGTTTTTACCTGATCTTTAAACCTTGCTTATCTTTTAACCTAGTTGTACTTTATGTCTTCTGAGCCACACAACTCTAAAAGCCACAAGTGCACACATATAGGTATTGTTAAGACTCTGAAGGTTTTCTTAACAATGTTCACACACACACACACACAAACACACATCTGTTTTTGTTTTTCAAGACAGGGTTTCTCTGTGTAGCCCTGGCTGTCCTGGAACTCACTCTGTAGACCAGGCTGTCCTTGAACTCAGAAATCCACCTGCCTCTGACTCCCAAGTGCTGGGACTACAGGCGTGCGCCACCACCGCCCGGCAACAACATTCATATTTAAAAGTAAAGCACATACTGTGTCTTTCTCTACTTAATAACCTCTGTCTCCTTTCTTTTGAGGCAGGAGCTCATGTAGCCAAAGCTGGCCTCCACCCGACAATGAAGCTGAAGAAGACTGAACTCCTCATCCTCCTGCTCGACCTCGGAGAGCTAGAATCAGGCCTGACCTTCTTCTTCACTGCGTCCAATCAAAGGCCGGCTTCATCCGGGTGCAGTTCCCAAAGCACAGAGCTCCTCAGGCCACAGTTGGCCTCCAAACTGTGTCTCCACCCTGAGGCCAGACACTAAAGGGTACGTGCTGCCCAATGTTACTCTTGTGACGCTCCTAGAATGGTCAGGTTTGTCCAACCGAAAGTCAAGTGTGTGTTGTGGATGCTGGGGAAGAAGACAGGATGAAGGCTTGCGAGACAGAGGTCTGCTATCATGAATTTAGATGGTTGAGATACAACTTTTGTAAGATTTTTTTTTTTTTTGGTTTTGGGTTTTTGGGGGGGGGTTTGTTTTGTTTTGTTTTGTTTCTGAGACAGGGTTTCTCTGTGTAGCCCTGGCTGTCCTAGGACTCACTCTGTAGACCAAGCTGGCCTCAAACTCAGAAATCCGCCTGCCTCTGCCTCCCAAGTGCTGGGATTTAAGGTATACGCCACCACTGCCCTGTAAGAATTATTTTTACACACACACACACACACACACACACACACCAAACACAGTGGTGGTGGTGAGAATTTGCTACTTATCACAGACATCGATAAGGTAGAAACTACACAACTCTACTACATAGACAGAATCACGGCATCCACAAGGTGCAGGCAGAGGCGGGTGGTAACTGTCATGAAGCTCTCACACTTCACAGGAAGCTTGTGCAACAGACTGGAGGTGGACTGTGATGAAACAGAGACCTGTGCTAGCATCCCACAGCCGCCAGTCGACGGGCCTCACAAGACGTTATCATAGAGAAGCACCAAAAGGAGCCACCCAGATCACAGGGCACAGATGCCGCCACTGAATCAGCCAGCACAGGTTCCCACAAACACGAAACAATCAAAGTGCCAATTCATAGCGCCCATCAGACCTCAGAGGAGTCGCTCCATGCAAACAGAAGGAATCGTGTGAAGCAGAAACTCCAGTGTGGTTGGAAGAGCTTCCCACACATCCTGGGGACAGGATAACTCACTTCTCATCTGTCCTCCTGAGAGTTAGCTATAGTCACAGAATTTCTCTGGCCTGTTAGGTCCTGGGGGACATCTTCCCTGGGTGATGTTACATTTCCTGCCCCCACTGATTTGGGAATGCGTTCAGATGCACCCACCCACTCAGCTCGAGGCTACAGGGGCAGCAGTGACCTGCATCACCCACCCAGAAGTGCCGAGACTGAGCAGGCCCTAGACTCAACAGTGTTAGGCTTTGGGCTGGTTCTACCCCTGCAGCTCACCCACCCCACTCAGCCCAAATAGTTCTAGAGAGCAGGTGTGCCACAGAGGTTTGGGGTCTGCTTGTTTGTTTTGGTGTTGGAAGGCTGTCCTCCTAGATATCTTCCTATTGATGACATTCACTCATTCATTCATTCATTCATTCATTCATTCATTGATCAGTCCCACTGGTCTGGGTTTTAACTAAATTCACATTTAAAGCTTTCACACGCCTGGCTCCTCCCTGAGGTAACACCAGATGCTCCTGAGCACTGCCAACTGTTGGCTGCAGTTGCCTCATATCCCCCAACTCTAGCTATGGAGGGCCCCAGGCTATGGAGGGCCCCAGGCTATGAAGGGCCCCAGGCTAGCCCCAAGTACCTATGTCATCAAGTCCTAAGCCTCAAACCGTTGTCTTTAAATGTCAGGTCCTGTCATACTGTCTAGCAGAGTTTAGAAGAAGAAACGAAGTACCAGCTGTGTGGAGCCCTCCAACCTGGGAAGGAGCGGGATTCTGGTTTCTTTGGGAGGCTCCTTTCCCTTCCCTCTCCTCTTACATAGGTTCCCCTGCACCTGGGCCTACTTTTAGACTGCCACAAACCTCCTGAGAAGAGAAAGAAGATGATTAAAGAGAAATGTAAGTCAGTGTGTTGGTAAAATTCCCATGCACAATTAGCAACATTTCAGAGTCCAAGCAGCCTCTAGGAACACTTCCTCTGGACCCAGGCTGCCGAGACACAGAGACTTCTCACACAGTGTAGAATTCTGACCCTGTCAAAACTCATCTGTGAGCCGGGCGGTGGTGGCGCACGCCTGTAATCCCAGCACTCTGGGAGGCAGAAGCAGGCAGATTTCTGAGTTCGGGGCCAGCCTGGTCTACAGAGTGAGTTCCAGGACAGCCAGACTATACAGAGAAACCCTGTCTCGGAAAAAAAAAATCCAAAAAACAAAACAAAACAAAACAAAACTCATCTGTGTTTCCTGTTCTAGTTTTCCCACAAATTTTACTGGTAAGCACAGAAGGATCTCTCTGGGGTTTGTCTTACTTTTCTCACTAAGCAGGATCCTTTCCCAGAGTCTTTCTGCCTTCACATTTCTCACAAAACACAAAAATACAGCTTTAGAGGAAAGTATACTTTTTAAAAAAGTCTTGTCGGGTGCAGCAGTGAGATGGGGGAAGTATAATGCAGAAGTCAAACCTGTAACTGATATAAATGATTGAGATAATTCACAACCTTCTGGGAGCTGGAGATATGGCCCAATTGTTAAGAAGACTGACTGCTCTTGAGTTCAATTCCCAGCAACCACATGGTGGCTCACAACTAGGATCCAATGCCTTCTTCTGGTGTGTCTGAAGACAGTGGCAGTGTACTCACATACATGAAATAAATAAATAAATCTTTTAAAAATGATTGCACAGCCTTCTGGCTAGCCAAAAGCACCCCCCCCCCACTTTTTTCCCCTGCCACCCTGAATAGGTTTCTGAGACATCTGTGTCCAGTTTCTCTCAACACACAGATT
Source organism: Apodemus sylvaticus (assembly GCF_947179515.1). Classification (NCBI taxonomy): domain Eukaryota; kingdom Metazoa; phylum Chordata; class Mammalia; order Rodentia; family Muridae; genus Apodemus; species Apodemus sylvaticus. The sequence continues at coordinate 5,547,519 of NC_067492.1, read as the reverse complement.
AGCACCATGCCCAGTGACTTCCTCCTGGTCTCTTCCTGGTGTGGGTACCACGGTTCTTCTGAATGCTTTAACTGGAAGCAGCTAATGCCAACAGAGCAGCAGAAGGCCAAGCAAGGGGGGGGGAGGGGCATGTGCCTCAATCCCAGCACTAGAAGACCAAGATGCAAAGTTGATGCCAGTTAGAGCCAGGTCTGGACTGTATAGTAAGTTTGAAGCCAGTTTAGCTACAAAGTGAGACCTTGTATCAAAAACAACAAAAAGAACACAAGGAAGGAGGTACCGAGTGCAGATGGAACTAGATACAAAATAGTTCTAGGAAATTAAGGCTCTTGGAGTATTTTAGCCAAGAGGCCCCAGACTCATTTGCTGCTAGGATAAGTAACAGTTGGAAACAAGAGGCAGCTCTATGCAGCGGCAGCCTGAGGTGTTTTCAGAGACCTCTCTCATCAGGTGATACAGGTTTTATTTTGTTTTGTTTTGGTTGGTTGGTTGGTTGGTTTTTTCTAGACAGGGTTTCTCTGTATAACCCTATCTGTCCTGGAACTCACTCTGTAGACCAGGCTGGCCTGAACTCAGAAATCCACCTGCCTCTGTCTCCCAAGTGCTGGGATTAAAGGCATGTGCCACCACTGCCTGGCGTTTTGTTTGTTTTGTAACTCAGGGTCTATCTACCTTGCCCTGGCTGCCCTGGCTTCCCTGGCACTTACTATGTAGACCAGGTTGGCCTTGAACTCACAGATATCCACATGCCTCTGCCTCTCCAGTACTGGGATAAAGGCATGAGGCACCATACCCAGATGAAACCAAGATTCTTGACTACACAGCAGAAAATAATTTCAGAACAAGTTAGTATGAAGCAAAATTGGAGTTTATTATGAAAATGGAGGACTGGAGAGATGACTCAGCAGTTAAGAGCACTGATGCTCTTGCAGAGGACCAGGGTTTGGTTCCCAGCACCCACATCAGGTGGCCCTTCTGTAACTGCAGTTCTAGGAGATCTGATGCTCTCCTCTGGCCTTCAAGGTCACTTGCATGCATGTGATGCACACATATGTATTCAGGCCTGCACACATACACATACAAATTTTAAAAGAATGATTCTTTTTTAAAGGCTTGTTTAATTGTCTCTTACATACCTGACTGCATGGGATTGTAAACACACCTCCGTGCTTGGCAGTTTTTATACCTCCCTTCTTTCTTTTTAAAAATGGGATCACAGTTGTTCCTGAGGTACACTGGACAGGATTAGAAACCAAGATAAAAACATAGGTCACAGCCCAGTGGTGGTGGCGCACGCCTGTAATCCCAGTACTCTGGGAGGCAAAGGCAGGCAGATTTCTGAGTTCGAGGCCAGCCTGGTCTACAGAGTGAGTTCCAGGACAGCCAGGGCTACACAGAGAAACCCTGTCTCGAAAAAACAAATCCAAAAAAAACATAGGTCACAAGGACCAAAAGAGTCTTTACTATATTAAGTCACAAAAGACTAAGACATATTTTTTTTCTTTGTTTGTTTGTTATGAGACAGCATCTCACCATGCAGTCTTAGCTTGCCTAGCACTCATTATGTAGCCCAGGCTGGCCTGGAACTCAGCTCTGCTTGACTCTGCCTTCTGAGATGGGGAGTTAAAGGCCTGTGCCACCACGCCCATGTAAGATGCGTGTTTTGACTGTAATCTAGTTTACAGATTTGCGGCTGGCAAGGAAGCCAAGCTGAGCGCAAGGTCGCACACTCTCAGGCCTGCAGCGCAGTTCCTGGCTATTTTAATCCTCTTTCTTTTTTTTCCCTTTTGTTTTTTTCAAGACAGGGTTTCTTTGCGTAGGCCTGGCTGTTCTGGAACTCAGTCTGGAGACCAGGCTGGCCTTGAACTCACAGAGATCCACCTGCCTCTGTCTCCTGAGTGCTGGGATCAAAGGCGTGCACCACCACTGCTTGGCTATTTTAACATTCTTATATGAAATAGCACTATATTAAATGAATTATGCAGGCACTCATTACTGTTGTTTTAATTAACTTATTTGTTTATTTATTTATGAGTCTCCATTATCTTTGTTTTTCCTCCTTGCTGTGTAGCCCAGGTAGGCCTTCAACTTGAAACAATCCTGCCTATGCCTCCCAAATGCTGGGATGACAGGCAAGGGACACTATGCCAAGCAATCTCAACAGCAAACTTTGCATACCGTGCCAGCAAGAGAGTTCAACAACACTCCAGGACGAGAGGGGGTCCTTTCCCTCTCCACATCTCCTTAATTTTCTATCATAAAACACAATAATGAGGGGGCTGGGGAGATGGCTCAGCGGTTAAGAGCACCTGACTGTTCTTCCAGAGGTCCTGAGTTCAATTCCCAGCAACCACATGGTGGCTCTCAACCATCTGTAATGAGATCTGATGCTCTCTTCTGGTGTGTCTGAAGAGAGCAATGGTGTACTCATATAAATAAATAAATAAATAAATAAATAAATAAATAAATAAATAAATCTTTAAAAAAAAAAGAGTCAAAAAAAAAAAAAACCCACAATAATGAAACATTAAGACAGGCAGCACAGAGGCAGTAGAGAACGCCTGACCCGAGGTGGAGCCAGATGGCGGCCTAGGGTGAAAGGTACACAGTAGGCTTTCCACAGACCAGGCCTCTGCTGCTGTGAAGGAGGCAGGAACTTAGGCCCTGGTTTGCTCAGGTGGGCCAAATTCCCGACCCCAATTTGCCTTTCAGTAAATGCCCCGACACCTTTCCTTGGAGGAAGGAGTAGGTTGACGTGTATTGTTTCATAAACTGAACACACCTTTGAAATTAGCCTGCAGTAAGAGTCAAGCAACGCTGCTCGGTCCACTGAAGTGGTGAGCAGGAGAGTTCCGGAGACCGAATACACCTGCCTGGGCTAGAGCTTAGCTCTCTGCTAGTGAACCCCCTTTCTGTCAAAACAAGCCCTCGGGCGGCCTCCTGTCCCCCCCTAGCCTGGTAGGTCACACTTAAGAAACACTGAGTCTGTACTGCTAAGCCATCTGGGAGGACCTAGCGGGTGCAGGCGCCCCCTCCCGAGCCCCGCCCTCCCTCCTTCCTGGTCCCCTCCTCCATCCTCCCTCGCCTTCACCTCCTCCTCCGACTAGGAGCCTCCAACCATTTCTCTCGCCCTCCCTCCTCCCCTTCCCCAGCCCCGCTCCTCCTTCCTCCTGCGACCCCGCCCCTCCCCCCTCAGCCGGGCTCCTTCGCCGGGCGGCGGTGCGCAGGCGCGGAGCCGAGTCCCGCTGGGCCGCAGCCGGTGGCCGGCTCGCCGTGGGCCCGTACCCGGCTCTGCACGCTCGGTTCCTCTCGCTCTGCGGAGACTGGAGGACGGACCCCGCGGAGCTGTGGCGGCAGGATGGCGCAGACCGCCATGTCCGAGACTTACGGTAAGACGCGAGGGTTTGCGTACGCGTGGTGAGGGGCAGGCCTTGGGGTCCTGGAATGTTGGGGGCTGGGGTCAGGGTCTCCAGAACCGGTGTCCAGAATATCGAGATATCCTGCAAACCTCGCGGTGTCGGGGGCCGAGTGGAGATGTTGAGAATCTTGGGTTGTTTTGCGTTGCGTTGCGTTGGAATCTTAGTAATGTCAGCAGCTGGGATCCTGAGAATCTGGGTGTTAGGGGCTAGGTAGAGATACTGAGAATCCTAAAGTGTCAGCCGCTGGGATCCTGAGATTCTTGGGGTGTCAAGGTCGAGCTGGAACTTGAGAATGTCTGGGTGTTTCAGGCTGGGCTGGAATCTTGAGGCTCTAGGGGTGCCAGGCGCTGGGCTGGACTCTCTAGCCAGCAGGTGCCCCCAGCTGTGCAGAGCTGCCTTGATTCTACCAAGTTCCCTCCTTGACCCTGGTTTCACTCTACGTTTTTCTCCTTGGAATATTTAAATCGTTCAGGGTTGGAGGAGCCAATTTGTCGTTGTTTCTCCCCCTCCTCACTGCAGCACCAACGGCAGAGATGAAGGCTCGGGGCCACGCCTGCGTTCGGTGTCTCTGGGGGCATGGCTGTGGGCCTCTCTAGGGCTGGAATTCGTCCCTTTGCGTTGAGATTATAACGAGGTTTAAGTGGATGAATGCATTTGTTCTCTGGAGACCCCTGGCCCCGTGTATCTTTCCCTCCCTCCCTCCCTCCCTCCCTCCTTCCTTCCCTCCAGATGTGGTTGCATTATATTTATAAATACAAATATATGGTCCTCTTCTAACCAGAGGCCTTGGATATGGAGCCGTGTTTGTTTGTCTGTTTTGTTTTGTTTGTTTTTCCATCCTTTTTTCCTCTCCTGCAGCACCCAGCCATTCTCAGTGCACGTGCTGGGCGCTCCCCCTCCCCCAGTCGAGGTAAGAATAAACAACCACTACTACGCAAGGTTGGTCTTGCCTGCCTGTCTCTAACGGAGACTTGAAACTTTGGCTTAGTCTGTGCTGGTCCCCGGGAGGGACTCCCACGGAAAAGCATGGCGATCTGTCAGGTTAACGGTATCGGTGCCCGCCGCTTCCTTCCTGCCACAGGGTGGGGCCAGGAAGGCTCTACTCCTTTGTAACAGTGCCATGGAAACTTCCCTAAGAGTTTGCGCTCCAGCGAGGAGTAGATTTTTAATTCAGCTGTGACCTTAATGGATGAACAATTAAAAACCAGACAGCAGTTCTGAAGGATTCAGCATGGCTGTGTGAGGAAGACCTGACCTAGATGGGTCAGAGAGGGGCAAGAAGACAGGCAGACCTGGGCCTCAGGCCTGGGAGTGTGGCTTGGGCCCCTGGGCACCTTACCTTGAGAACAGTAAGGACAAGGTTGAAGAACTTTGGAGGTTTGGACTCTGAGAGGGTGGGACCTTGGAAAGGGTGTCATGAGGCACAGGGCAGCCTGGTCCACTGTTTCCCAGTGCCAGCTTCGCCTCTTCCTGTGGCAATAAAGCATAATGCGTGTCCCTGTAAGCCTAAGGGGGCCACTGGCCTTGTCAGGGCCACAGGTGGCCTGCATTCGCCTCTGAGTGCTGTGGTTCTTCTGCCGAAAGCCACAGTAAGAAATCCCTCCAGCAAAATACCCTCTGTATCTGACTGTCATCTTTTTTTTTTCCTTCAGATAAGGAGTCCCGGGGTGGGGGGCAGTGGAGTCTAGGGTCCTCAAAGAAAGCTTCGTGTGGCCTCGTAGGCAGGAGAGGGGCATCATGGGAAGCAGCTTTGTCCCTCTGTTCTCTGGGAAGTGGTAGATATGATACGGACATCACAGCTCACCCCTGCTTTGCCTCAGATACAGTTAATTAGTGTTTGCTCACCAGAGCCTACTGTTAAACTCTGATCAGGAAGCTGTGACTGTTAGCATCATTTCAGGAGCTGGAGATAAAACCCCACGGCAGATGGCTTATCCAGCATGTGCAAGACACCAGGAGCCACACACAAAATGCGTGTGTCTGTTTATTCATTTATTTATTTTTATTAAATGTTCATTGGCGCTCTGCCTGCATATATGTGTGCGTGAGGGTGATCTTGGAGTCACAGACAGCGGTGAGCAGCCATGTGGGTGCCTGGAATTGAACCCAGGTCCTCAGGAAGAGCAGTCAGTGCTCTTAACCTCTGAGCCATCTCTGCAGCCCTGTGTATGTTTATCTCTTCCCTTATTTCAAGGTATTTTCCAAATATGCCTTTAGTTTTATTTTTTTGTTTGTTTGTTTTTGAGATGGTTCTTTATAGTTCTGGATGGCTTAGAATTCACCGTGTAGCCCAGGTTGGCCTCATATGTATGGCAATATCCCTGCCTCTGCCACCCGAGTCCTAGATTTATCAACATGCGTACCATTTTCAGAGTTTTTACTTTTTTCTTTCTTTCTTTTTTTTTTTTTTTTTTTTTTTTTTTTTTTTTTGAGACAGGTTCTCTCTGTATACCCCTGACTGTCCTGGAACTCACTCTGTAGACCAGGCTGGCCTCGAACTCAGAAATCCTCCTGCCTCTGCCTCCCAAGTGCTGGGATTAAAGACATGCGCCACCACTGCCTGGCGAGTTTTTACTTTTTAACTAAATCTGAATCTAATATTTGCTTTTAATGGAAGAAACATAATTATATTTAATTATAATATATAAAACACATTATATATTAATAAGTGGAAGCTTATCTTTAGAAAGAGGCACAAGTGGTCCCTAAGGACTCTACCATAAAAGTCACCCAAAACCAATACAAAGGCTGTCACCTTCTGTTATCACTGTCTGTGTTTACAAAGTATTGTTCCCTAAATTAAAGCAACCAGGTACTCTCCTTCCGGACATTTGCCTGTTGGCTGGCAGAGGAGTGTTTGCCTGACCTTTAAGCTCTTTGTGTATAGCTGGTTTTCTTTCTTCTGGGAAAGAAAGGCTCTGCACCACAGCTTGCTGGAAGTTGATGAAAACTAGGAGGCAGTGTGCTTCTGGCTCCTGCTAACGAGCTGCCAATGCTGTACGTACGCCAGCTACTACACCTCACACTGGCGGAGTGATGGCCAGCACCTCCTTGATTCGGCGCCCTGAACTCCATGATCACTGCTTTAGATCAGAAATACCTTAGTGCAAACTGGAAGGTTAAACAGGTAGGCTTCTGACTGAAATGTGCAGTGGTTACCGTGGTCTGCTTGGTTACACTGAGGCACCTAGGTATCAACCCAGCTCTTCTTGTATGCCCTTCACCTCGCTTCCTGGCCTCAGTTTCCATCTTCCCAGCCCCTGGGGCTGATCCCTGTGAAACCAAACAAAGCAAATCCTCCTCCCTCGGGCCAGCCTCTCGGTCCCAGCAAACAACGTGACACTGAACCCTCAACCTGAGCCCCCCTCATCTGAAGGGAGGGAGGTCCTCCTAGTTATTGTTGGAGACACAGCACCCTGTGTTTAGTGAGCACTAGCTGGACACCCCAGTGTTCATCCTGATGTCAGCAGCCTGAGACCCAAGAGCTTGGAAACTATCTTTAAGTTAAACTAACCTTTAAGTTCCTTGTGTTGGGACTGGTCTGGATGGACCAGGGTAGTTCCGAATGGACACCAAATGGCTGGTTACAGAAATCGCTAAGCAGCCGGGCAGTGGTGGCACATGCCTTTAATCCCAGCACTTGGGAGGCAGAGGCAAGCAGATTTCTGAGTTTGAGGCCAGCCTGGTCTACAGAGTTAGTTCTAGGACAGCCAGGGCTACACAGAGAAACCCTGTCTTGAAAAAAAGGGAAAAAAAATGCTAAGCAGTGTGTGCGGTGGGAAAACGCCAGGGAGCTTTTTTCAGACTTTAAGTGCTAGAAAAGACTGGAATTTGAGACAGGTGTCTACACACTGCGATTTTTGTACTGTGGGAACGGCTCCTGGGACAGAAGTCTGCCCATGATGCTGGCTGGCCCCGTGGTCGCTTCTGTCCGTAGTGTATGCGTCATGGACTGTTTCATCTAGAAAAGGACACGTAGCACTCCGGTGTCTGACATGCAGTGCCGAGATCATCGGTACTTTCTGCTAACTCCTCATCCTTACTTGTGTGTGTGAGGCTTCGATTGTGTCCTCAAAGTCACACTTTAAATCCTAGCTCTGGATCTGCGTGTGCGACCTTACCTGGAACAGGATCTTTGGGACGCCTACTGAAGGTGGAGTCATGCTGGAGTCCTCATGAGATCAGGGAAGCACAAACACGCCCAAGGAGAGTGGGCTATGACAATGAGCCTGAGCCTCAGGTGTCTCCAGACACGTACCTCGGCACAGCTGGCACCCAGCAGGAAGAGGAACAGTCTGGAAGCGCCCTTCCCTGAGCCTGCTGGAGCTCCGTCCCTGCCACAGCTCACGAGGCCTCTGGAACTCTCAAATGTGTGCTGTGATAAGCCTGCTGACTGAGGGCTCTTTGAGATGCAAACCCTTGGAAGCTAACTCATAGGCCATAGACATCAGAAGATGGTTCCTGAAGACATGTAGACTCCATAAGGCAACTTCAATTGACAAGGGTATCCCAAAAAAAAAATTGGGCTGGAGAGGTGGTTCAGCAGTTAAGAGCACTAGCTGCTCTTCCAGAAGTCCTGAGTTCAATTCCCAGCAACCACATGGTGGCTCACAACCAGCCATAATGGGATCCGATGCCCTCTTTTGGTGTGTCTGAAGACAACTAAATGTACTCACATACAAAAAATAAATCTTTAAAAAAAATTTTTTTCAAAAGTTCATTAGTAAGGTAAAATTAATTTACTCTTAAAAGAATCACCTGCGGCCGGGCGGTGGCGGTGCATGCCTTTAATCCCAGCACTTGGGAGGCAGAGGCAGGCGGATTTCTGAGTTCGAGGCCAGCCTGGTCTACAAAAGTGAGTTTTAGGACAGCCAGGGCTACACAGAGAAACCCTGTCTCGAAAAAACCAAATCCAACAAAACAAACAAACAAACCCTCCCCCCCAAAAAGAAGAAGAATCACCTAATTGCCTTAAGTCACAACTGACAACCCATTTAAATAGTTCAAGCAGACATCAGAAAAAAAGAACATTTATTCTATTCAGTAATTTCATTTTTATTTTGTGTATGTGTGTTTGTTCTTTGGCTTTTTCAAAACAGGGTTTCTCTGTGTAGCCCCGGCTGTCTTTGAACGCACTCTGTAGACCAGGCTGGCCTCGAACATAAATCAATCCAACTGTTTACCTCTAGAGTTCTGGGATTAAAGGAGTATGCCACCACATCTGGTGATTTAATACATTGTCAATACTGTATTTTTCTTTCTTTCTTTCTGTCTTTCTTTCTTTCTTTCTTTCTTTTTTTTTTTTTTTTGGTTTTTTTCTGGTTTTTTTCAAGTCAGGGTTTCTCTGTATAACCTTGGCTGTCCTGGAACTCACTCTGCAGGGCAGGCTGGCCTCGAACTCAGAAATCCACCTGCCTCTGCCTCCCAAGTACTGGGATTGTGCCACCACTGCCCGGCCAATGTTGTATTTTTCTTTTTCACATTCACTAAAAACTGGTGAGACTTTCAAGGAGCACGGTGCGGCTGAGGTGGAGGGATATGCGTGACCCCAGCACGTAGGGGGGGCTGAGGTGCAGGGATATGCATGACCCCAGCACCTAGGAGGTAGAAACGGAAGAATCATGCTTAGCAGGGCACACGAGTGTGCGTGTGCATGCGTGTATGTGTACATGCGTGTGTGTGCACGTATGTGAATATGCCACATGTATGAGTATGTCCACAAGGCCAAAAGAGGCCGTCTCATCTGCATCTGGAGTTACAGGCAGCTGTGAGCCATGTGCTGGACTGAACTCCGATTCTCTGGAAAGGCAGGAAGTGCTCTTAACTATGGAGCCATCTCTCCAACCCTGAACATTTCTGTGAAATAAGGGGGAAAAAAGGCTTAGTTTGTTTCTGGAATTTCTTCTCTGGAGCTCGCCTAGGGGGGTGTGGTCAAGCCAAGCTGGTATGTTTTGATCCTTCTCAGTAAATCTAGGAGAGCACTGCCCAGTTAAAGTGCTTTGTTGGAAGCCCCCATGGGCCTGAGCCCTGGCCTACACCTTAACCCCCCACTGCTGTGATGGAATTTCTGCGATGGGACGATTTTGTTATGTTTGCTTTTTTAAGGATTTATTTATTTATTTTTGAGACAGGGTTTCTCTGTGTAGCCCTGGCTGTCCTGGAACTTACTCTGTAGACCAGGCTAGCCTTGAACTCAGAAATCCACCTCTCTCTGCCTCCCAAGTGCTGGGATTAAAGGCATGCAACACCACCGCCCAGCAGGATTTATTTTCCTTTTATGTGTCTGAG